>NC_027749.1:31500795-31519390 GCF_000695525.1 Brassica oleracea var. oleracea | reverse complement strand
GCCTCTAACATGGTGACAAAGCTTATATAATTAGGTTAAAACTCGTCAGGGGTAATCTTGTAAATTGGTGAAGACTTGGGCTTCAAGTCGGCTGTGACCAAACGGGCTTTCTGCCCGCTTTGCTGTCGATCGATGTTCTGATATTTGTTCCTCAATATCGACCGATGGTCGAGCTCGATGGTCATCTCGGGTGCTTGCTCCAAATATATCCAAAATGCTCCAAAATCATCACTTATCTCCAAATCACTTCTGATCTTATAAATATAATAAATAGACTCTATAATATAATAATTAGTAGTAAAAACACCTATAAACCATGGGTGAAAGTGGGTCAAATCCACGGTCTATCAGTTGTAAGCTTTGCTCAGATCAGTGTCTTTGCTTAGTGGTCATGATCAGTTCTGTTCAACCGTTCAAGTTAACCTAACCTTAAATTAGACTGATTAAGACTTTTGTTCCAACCGTTTGTTTTTAATTCAGATGGTCAAGGAGAGTGGTTGGATCAGCCGGACCTGTCCTTGTGATCGTTCCGAATCTGAAGTGTACTGGAAGTGGAATGTGATTAGCTTGAGCTCGTGTCTAGTCTTCGTTAGCCAATCTCATGGATTGAAAGGTGAGTCTAGATAAATGGTTGATGAGTAGTGAATGAATATTTATGGATTTAACATACTGAATGTAGATGATTGATAGGCTTTGTCTCTTGATCAATATTGAATTTGTGAGGTGTTTACTTAGTGTAAACACTTAATAAATATTTATGAATGTTCGTAGAGGTTTATTCCGAACCTTAGTACTTGTTCTCAAGTAGTAATATATACGTATATTATTAAATATATGAGTATAAATCATGTGAAGTCTTATTGTATACTCACTCTCCTGAAAGTTCCCGCATTACAGTGAATTGTTCCTGCGATACGGAACAAGATCTCGAAGACACGATGATGGGGTCGCACCCTGGAGGCCGTGTAACTGCATGCAGCGTTAGATGTTCGATCTTGGAATATCTAATGGAGATTATGGTTATATTTATTTCCCCGCTAGGCTCGGTTAGTCTTGGTGGTTTTCCGGGTTTAGTATATATATATTATAAGTATGAGTGAATGGCGGGTGTCTTGAAGGTGATGTTTAAGATACGATTCACATCGATGAAATGATAGGCCTTATATATGTACTTTTATTAGATATGGAATATATTTCCACTGCATAAAAATGGAGTTGTTGCTCAAGATATTACTAATATACATTAGGGTGTGGGACTAGGCTCACTGAGTAAACTAGTTACTCATGACTCATTTGTTATGTAGGTAACTAGTAGACGAGAGACCTTACTCTAGGACTGGAAGGAACAGCATTAGCCAGCGTTAGTTTTATTATCCCTGCAAAGTCGTTTTGATATTTCTTGTGTATAAGATTTATTGACCGAAAACCTTGAGGTTAATTTATAACAAATCTTGTAAGATGCTTTTGAATAATATATAAAGAATGTTTTTAAAGTACGGGTTCCATATGATATTAGTCCTTGTCCTGACGAACTAACTATCGGATATTTCTTTTTTCGGGTTGAAAAGCCTAGAGTGATATTCGATAGGAGTGTTAGTGTTCTTTGGTGGTTGGTCTAAGGCGATCGGAAGTATTCTGAAAACCTCGGATCGACCATCAAGGAACATCGACCGTGTCATTTCCGGTCATCTACGATCGGGGGTGTCACACCTTCAGCATCAGTGATTATAATCAGTGGATTAACCATCTTTGGAGATTTCTTTATCTTCCGGTTAGTTCGCTCTAACTCTCTAAAATCCTGATTTGAAAGGTTCAAAATAAAATTTTCCTTGTTGCTTTTAGTAATGTGATGCATACACCTGAAACACAGAAGAAGAAGAGAAAGAACTGTAACTAAACAAGAAATAAAAAGTTAGTCTAAATTCTAAGCTTAATCTAATGGTGAATCAAAGAGTCTTCGGCAACGACGCCAAAATTTTATATGCTAAAATTAGTCCCTAATGAGCTACTCTTAAAATTCAAAGATGCAGTCGGAATATTTAGGGGTCGAATCCACATAGACTCAAGATCACTCAATAGATAACAATTTTTAAATTAAGCTAAAACGTGAATGTAATGAAAGCAAAGAGAAACTAAACAATGTAGTTAAATTAGGAAAAGGCGCTAGACTTATTGATGTTCTCACGTAAATCAGAATTACAAATCAAATGAATTGGTTAGGGTTTAGTTAAGAACAATTCTTGAACTCAAAGCACAATATTCAAATCAATCAACTTTCATTGAAGAGATTATCTATGTCTAGATCCTAGAGTTCTAAATTTCTTTGAAAATTCAATAATATTAAACACAAGTTTGGTACGTTCACAAAATCTATAAACCAAATATCTTTGCAGATAGATATTTTGCTCATCTAAGATTAATTTCAGACATCAATAACACTTTCATGTCTATCAATCATCCTAAGATCTAAATTCTAGGTTGTCAATTTAAAACTAGCATTAAGTTAAATCTCGATAAAGAACTATAAGATTACCCTACAAATTCTATTAATATTCAAATCATCTTTAACCCATGAAGAATCTTAAATCTAACATGAAAATAGCCTAGATATTAATTATCAAACTAACATAAACTATAGATTGAGTAAACTTCATTAATAAAAGAATAAAAAAAAAGGAGTGTGAAATCTTTCTCTTTACCGGTTCTGATTTATCTCTCCCAATAGCTCTAAAACCGCCAAGTCTTATGTAAAAATAAAATATACCTAAACAATAGTTCAAAATAGTAAATGTTGATCTAAAACACATTAGGTACTAAAATGCAAATAATTGAAAACTTTGGGCCAAACTCTAATTTGTTGAAACTTCTTTAAACTGTGTAGAAATATTTTTCGCGATGGGACTCTAAAACTGGACTTCTATCATGATCAAAAACCCATAAAACCAAGATATATTAGTGGATTTCCCTAGGATAAGTATAAGACAAATTCTACATTTAAACATAAATGGAACTATACTTGTACTAATATTTAGGTTGCCTATTGAAGAAAAAATAAATTTCCCATATGGCTGAAGAATGATATAAATTTTCTATATAGATACACTTCAAAATGTAGTCACCGGATTGATGAAACCAATCTGAAGCTGTCAGGGTTGAAAAATCATGACTGTCACGCCATTATACAACGACTATACCAATTTGCATTCCGTGATCTCCTTTTAAAAATGGTTCATACTGCAATTTCAGGTGAAGATATTTTATAACGACAATATTGCCCTTTGGAAAGAAAATATTCTGGTGAAACTTTGTAATTTGGAGAAGATATTTCCTCAATTATTCTTTAATGTTATGGAACATAATCCCATGCACATGCCAGATGAAGCTGCTTGAGGTGGTCATGTCCAATATATATGGATGTATTCCTTTGAAAGGTACATGTATTATCTGAAATAGAAAGCATAAAACAAGGCACATATTGCGGAATCCAGTATTGTACAATGTTTGAATGAAGAGTTTTAAATGCATCAACAACTTACTATGGTCATCCATAAGTTACAGAAGAAGTTTTCCTTCTAGGAGAAATTTGATCTACTTATACTTATAAAGATGTGCCAACTTTGTTTTACGATTGTTGGGGTCAAAATCGGTTACGACGAAATCAACGTCAGAAAACTTCCCGAGCAAATCTTCTCTTCCATAAAAATAGAAAGAAGTCGAAAAACGAAAAAAACTACCAAAGGTCAAATGGTCAGCTCGTCAAAACGGACGAGCTGGATCGACCGCGGGATTCAGCTCAGCCGTTTGCCGAGCTGGACCAGTCCAGCTCAGCCGTTCGCCAAGCTGGATCAACCACGGATTCAGCTCGGCCGTTCGCCGAGCTGGACCAGTCCAGTTCGGCGAACGGCCGAGCTGAATTGACCAGAATCCATCTTCACATCGTCCTTGTAACTCCTCTCCCGAGATTGTAACAAACTCACTCTTGTTTCGTCCCGATCGGAGGTATCATTGGAACTTTACGGTTTAAAAACCGCAAGAACTCGTTTTCTCGAATAACATTCGGATTGATCGTATAAAACGGCAACGGTTACCTGAACACCTAGGATTGCCTACGCTATACGAGCAATTTGAATGTTCTTCGGAATCGACGTCGTTTCGAAAGCGCTCTTTTTAAAAAATCGTAAAAACGCTTAAGTCGGAAAAACGGCCCGAAAGGGCCCAGAGCTCGGCAAAGAGCCCACTTACGATTTTACGAAATCAAGCCCAATCGCTACGACGGTTTATCATTTGTTACCCAGAAGAAGATAAATGTCAAGTTCAAAGGATAAATGTCAAGTTTCCGAAGATAAAGATAGAGATCGAAGAAAAATGGAATATTTCCACGGAGCGATAAAATCGACAGAGGGCAGAAAGGGAAAAGGTAAACCGCCATAGAAGGAGTATATAAGAGGATTGAAGTTGAAGGGGCAGGGGGCGCAAATTTTCTACTCAGAGCAATACTTATCACTTAGAGCAATTTAGGCATACTTTCTGTTTTTGTTATCGAGCTGCGACTCAACTAGCTTTTCAAGTCTTAGGTTGCTAGAACTAGGGATCTCGCTGACAGCTCTTGTGGCCGAAGGCTCTTACCTTGTTGTAACGCTCAAATGCATATTCGGAATAATAAGCTTCTTGCTCTCTTTTCGATTCATATATTTACTTTTCGTTCATACTCTCGTGCTCTGATTGCTTGGCGTGTGGTTTAGCAGATATCCAGGACCTCTGGGAAATTTAGGATTTCCTAACTTTCTTAATTTAAACGGAAATCGAGAGTGCGAATTTTGGTTCCCACGGTTTGGCGCTAGAAGGAGGGGGGGGGGACGGATCAATCTAACTCTCAGCCACCAACGCTCGATCAGACATGTCAGCCGACGATCTCAACAACCAACAAACATCGCCGTCGCGACAACGTTGAAAACACTCCAGCAACGAATGTCACTGCGGTTAACTTCAACACTGCAGTGTTCGAGGAGGTCCAAAAGATGTTCTCGACTTTCCAAAAGAAGTCAGAAGAACGGGACAAGGTCATTAGTTCTTTCGCTAAACATGTCGAAAACCTAACAGCAAGAACCAGGGCCGTCCTTCCGCGAGGAACAACCCGAGTTCACGGAAGAAGACTCAATTTCGTAACTCCTTCTAACTGGTCCGACAACGCGCATGGGAAAACATCCGGACAAAACCCCAACGAAACCACTCCCGCGCCAACGCGGGACCCCCTATCGTGGAAGACAAGGAGGAAGGAGAAATCGGACGCGTCGCTGTGGATTCTAGCAGTCAGTCCGAACCTATGGACGAGGACGCAGACGTGCATCTGCGTCGTACAAGGAGCCGCGCGTCCCAAGATGATTCTCAGTTCGATAATCCTATGACCGAAGAAGAAGAAGCTATCTTCTGGGACGGACATGAAGAACTGGCCGAAGAGCTGACTCGGAACACTCGCGGTAAGTGCCGACAAAGTCAGAAACCTGCTTGCGAGAAATTCCAGATACGCGATCTCCGCGATCACCTCATGAAAACAGCGGCAGAAGTCAGAGCGGTGAAATCTCAGATTAACCACGCCACTAGCACCGCGCCCGAGATCGATCTGTTGCTCGAGTAATCTCGAAACTAGGGTTTCAGATCCTGCAAAGATCAACGTAACGCCTTACGACGGCACGACCGATCCAAGGGCACACCTGCAAGCTTTCCAGATCGCAATGGGGAGAGCCAAATTCAGAGAAAGCGAAAGAGATGCCGGCGAATGCCGCCTCTTCGTCGAAAACCTCCAAGGAGCAGCACTCGAATGGTTCTCTCGCTTGAAGCGAAATTCCATCGGAAGCTTTCGCCAACTCGCCTCGGAGTTTTTCAAGCAGTACTCTACGTTCATAGACCGAGAAACCTCCGATGTCGATCTCTGGGGCATGTCCCAGGGAGATGACGAACCTCTCTGCGACTTCATAAGAAGATTTAAGATTGTCATGGCTAGAGTCAGCGGAATAAGCGACAAAGTAGCAGTAGACGCACTCCGTAAGACACCTGGTACAAGTCAAAATTCAGGAAGTGGATAACCTTGGATAAGCTGCGTATGATTCAGGACACGCTCCATAAGGCCACATACTACATAATCATCGAAGAAGAGACAAAAGTCTTGTCGCAAAAACAGAGGCTGACGAAAACATCCTCTAAGGATCCCAGGTCGGATCAGAAACCTAAAAGGAGAAACCCTCGTAACGACAAAAACGTCCATTACGGGGAGGAAGAGACCCAGAGAGCGCATAACTACGCCACCAGTTCCGGACCGGAGCAAGGCCGGACGACGGGTAATACATGGACCCGAAATCCGAATTACGATGAAAACGCCTTCTGTGACTTTCACCAGGCCCGCGGCCACTCGACCGTAAACTGCAAGGTTCTCGGTGCCAGGTTGGCCGCAAAGCTACTCGCGGGAGAACTCGCCGAAGTATCTAGCGTAAAAGACCTCGTCTGCAATTCAGACCGCCCTCCGAGAAACGATAAGGCCCCTCAAACGGAGAACTCTCTCCAAGGGAACCAATCAGGAGAAAAGCGCGGGAGAAGACAGGACGAGAAGGGCAACGACGATAGTCGCCACAGGGTCAACATGATCATTGGAGGATCGCAGTACTGCAGCGACACCATCTCCGCCATCAAAGCTTATGAGCGCAAGGCTGAGACGTGCAAAAATTCGCTAACCTGGTCCGCGCTTGGCTACTTCCCGAAAGGAGTGATCACCTTCGCTGAAGAAGAGGCCAGCAGGATCGATCAGCCCCACTGCGATCCGCTCGTGATAAGGAATCTCGAGGTCACAAGAGTTCTCATTGACACGGGCAGCATGGTCAATGTCATCTTCCGCGATACCCTTAAAAGGATGGACGTCGAGCTAGGAGAAATCGTACCGCCCCCAAGCCGCCAACCGGTTTCGAGGGTGCGACATCTATGACTCTCGGATCGATCAAACAGCCTGTCGCGGCAAAAGTAGTCACGATGATCGTCGATTTTGCAGTCGTTGACCACCCGGCTATCTACAACGTCATCATGGGCACGCCTTGGCTAAACACTATGAAAGCAGTCCCGTCGACTTATCTCCTAGGCATCAAATTCCCGACTCATAACGGAATCGCCGCAATCTGGGGATCCCGGGGATCCCAGACACAGTCGAGACGCTGCTTCCTGGCCAAACAAAAGCTACGGCAAATCATAACCATCGCGATGGTAAAGCCCAAAAGGGCAAAGCTAGCCCAGGCATCAACTGAAAACCCTTCGGAAAAAGACGATCCGGAGTCGTCAACTCAAGCAACAGACAAGGAGCAACCAGTTTCAAAGCCTAACGCTTCTACCCAGCCGGAGGAAACAAACCCGGTAAAAGACGTCCGTCCTGCGACTAACGCGACCGACGCAGTAGTCGAGTAAACACACTCGCACAACAAACAGAACTACGAGATGGCTTGAGCCCCGAAAGGGGTACATAGGCAGCTCGTCCAAGGACGGGTTCATCTATCCCCCTTTCTAAAAGGGGGGGGGGGAGTGGGTGCATATACGAATACTCATATATTCCTGCATTATAAAGATACTTGCCTGGTACTCAAATTTTTTGAAACTCTTATAGGCGAAAGTATTCACTATTTAACTTCGGATTTTGAGACACTGGATTCACTATTTAACTTACTCGACATGTCTAAACCACTCGCGAGAACCTCACGATTCTAGGGAGCTGGAGGGCTAACTGTTGGGGTCAAAATCAGTTACGACGAAATCAACGTCAGAAAACTTCCCGAGCAAATCTTCTCTTCCATAAAATAGAAAGAAGTTGAAAAACGAAAAAAAGCTACCAAAGGTCTAATGGTCACCTCGTCAAAATGGACGAGCTGGATCTACCGCAGGATTCAGCTCGGCCGTTCACCGAGCGGGACCAGTCCAGTTCGGCGAACGGCTGAGCTGAATTGACCAGAATCCATCTGCACCTCGTCCTTGTAACTCCTCTCCCGAGATTGTATCAAACTCACTCTTGTTTCGTCTCGATCGGAGGTATCGTTGGAACTTTACAATTTAAAAACCGCAAGAACTCGTTTTCTCGAATAACATTTCAGATTGATCGTATAAAACGACAACGGTTAGCTGAACACCTAGGATTGCCTACGCTATACGAGAAATTTGAATGTTCTTCGGAATCGACGTCGTTTCGAAAGCGTTCTTTTTATAAAATCGTAAAAACACTTAAGTCGGAAAAACAGCCCGAAAGGGCCCAGAGCTCGGCAAAGAGCCCACTTACAATTTTACGAAATCAAGCCCAGTCGCTACGACGGTTTATCATTTGTTACCCAGAAGAAGATAAATGTCAAGTTTGAAGGATAAATGTCAAGTTTCCGAAGATAAACATAGAAATCAAAGAAAAATAGAATATTTCCGCGGAGAGATAAACTTGACCGAGGGCAGAAAGGGAAAAGGTAAACCGCCTTAGAAGGAGTATATAAGAGGATCGAAGTTGGAGGGGCAGGAGGGCGCGAATTTTCTATTCAGAGCAATACTTAGCACTTAGGGCAATTTAGGCATACTTTCCGTTTTTGTTATCGAGCTGCGACTCAATTAGGTTTTCAAGTCTTACGTTGCTAGAACTAGGGATCTCGCCTACAGCTCTTGTGGCCGAAGGCTCTTACCTTGTTGTAACGCTCAAATGCAGATTTGGAATAATAAGCTTGTTGCTCTCTTTTCGATTCATATATTTACTTTTTGTTCATACTCTTGTGTTCTGATTGCTTAGCGTGTGGTTTAGCAGATATCCGGGACCTCAGGGAAATTTAGATTTTCCTAACTTTCCAAATTTAAACAGAAATCGACAGTGCGAATTTCGGTTCCCACAACGATAAAGGCGATGTCAGTGGAGAAACCCACAAAGAGATTGTTAACGGATGGTGACTTCATTGTGTTTCAGACGTTTAGGTTGCACAACTGCGATGCGTTTGAACCCTATGAAAGGTAATATTTTAAATTTATATTTATACCAGATATTATATAATGAGAGTTGGAGTCAATATTATCTAAACATTATCTTACATGATGTTTGAAGAGTTTATGCCGGAGAGAAACCCAAATAATACCGGTAGTGATCTACATACATCCAAAGATCAACATGTTGCAAAATGAGTCAAAGACTTTGTAAGGTTAGCTGATTTTCTTATAATTATTAAATATTTGAAAGAAATTAGCTATATTTTATAATCCATTATACTTACATTGCAGATTACATATGCTACTAAAGCATATGACTTTCTTTTATGGATGTTGGATTTCATTCAAGGGCCGTACCACAAGTACACATATTGGATGATATATATTTTGCGAGGATACTGCTTCCATACACATAAAATAGTCAAGATAAATATACCTAACACAATGGTGCGTATTTATGTGGAACCACCGAAACAGAGTATTATGGGCTGAGAGAAGAAATCATGATGATCGAGTATAGTGGTAATGTTGGCTTGAAAGCTATGACTTTCATTTGGTTTGTGTTTGAACCGAAAACGGTGTGTTTGTCAGATTCATACAATGAAGAATTTAAGAAATAAATTTATTAGATTCTTGAGGATTAAGAGAAATCAACATAGAAATCAAATGGAAAATGAACATCAAAAAGAATTTATTGATCAAAGATTGTATTACATGTATGATTACAAGTGTAAAGTAAATCTAAGAATCCATAAACTCTTTGTAAGAAGTGTTCTAGGTCAAAAATAGAGAAAAGAAGATCTCATGCTAAAGAGAGATGTCTCTTTATTTATACAAAAAAGAAGGTAGGGCTCCATAGTAAAATGAGCCTAATTTATTGTCTAATGGGCCTTGAGGGAGGATGTAAATCCACCCCCAACAGTAAGCCCCCCAAGTTCGTAGAGAGAGATGAAATCGATCTCTGTGAATTTTATGAATAGGGTTTATTAGGCAATGAATTAGACACATCCATATCTAAGACGATTTAGGCGAGTTTATTTTGAACTTGTGTCTAGTAAAAGGCGAGTTTGCTTTGAACTCGTGCTTAGTGAAAAACGAGTTTACTGGACTCATGCTGAGACAAAGGCGAGTTTACTGAGAACTCGTGCCAAGTAAGAAGCGAGTTTGCTTTAAACTTAGCGAAAGACGAGTTTACTTGACTCATGCTAAGGCAGAGGCGAGTTTACTGAGAACTCGTGCCTAGTAAAAGGAGAGTTTCTGTAAACTCATGCCTAGCCAAAGGCGAGTTTTTGTAAACTCATGTCTAGAAATAAGCGAGTCGACCGCAAACTCGTGCCTAATAAAAAGCAAGTTCAATTTAAACTTGTGTCTAAAATACACGTTTACCGAACTATTGCAGACCCGAAGTCTCGTGTTGAGATCGTGTGTGCCGAGCAAGTTGTTGGCTTGTGTGTCCGTCATGCTATGATGACGTGAGAAAGCGCCGGCTTGTGCTGCTTCCGACAAGCTCGTAGCTGAGAGCCATTTTTCGTAGCATGAGGACATATGGTGGTGACAACCGCTTGTTGGCTCTGTTTTTCTCTTTGGCTATGGTTCACAAAAAGCATGATCATGATTAGACCAATATAAACCAAAAGAAAAAACCAACTGTTGCATAATTAATAAGCAAGCGATCAGACTTGTTTTGCTTAATGCTCGTGAGTTGCACATGATGATATGATAATTGTCAACTTATTAATATCATAGGCCACCAACAGCAAAGCAATTATAAGAGTCATTTCATAAAAGTTATATGAAGTTATATGCGAGAAACAGCTTAGAGTTGTTTAATAATTTAAGTCACAGCTATAATGTCTATCTTGACACGTGTAATTTAAATATGAATAAAGCATGTGATGATTTAATAAGGCTTATCTTTGTCGTGAAGAAGAATTAAGGGTCCGAGGTCGCCGAGAGCTTTGTTTGTATCTTGGCAAAGGTGTTACCGCAGACGTCGTTTCGAGACCTCGTTAGATCATAACAACTCCTTTTCGGCAAAGCCTGACTTGTGGGCAGCGTCTGATTATTTCCATCTTAAAGCTTGTAGTGAAGACGTCCCCGTTCGCAGAAAGCTCCGTGGGGGTAACAATCTTTACGTCGTCGGCAGGCTAATGTGCTCGGGGAAGTCAGGTGAACTAGCAGCTAAGAGACAAGCTGATTATGTTCAACACAGGAAAAGCCTTCTCAGGCTGTAGCCGAGAACAACTCCAAGCAAGTTGGATGACGAGATAGACAAACGATCTCAAGTCTTGAGCCTTTCCTAGAATCGTTTCAATAATGTGTAAACTCAGCTTCTTGTGATGGGACTTGAAGACGCGGAGCCTTCTTTGCGTCTTGGTGTGGAAGTTGAAGATGCTCTGCTTATCAGAGTGTTAACAGAGCCGAGAACGAGACGTCGAGAGAGAACCAATTGAGGTTCCCTTTTGATGGTGTTTGGCATGAACAACTTGTTTCAATTCAAGCTTGTCATCAGACCCACACCTTGTGCTTTCTTCCAGACCAAAGCCTCTCGGATTTCTCAAGCCCAAACAGATATGGACACAGCATTTTCTTCCTCGAGCTCGAAGCAAAGATGGAGACCGCAATGGAGGTATACAACGACCCTGAGATGGACCAGTGCCACGTCTCTGGGACTAGTCTCCGGGATTAGCCACGCTTGTTCACCGGAGAAGACTCGCCGTGGAGTTTGACAACATCGTTGAGATGAACACACCACCGATCAAGCGACGCAAGAAGAAGTCAAAAGGTGTAGGAACACTTCACCATCGGCGTTATGGAGCCTGGTTGCGGAAGGGATTTTTGCAAAGCCTGTAACCAGAGCTTTGCTTACAGCAGTGGCACCAAAGTGGCTGGGACTAGCCATCTCAAGCATCACATCGACAAAGGGACATGTCCTGCGCTTCTTCAACATACCCATGACAACAATGACAACGAAAATGGTGTGGAAGCAAGGGCTCTCAACGAGAGGTCCGTCGGTCTCAACGCTTCCTGTTCCAAAGATCTACTCTCCCTCGAACGAGTCGTGAAGATTCTGGGCTGGTTGCTTTCGTGTCAAGAGGAGATCATGAACTTCACTGGTCGAACCCTCGTGAAGAGGTAAAGTCGTGATAAGATGATTGATTGTTCCTCACGGTCACAACCAGAAGTCTTCGAAGTTGACGAGTTCGTGATCTTTGTCGGAAAGGTCGAGGTTGAAGTCGGCAAAGAGAGGAACGGCCATTGTTGCTTCATCTTGTTACTAACCCACCAAGTGTTCGATTCAAGTCCCACAAGAGAGGTCTCCTTTCAGATAGAAAGCTTGTACCTTTGAAGTTCTGATCTGGAGATGAGGAGCTCTGGATCGAGACTTTTGCGCAGAAGCGGGTGAGATGCCGTCAACTTTACCGGCGGATCAAGACGTCGTCTTCACCGGCGGATCGAGACAGAAGTTTCACCGGCGGATCGAGACGGGAGCTTCACCGGCGGATCGAGACGACAAGCTCTACGAGGATCCTTGGTTCTTTGGTGGGTACATCCAAAGCAAAGCTTTGTCGTTGGTTGAAGAAAGCTTTGAACTTTGACCCGTTATCGTCCGTATCTCTCGCTCTCTCGAACCAAAACCATGTATGAAGAAACAAGACGACATTGTTGCTATTTTTTTTTTTAAGATCTCGATTCTCCCAAGTTTGATATGCTTTCAAGATAGCTTCTCCTTGGCACCCTCCTTCTAGCGCCAACTGTTTGATCCAAAAATGGTGTTTATGCTGGTGATGTTTGTTGAATTAATACAACAAAAGAATCTAAGTTGAATGATTAGATTCTTGAGGTTTAGGAGAAATCTTGAGATTGAATCAAATGGGAAAAGAACATAAAAGAGATTTCATTGAATAAAGGTTCATTACAAAGGTAAAGTGAACCTTAGAATACAAAATCTCTATGAAAATTATCCCATGCTAAAGAGAGATGTCGCTTTATTTATACAAAGAAGAAGTTAGAGCTTCATAGTAAAATTAGCCTAATTTATTGTATAATGGGTTTTGAGGGAGGATGTAAATCCACCCCAACAGTTTGATACAGTAGTGGGTCGTGGAATGGGTAAGCAAAATTCAGGAATTATTCATGTGCACCCCCGTGGAGAATACGAGAAATACGATCCTTTTATACTTTCAAGTAATTTTGTTCGCGTATGTTTCATTTTCTTATCCGCGTGTGCGCTGTAAAAATGCAATATACTGGTGTGCATGTACGCAACTTGTGCCCCGAGGTGTAAATGAAATATCTAAAGTTGCTCTAATTGCATTGCAAGGTGATACATAACGATGTTGTTTCACTGAGCGAGATGATAAAAATTGATTTATATATTACAAAAGATGATTTTGATTCATAATACATGTGTCTCCTCCCAACGATGAATATGTATCAGAAGACGAGTTAGCAGATTCGTGTTTCGACTTTGATACAGACTCCGATTTGAATTAATGTAATATGTGTTGGTGATATGTATGTGAAATTGATAATATTATTAATAAAAATAATGGTTTAGAGTTAATTATTAATAAATAAGTTAATATGGTTATTTCAAACATAAAAGTTTTGGTGTTAGAGTTAATTATTAGCATATAGGCTTTATAGTTTATTATTAGCATATAAAGTTTAGATTATAAGGTATAGAGTTTATTACAAACATATAAAACTTAGAATATAGGGTTAAGATTATACTGTTTATAATTGGTTACAAGCATATAAATGTTAGTCGTTAATTTTGGGAATATGGTTTAGGGGTTATAGTTTTAAGTTTACAATTTATAGTATATGATTTATAGTTTTAGGGTTACTAATTTCGATTTAGGGTTACTATTTAGATTTAATTAATACAAATGTAAAAATCGGTTAAAAATAGTGTTAAAAATAAATGAGTAAAGTTTGCCAAAATTCATTTCCCTTCATAATTGTGTGGTTCCAATATATGCCTCTATAAGTGTTTTCTTCCAAGATTTTCTTCTATTATTTTGTGTTTTGACTCCATTACATTTTTTGCCCAAATCTAATCTATTAAAACTGAAGTACAAATTTAAATTAACCCTTAATTCATCTTAATATTTACAGTTTGTGCCACTTAGCTAATAATAACTATCCATTTTAAACAATTATTTATTATTATCATAAAACAAATATCCGACGATTCAGCAATGGAAAAAACCACATGTATTTTTCTCTGGAACCTACATGTTTCATTCCTTCGCAAACACTATTGTTTATAAACCAATAACTACCCAGTACATTTGGCCGGGTTAAACACTTACTCCATCATCGAACAAACCTTTTTTTTTTGTTGAGAAAATCATCAAACAAATCTATTATTTAAAATCAACACTATCAAAGTCATTTGTGTATATACTTTAGTGAAACTTTTAGAATTTTACATCATGAACTTAGTACCCGTTTTATGTTAGGATTTTACATTATACACATTGACATACTATCAAAGTCATTGGTGGACCACCGGCCTGAATTAGATTACACTAATAAACTAAATCTTATTTTCCTTGCATATGAAGTTATTAACAGAATTGATCCGAATATCTTTACTTTATTCGTTTAAAATTAGATAGATATGTTTTGCTATTATAACAATCTAAACTTAACAAATAGTGCAACCAATTCAAAACGAATCTTCCACAAATTAACAAACTGCAAATT
Organism: Brassica oleracea var. oleracea; assembly: GCF_000695525.1. NCBI lineage: Eukaryota > Viridiplantae > Streptophyta > Magnoliopsida > Brassicales > Brassicaceae > Brassica > Brassica oleracea. The sequence goes on along the minus strand of NC_027749.1, from coordinate 31,504,693 downwards.
ATGAAAAATATGGAAAACAAATTCAAAAAAACAATCTCTCCCGTATATTTTTGTACTCATAATACTACACTAGATTTTGATTCGTGCTTCGAAAGCGCGGACTTTTCCGGATTATATTAAAATACAAAACCATATTATATCAAAGAAGAGAATTTTTTTAAAAAATTATATAATCTACGAATTAGTTTATTTGGGATTTTATATGTACACTCTTATATAACTTTCTTTTAGGCCTGGATATTTTATCCCGACCAAAAAAATAAACCGAAACCGACCTAAAAGTATAGGTTTGGTTTGATTAATATATATTTAACATGATCTTACCTATTGCAAATATTTGATATAATGGAAGAGGATAAAATAGATATAATTGACATGACCCTATGTGTTAAAGTTTTTAGTATCGTTTATATCAAGTATTGTAGGAAGTTGGTTTAAACAAAAGGTTGAGTGAATTATTTGAAACATATGATATGATTTATATTAAATTTTGTATAGTCACGTGGTATATTGAAAGATAAATAAAAGGCTGAGTAAGTTAAAGTAGATTTTTAAATGTTAAGGACATTATTTGGTTGCTATATTTGAGGTTAGTTATAAAATTTGGTTATAAGTAATATGTTAGACTAAAAATGAATAGGTGCAAACAACTTTCATAAGTAGATTTTTTAGGACTTTTTCTGTTTTAATAGTATTGATTTCCATAAAAAACGGATTCAACACATTATATATTTACACATAACACGAAACAATAACATAGTCTCAATAATAAGCTAAACTAGGTTAGGATCTGCGCCTTGCGCGGAACGAACATTATATATACTATTTTTATGTATTTATATGTTCCTTTACATATTTATAAAATAATAAATATATATTTAATAATTAAAAAGTCAGTAACTATTACATATATAATTAAATTGATGTTAACACATAAATAAATTTCATTAATCCAAACAATCATTTTTTCTATTTTATATGGTATATAATTAAATTTAAATGACGTTAACATATAGTGTGTATTTTTAGTATTGATATATATATTAAATGATGCTTTCTACTCATATGATTTTTTTAATCATTTGTATATTTTTATAACAAATACTTTAAATCACTGATAACAAAATTTTCATTGTGTGATTAATAGTTTTAGTAATTCATAATTTTTTAAAAAGTTCAAGGCTAAGTTTAAAATTTAAATATTAAGTTGTCAATATTTGTTCAATAGCTTTTACCAAAAATATGTTTTCAAAGAAAATTTCGAAATTAAAATATTTATATATTTTATATGGTATATAGTTTAATTTAATATATATATATATATATAAACCTTATACACTTAATATTTATTAAATGAAATTTCTTACTTATATGATTTTGTAATCATTTGTATTTTATCATAACAAAAAAATTAAACCATGAATCAAAAAACTTTGAAGGTGAGACTTTTAACAGTTTTAGTAATTTATATTCGTTTTGAAAAAATCTAAATGTAACATATACAGAAAAATCTAAATTTTTATTACATGGTTAATGTAATTGTTTTATTTTTTTTATTAATTTAAAATTAAGCAAATATGATAGAGAATAGACTAATTTTTATCAAATATATATTATTCAAAATCATTAATTTTCATATATACGCTTTAGCTACATTAGGCAATTCCGTAATTTTTATTTAAGGAAAAAATGAAAAACATTAATAATGAATTTATGGTTAGTTTAATAAAAAACTTATTATATATTTAGATGGACCAACCTAATTCTCTAAAGATTCTAAGACTCATTGTGGTGATGACATATGGCTACCTTAAATGTTGTAATGCTTCATTTTTAATATACAGGGAATAATGCAAGTTCAACCACTAAATTATTGTATTTTGAAATGTTCTTTTATCTTCTAATGCAAAACAAACACGTCAAATTCTAGTTTTTAATTACAACACAAACACACTAAGCGTTGCACGAATACCAACACCTAAACAAAAAATTAAATCAAAACCGAGTCGCTCGCTTGTGCTACACTCCAGGTCCTCCTTCTCAAACTCTCCTCTGGTCATAATTTTTATGGCTTCCACCGTTACTCTTTCTCGCCCAACCCAGACAAGTTAAACTTCTCATGATAGTTCTTCTTCTTCTGTTTTATGTTTGGATATGGGTTTCGATTCAGGGATTTTTAGATTTGGGTTTCAATTTGTCCCATTCTGTATGTTGTTATCCTCGATTAAGGTTAGATTCTGTTTTATTCCTCAATTATGGTTTCAATTTGGTTTCAATATTAGGTATTGCAAAAACTCCTAGCAAATTAACCGGTTTATCTCACTTGACTAATTAACCTTATCACACTTTTTGTTGTTGTTTGAGTTTGTTAAAGACACAAAGATTTGTTTACCGGCTTCCTTTTCGGTACATCTAATGAACGACTCTCTCAATGATTCACTAGAATCAAGTGGTTACCAAAGGTTCATACACAAGTTTCTCAATGTTTCTCTATTCACCTAGAGAAATCTTCCACGATAAGCTAAAGACTTGAGCTTACTTGTGTAAATAGGAGATGAAACCCACCACTCAATTAAGAATAAGCAGCTTTAGACTCTTGGCCAAATCTTCTTTCTTCTGCTCTTCAATCTTGGTGTAGATTCTTCTTCAATCTCCTTTTTTTCCCTTCTACTTGTCTCTCTTGTCTCAATAGTGCTATGAGTGTTAGGAGGCAAGAAATTAGGTTTAGGAGTATATATAGCAACTTCCCAAACCATTGGGTTTCACCCAAACCACTTTAATTTCATTTCTGACTGATATCGCTCAAATTACCGTAGAACAACCTTCTCTCTCAAATAAGAGATCAGATTGTAGTATTTAGGGATCAGATCGGGGCTTCAATATTAATTAAGGTTTTGGTTTGGGCATTTCTTTATTGGGGTTTCGGTTTGTCCCGAGTCTGTATATATGTTTATATGTATCTTGGGCTTTTATGTGTTGTAGTTTCTTAAGCCCTGTCTCTTTGAGTTATGGTTGATGATGTGTTATGGTATCTTAGTCTCCGTCTCTATGTCTTATGTTTGTTGTGTTACAATGTATAGTATATTTCTCTTTGTGTTACGGTTTATCTTGTCTCTGACTTATCTTGTTCTGGTTGATGTGTTATGGTTCTATGTGTTACAGCTTACAGTCTCTGGTTTATCTTCTCTGTAACCACATTATATGTTTCATGTTTGCGGAGATGCAACATATAAGACCACCAAAATCTGTTGCATCTACATGGCATATCATGCCTCTAACGACTGGGTTAACCAGTCATCCCATGCCAATAGGAGCTGTTGGATCTTCAACTGAAGCTTATTTAGCTGTTAAATACTACAGCGTCTAATAGAACAAACACTGACCTACATCCAAAGAAATCCAATGGTGCTTTAATTGTGCTAAGTGTCTTATCTCTCTACTTGATGCTTTTCATGCATACATTCTTCATCACTTCTATTGTTGTTTTTCCTTTCAAGTTTGGAGTTGACCCGAACGTTCATGCCTTCATCTGAACAACTTAAAAATGGTACTTTTGCGGCCATGATCTAGTTTAAAATTTGTTTTAGAGTAGAGGAGAACTAAGTGGTGGCACACTTTCATTGTATGTAAACTTATACTCTTAATTTTATTTTCAACTGCTTTACACACTACAAGAAAACACAAGTTTAGCGAGAAAACTTAACGAGGAAAACTAATTCTCGTAAATTTATGTCGACTTTATGAGGAACTTACGAGGAAATATAAAATCAACGTTATTTCCTCGTAAAATAACGACAAAATCATTTCGTCGTAAAGTCGATGTAATGTCACGTGACTTTTACGAAGAAATTCGCTTTCCTCGTAAACTCGACGTAAATGTAGCGTGTACTTTACGAGG
>NC_027749.1:31500510-31500695 GCF_000695525.1 Brassica oleracea var. oleracea | reverse complement strand
ATGATTAGAATGAAGCTAGTAGTAGTAATAGCAATTTTCAGGAAGAATCCGTTGATCATCATTTGCATAATGAACATAGTTACCATCAGGAGGAGCAGATGGTAGATTATGATAGGGTTCATGATATGGTAGCTGATGCATTCGTAGCTCATGATGAAGATGAAGAACCTAACATAAATGTAAAA
>NC_027749.1:31499674-31500239 GCF_000695525.1 Brassica oleracea var. oleracea | reverse complement strand
TTCGGAGATGATAGACGTTTGCATCGACAATTGCATGATCTAAGTTAGAAGATTGTCGATTCTGCAAGAAGCCACGATTCAAGCCGCAAGGACGGGGACGTAAAAGGGTACCATACCAAAGGATGTGGTACCTACCAATTAGAGAAATATTGAAAAGATTGTATCAATCTGAGCAGACAGCCAGAGGGATGAGATGGCATGCCGAGCATACTCAGACGGATGGTGAGATGACTCATCCATCAGATGCAAGAGCCTGGAAACATTTTAACAAAGTACATCCGGAATTCGCTAGCAATAGCCGGAATGTGTATCTTGGATTATGTACAGATGGATTTAGTCCATTCGGAATGTCAGGGAGACAATATTCATTGTGGCCAGTCTTTCTTACGCCATACAACATGCCACCGGAGATGTGCATGCAATGGGAGTTTCTATTCTTGACCATATTAATACCTGGTCCGAACCATCCAAAAAGGTCTCCGAATGTTTTCCTACAACCACTGATAAAAGAGTTGAAGGATTTGTGGTCAACAGGGGTGAGGACGTATGACTGCTCAACGAAGAC
>NC_027749.1:31481295-31492731 GCF_000695525.1 Brassica oleracea var. oleracea | reverse complement strand
GCTGCTAGAATGATGAATATTAAAACTGATCACAATCTACCTGAAAGTTGCATGGATGCATGGGCATACTTGTTTAAAGAGTATTTGCTGGAAGACAATGTGTCTGTTGATTCTTATTATGAGATTCAGAAACTGGTTTATAGTCTTGGGTTGCCTTCGGAGATGATAGATGTTTGCATCGACAACTGCATGATCTACTGGAGAGATGATGAGAAGTTAGAAGAATGTCGATTCTGCAAGAAGCCACGATTCAAGCCGCAAGGACGGGGACGTAATAGGGTACCGTACCAAAGGATGTGGTACCTACCAATTAGAAACAGATTGAAAAGATTGCATCAATCTGAGCAGACGGATGGTGAGATGACTCATCCATCAGATGCAAGAGCCTGGAAACATTTTAACAAAGTACATCTGGAATTAGCTAGCAATAGCTGGAATATGTATCTTGGATTATGCACATATGGATTTAGTCCATTCGGAATGTCAGAGAGACAATATTCATTGTGGTCAGTCTTTCTTACGCCATACAACCTGCCACCGAAGATGTGCATGCAACGGGAGTTGCTATTCTTGACCATATTAATACCTGGTCCGAACCATCCAAAAAGGTCTCTAGATGTTTTCCTACAACCACTGATAAAAAAGTTGAAGGATTTGTGGTCAACAGGGGTAAGGACGTATGACTGCTCAACGAAGACGAATTTTACGATTCCAGCGATGCTTTTGTGGACCATAAGTGACTTTCTTGCCTATGGGATGTTATCTGGATGGACTACACATGGGAGATTAGCTTGTCCATATTGTAATGGAACGACAGATACGTTTCAACTGAAGAATGGTAGGAAGACAAGTTGGTTTGATTGTCACCGTCGATTTCTTCCCATTGGCCATCCTTACCGAAGAAACAAGAATTTGTTTAGGCACAAAAGGGTTGTGAGAGACACTCCTCCTCCATATCTAACTGGAGAACAAATTGAAGCGCAAATCGACTACTACGGAGCTAACGAAACAGTTCGTTGTGGTGGTAATTGGCATGTCCTCGGTAATATGTCTGATTCTTACGGTGTTCATCACAACTGGCACAAGAAGAGTATATTTTGGGGGTTGTCATATTGGAAGGATCTTCTTCTGCGTCACAACCTCGATGTGATGCATATAGAGAAGAATTTCTTTGAGAACATCATGAATACAATATTGAGATTATAAGTTAAGGAATTTTGGTTTTAGAATTTGGGGTTTGGAATGGAAAGAATAGATTGAGGTTAAAGGGAAGATGGATTTGGGATTTGGAATATATGAAGTAGAAGATAAGGAAGATGGGGTTTGGGGTTTCTGATTTTAGGGATTTAAACATAATCCTCGTAATTTCCTCGTAAAATAGAGAGGAAATAACGACGTAATTAAAAAATAAAGAACGCGGGACTCGTTAATTCCACATAATCCGAAATTGTCGTAAAGACCTCGTAACCGGAAAACGCGGGCCTTGCTATTTCCTCGTAAAATAGAGAGGAAATAACGACGTAATTAAAAAATAAAGAACGCGGGACTCGTTAATTCCACATAATCCGAAATTGTCGTAAAGACCTCGTAACCGGAAAACGCGGGCCTTGCTATTTCCTCGTAAAATAAAAACAAGGGTCTTGCTATTTCTTCGTAAATGAACGACCAATTAGGGACTACCGTCGTAATATTTGAAAAAAGAAGAGAAGAAAGATACTGGAATCACAGGTGGGAAGAAACAAGGCGAGACCTACGTAAGTCTAGCCTTGTCTCCGCCCACATGTGTTCCAGTATCTTCTTCTCCTTTTTTTTTTCAAATCTTTCTAATTTGAGAAGCAAACTGGTGAGTAATTATCTCTGATTTGAGAAGCAAATTGGTGAGTTTATCTTTGATTTGAGAAGCAAACTGGTGAGTATTTATAGGAAATTTCGAAAGGTTTTATGACCAATTAGCTTCGTCTCATTCCTCGTAAATAAAAAGCGGGCTTCACTAATTCCTCGTAAATGAACGAGGACGTTACGAGGAAACCAAACACGGGCCTCGCGATTTCCTCGTTAAAGGGAAGATGAGTTTGGGGTTTGGAATATATGAAGTAGAAGATAAGGAAGATGGTGTTTGGGGTTTGGGGATTTAAACATAATCCTCGGAAGATAGGGTTTGGGGTTTCGAATTTTAAGGATTTAAACATAATCTTCGTAATTTCCTCGTAAAATAACGAGGAAATAACGACGAAATTAAAAAATAAAGAACGCGGAACTCGTTAATTCCACGTAATCCGAAATCGTCGTAAAGACCTCGTAACCAGAAAATGCGGGCCTTGCTATTTCCTCGTAAAATAACGAGGAAATAACGACGAAATTAAAAAATAAAGAACGCGGAACTCGTTAATTCCACGTAATCCGAAATCGTCGTAAAGACCTCGTAACCAGAAAATGCGGGCCTTGCTATTTCCTCGTAAAATAAAAACACGGGCCTTGCTATTTTCTCGTAATTTAACGTGGGCTTTACGATGAAACAAAACGCAGACCTTTGTAATTCCTCGTAAATTTATGAGGACATTACGAGGATACCTAATCTCTTATATATACTCGCGAGCGCTCACACTTTCATTTCGTCTCAACTACCTCTCCACTTCCTCTCTATTTCATAGCAATGGTAACTCTCTCTAATTCCTCTCTAATTTGATTAGTTTTGGATATATTAGGTGGTTAGTGTAGGGAATTTAGATAGGTTTACGGATCTTATGTTAATTAGTGTTGATTAGGTGGTTAATGTAGGCAATTTAGCTAGATTTATAAAAATTGTTAATTATAGAATTTGTTAATACTGTTGATGTTAACTTCAAAGATTAAAATTTTTTTGCAGGGCATTCGAAAGAACATGCTTACTCCCCATTACAGAGAGTTGTTCAGTGAGCCTGGTAGTCGTTTAGACCCGCCTTCTTTGGCTCCCGGTTCTTCTTCAGCTCCCGGTTCTTCGGGTCCGGAGACTGTCCCCGAGACTCAGTCTTCTCAGAGAGTCTCTCGGTCGCCTTTTTCTAGTGCACCATCGGTTCCTCATGTGCCTCCTCCGATGGCTCCTCCGACGATGCCTCCTCCTGTGCCTCCTCCGATGGCTCCTCCGATGCCCGCCGAGATTCATCCCGATTTGATGGTGCCTCCGAGTGCTCCTTACTCGCAGTACACTGTCGAGGACCTTCTCGGTCAGCCAGGCAGAGAAGGTTTACCAGTCATAGACCCCGACCGACCGGACAGAACTTTGTGGTATGTTACATTAATTATTATTTTTTAATTATTTTAAAATTCTTTTATAACATTAATAAATAATTTATATTTAAAATTTTTTTTTTCAGGTTTGGGGTTGGCGGATGTCTTGCATCGGACGTAACCGACACGATCAAAGGTTACTTCTCCATGCCACATCCAAACTGGAAAAAAATGCCGATCTACGTCAGAAAGACGTGGTTCAAAATTTACGCTGTAAGTTACTGTTAATTAATTATATACTTTAATTTTTTCATAATTTATATATTTATTTAAACTAATTATTAATTTAATTTTTTTACAGCAAAAATATTATTGGTCTATGGGGGTCAATGAGAGGGTGAGGAAAGCGTTTTACGCGAAGGCGAAAGTTCGCTTGTTGGACACGGTCTCCTACTGGAAGGGTGACTGGATCGTGAAGGGGTATGAGCGTGGCAAACCCGCTGAGCTCACCACGGATGTGTGGGATGGCCTCATCCGTTATTGGCGGGATCCTGACGCCATTAGAATCGCCCAGTCTTGCTCTGCCTCCCGTAACACGGTAGATGAGCACAGCCACGGGCAGATGCTTCACTCTACGGGCTAAAAATCCCATGCCGGTGTCCGTTTGGAAATGGTAATTAAATATTTTATTTAATTATTTTTTAATATATATATATATTCTAACTTTCTTAAATGTTTTTTAGGCCAAAGTGACGGGACAACTCTCGTCTCTTTTGCAATTTTACGAGAGGACCCACAAGAACAAGGCGGGCCAATTTCTAGATGGCAAGTCCGAGCAAATCTTCAACGACTTGGTTTCTCGAGTTGACGACCGCCAGACCCAGCTGACCCAGCAGTCCAACGACGGATTACCCGTCACCTTATCCACACTTGAAGTGGATAGGATTTACGAGGAGGTAAATTTTTTAAATTTTTTTTTTTTTATTATTCATTTAATTTAACTTTAAATTTTTACTAATAATATTTATTTTTTTGTTTTTAAGGTTGTCCCTAAGAAAAAGGGACGTACGTTGGGGATTGGTTCCGTCAACGATGTTCCGAGAGTGACATCATCTTATGGTCAGAGACGGGATGAGGAAGTCACTGAGCTGCGTATTGAGTTGGCCTCGACAAAAGCTCGTATAGGTGGAGTCAAGGGCTTCTTGGACGTTATAGCGGCCACAAATCCGGAATGAGAGTCCATATTGAGGAACATGCAACAACAACATCCCATTTCAAGCGAGTCATCCGATACACATAACGAGGCGGATGTTGCGAGGAGGAGTGAGGAATTCTACCAGGCAATGAACGACCCTTAGTTTTTTTTTCTTCGGTTGCTGTATTATAAATTCAAAACTTATTTATATATAAAATATTTTCATATTGATATTTATTTTAAATTATAATTTTATTAATAAATTAAATAATTTTAATTATTTATTTAATTATTTTTTTTAATTCTGTAAAATTAAAAAACGAAGTAAATTCGTAGCAAAATTACGACTTATTTACGTGGAAAGTTTATGAGGAAATGACAAGGAAGGTTAAACGAGTATTTTACGGGGAAATACTTTCGAGGTATTTACGAGGAAATATAGCGACCTCCTTACGTGGAATGATTATGTGGTCTTTACGACGAAATGATGTATTTTGTCTTTACGACGAAATGATGTATTTTGTCTTTACGACGAAATGTTTTCCTCGCTAAGTTACGACGAATTGGCGAGGAAATATGCGTTACGACGAACGAGTAACGACGAAACGTGTTTCCTCGCTAATTCCTCGTAAAACCTCTTTTACGACGAACTCACGAGGAATACCGTCGTCGTTAATCTCATGTTTTCTTGTAGTGACATCTAATGCCATCTTTGATTTTTATTTGTAGCAAAACTATTACTGGTAAGGCATGTACCGTGATGAAGATTACAGCCGCTGGAAGCTACATACACAACATATTGTATGTCACAGGATCTGCAAGAAGAAGAAGAGGGAATGTAAGAATCCAAAATACATTAGAGAAGAAGATTGATATACCTTGGATTTTATCCACTTTTAGCCATTGTATATAGGTGTTTTTAAATACATTATAATTGTTTTAGAGTCTTTTTAGTATGTTTTCAGGTTTTGGAGTGATTTGGAGGAAAGTGGTGATTTTGGTGCATTTTGGAGATAAAATGATAAAGACCCGTAGCTGCCCATCGAACCGCCCAGCTTTGTGTTGTCGATCGACAGCGAAGCGCGCAAAGGCCAAATTTGGTTCCAGCCGACTTCAAGCCCAAGCCCCACAAGAATTACCAGATTACCCCTGACAAGTTTTAACCTAATATTTATGTGCTCTGCCATTGTTCTAGGCAATACACACTTTCTACACTTTCATACTTTCATACAGCAAAATACTTAGAGTCTTAGGTTTGGAGAGAAGATCCAAGAACTCCTTCAGAGATTTGTGATTGGAACTCCAAGTTTTTCTACACTTTATATTTATGCAGTTTTCATATTTATTTGTCATGAATTGCTTAGCTATGTCGGAGTAGTTCTCTTTGTTAGATTTAGGGTTCAGATATTCATGAGGAATTAGCCCAAAATATAGAATTGCTAAGTGTTAGGATATCCATCAATTAAACTGTTCTTAATGTCTTTGTTCTGGAATAGCTAACTAAGACCTTGCCTATAGATATTAGGGCTCAAGCGGAAGCTTGGTTCTCTGTCTGAATTAGTTTACATTGTGCTAGGATTGCTAGAAACAAGCAGAAGATTATTTAGTTTAGCCTAGTGAACAAGTCAAACCCGTACGTAAAGCTTCCTGGAAGGTACGTCGATCGACAACTGAGTAGTTGCATCGATCGACGGGCTGAAAGGTATCTATCGACAATCCATAATTGATATTGATCGACATTTTCTCAAGACCAACAAACGACATCTGAAGTTTTAGATCCGGCAATAGATAGTCTAAAAATACGGAAGTTGATCTACTATTCTTTAAGTTTGAGTTCTAGAATATCCAACACACATTTAGTCTCTATATCTCTATAATCCTTATTGTCTGAATAGAAACCCTAAGTCTAATGCCTTTCATATCTGTTTCAAAACCCCGATCAATCAACCGAGCAATTATTTTTCTCACTCTTGCTATATTAATTTAAACTATTCGACCTAGCTTAACCACATAACTACTAGATCTTTTGTGTGCCTTAACTCCTTGTGAATTTGATCCCTAAGTGCTACAACACGACCTCTTATTTGAGAGAGTACAAATCACTCCTTAGGGTAATTTGAGTGATATCAAAGATTGAGAAGGTAAGAATCCAAAGTACATCAGTGAAGAAGATTAGTCTATCCTACTAGCCAGTTGGTCAACTAGACAAGCAACTGATAAGAGAAAATCTGCTACTCTTCATGGCAAGAAGATTTCCAAGCAATGTGTCGAACCAAGGAACTTTGCCAATTATGATAGGGTAAAGTTCCTACTATCTCTTGTATATTATTTTTTACTTGATCAAAATTCATAGTGACACAATGTATTTTTTTGTAGATGGTTGATGGTAGTTTGGATGAACGACCACCTTTCACTGAGCTATTTCGGAAGACATACTCGCAAGGATGGTTGATTCATTGACGAACACGCTGAGAAACATTTAATTAAGACACTCAATGAAGAGTCTCCCAAAGGTGTCAGCCAAACCGCAACTCCAAGACGCTTCTTACTTGATCAAGAATATATCAAGGTATTTCTTTTTGATTGGTTGTTATATCTTTATGTCTCATTACTTGTCTTCTTAAAATATCTGCTTAATCACTGTCGTCTAAACTCTACTTGTCTTATTTTCCCAACTTATTTATGTCTTGGTACTTGTCTCCTATTTGTCTGCTATATGTCTTTGTCCATGTGCTTTATATTCATTTTTTCAATTTTTAAGTGTATATGGGATTGAGAGCATCCAGTTCAGAGATTGTGAACTACCTGAGACAGTCAGAACATCTCTTAAATGCAGCATGTAAATGGATTTGTGCATCTATTGTATGGAGTCAAATTCTGAACTTGTTCACACCAATGTGGAATTTAAGACTGATATAGAAAATTTTTAGCCTGGAAGACTAAGTTCAAGCAGAAGATGGCTGCAATAAGAACCTCCCTCAACATGATTCTAGAGGCTCTTGGTGTGATCTAACTACTCATGATGCTGCTGCTGCTTCTGTTGCTACTTCTTCTCATGCTTCTCCTCCTCACCTGAACTAACCTGAATATGCCTCAATTCCTTTGATTGTTCAATTTTAAGTGTTTGATCATGTCATGTGCAACGTCCATCAACACCAAGCCAGGCCAAGCCTCATAAAACCTCAAGTTGAGGTCCTCAACCCTATGTAATGTAAAATTATAAGATGTGCTTTTGTAAGATAATATTAAATTTTGAATTTTGGCTTTATTATTTTGTTAAAAATTCAGATTGTAATATATTTATTATTATATTTAAAATGTCTGGTTTTAGGTGTTTTAAAAACATGAATTTAGTCATGATTAAAACCATAAACAAGCTAATTTGTGTCTTTATAGAATACATGAAATGCTACATAAATTTTGTACCTAAATCCCCTATATTATTTGAGGATCTTTTAAAAAGATGTAACATCAATTTTGTATTAATTACAAAATGAATTTGCTGAGGTGTCAACTCCACATCATTTTGCTTATGTGGCATCACTAAAATGAGTTTGGAAAAATGTTAGTCCAATCTTATATTCACTAGAAAAAATTATTATAACCATATGTTTAATCTCCTAACCTCTTTTCATATGTACTGTCCAATCTTATGTTCACTAAGAAATGTTAATTCACTATATTGCTTCTTAATTATACCTACATAAAATAGTTCTTATAATTAATCGTTAAAATTATACATTACACATATACATAAGACGAATGATACACATAAATAAGCCGAGGAATTCAATTCAATCAATTTCAATGTTCCTCGTTGAAAATTTGAGTTTACAGCAATCACATATATACTGAAAATCATGGCATTATATAATCATAGCAAATTATGATATACAGTTCAATATAACATAATAAAATTCGTATATAGTGGATCCGAGTCATATATATATGGCTATGGTTATTCATGCTGACTGAGAACTGTTAAAGCCATTTATATTTATTCAAATATAATCTATTAATACATTTCACGAACTTATCGTGCTCTAATGGATAATTGGTAGTACAATCATTATTCATGGATGCATCCCTTTCTTATTATTTGAGGAGCACTTTTAACAATAAACCTTACCCTCATGGGTGATTAACATGAAAGTCATTGCTTAGATGTCATCACCATAATTATTTTCACACTCTTTATTAAAAAGCTCTTTTTTTCCTTGATTAATTACACGCAATGCCATTGTGTATGTTTCATAGAGCATAGTCACGAATTGATTGTCACTTGCGGTCATTACCTATACCGAAATAACCATTTACGGTTGACTTTTCCAATTATTAAACCACAACTAACCAGAATATTATTTCAACGTGTATGACATTTAGGTTGATACCTTAAAATGATCAGTCGAAATAATATGATCTAACTAATATTTGTTTTACATATTATATCATGTCAACATATAGTGGGGGTGGACTTGCCATTTATTCTCGCACAAACATATTTTCTAACGTGGAATATCCATAGTATTAACAATTAGTCTTTTGTATCTCTGTTGATATGGTTTGTCTATTTGATCCAATAACTTTTCGATAAAATATTTAACCTAAATGTAAGAGGGCTTTTTTATTTTTCAAAGTTATATGAAATTTACTTTAAGGTAAAACCATAATATATCATCTCATATTCATGTTCTTTTCTAAAACTATGATACATGACATTTTTACTCAGGACTGGACAATACAAACGGTTCATATATTCACGTTATTTTCTAAAACTTTGATACATGACATTTATTTTGATTAAGATGTTTTTGATTTTATGACACGTTATTCATGTGATAATATAGTGGCTTTATATCACGTAAATCATATATCATTTGTGACTTCTTACCTTTTTATATTATGTAAATCAGATATAAGGTATATATCATACTTCATTTTATCGACATATTGAGCAATATGTCGTATGAACATTTATCATTTGGACCGTCAGATTTTTATAAACATTTAAATCGGAGTTAAGAATTTATTTTAAAATGCAATCTTGACTGATTGTACAGTACATTCAAAAAAGAAGTCTATATTAAGTTCATGCTATCCCATAACTTAAGAACCAAGACTTTCATTTAAAAAATAATCATAAATGGTGAAATACACAATTATGTTCTCACTTGGTGAATTTCCGAATGTATTGGGCTAACGCCATTCATGTCTTTGATTGAGCTATATTTTCTTTCAAACTGATATTTCCATAAATTTAGAGTTGTTATGATTACGGGAAATCTAATGTTTTCTTTCCAAACGTACTATATTCATTCAAATCATCATAAATGGGACTGCTATATATTAATGTCTTGATTAGCAATATATTTTAATTCAAATACACTGATATTTCTATTTCTTCAATGTTATTTTGATTATGGGAAGTTGATTGTTTTCTTTCCAAATTAGATAACTATATTCGCTGTTTATTTTGTGGATGTATGTGTTTTGTGCCGAATTATAATGATTGATTTATAAGAGTAACCATCGTTTTAAATGTGTATGGTCAAAATCATGGTGATTATTGTTTCATATATTTTATTCTTCTGCATATAATACTTCCTAAAATTTTAATCTGAAACGATCAATTAAGGATTTTTAGGATTGATTGTGGCGTTGGAATATTCATTTCACTCACATCTCATGGACCCAAATCCTATCAGTTATGACTATATATATACCATACTAAACTAATATCATAGGCATTACAAACCCACTATTTGAAATCATTCGAGATTATAAATCAATATATTGAAAGCTTACCGTTATAGCGATGCATTAAGAAAATAAAAAGATTCTAGGTGATTTGTACACATGAGCTTTGTCGTCTTACAGTCCTTCGGTTTGAATTCTCGGATACTTGAGCCATGCGATTCAGCTTCCAACATTCTTAAGATATTGGGATTGCGCTTAATTAACGAAATCTACAAATCTCAGGTGATGTGAAGAGAGATCAGTCGACAGGACCATCATGAATCTCATTTCTCCCGTCTCTCAGATTTTGTTTGTTAAAACACAATATTTTGTATAAAAATATAAATTACAAGAGGTCCATATGCAATCATAACCATTTTTTTTCATTTTCTGTCCCGAATGATCCACTTAATGTTTTGGAAAATATTAATATTTTTCAGATTACTTTAGTTCGTCTATAATTTTTAGGACAAGATGACAAAACATTTTTACTGTGCAAAAATATAACATACCAGTTTATTAAATAGACTATTACTGTTAGTTTAATTATTTTTGTTTAGCCTGAATAAAAAGTACATCATACAGCCCAAATTGTTTGTTTTCATTGACCTATATATCAAACGTTACAATATTGTGTTATATAACATGCATTATTTGTCATTATACCTTATTACCTTGCTAATACCTACTAATTGAAAGTTATATTATTTTTGTTTGTTAAACAGACTATTACTGTTAGTTTAATTATTTTTGTTTTCATACAGCCCAAATTGTTTGTTTTCATTGATCTATATATCAAACTTTACAATAATGTATTATATAACATGCATTATTTGTCATTATACATTTTTACCTTGTTAATACCTACTAATCAATACTATTAAAAGGGAAGGAGTTTAAATAAATCTACTTAAAAAATTTTGTTTGGACCTTTTCATTAACTAATAATATTTTGGTCTTACTTTGATTTGGACAAACAGTATGTTACCTTAAATTTCTCTAACAATCATTTAGTCAAAGCTTTTATTTATTAGACTCATATCTTTTTGTAAACGAAAAGATTATACCATATACTAGGTTAAGATCTGCGCCTTGCGCATGATCAACATTATATATATAAATTATTTTATGTATTAAATATTTTTACATATTATGAAATAATTAATATATATTAAATAATTAAAAGTCAGTAACTATTAAATATATAATCAAATTGGTGCGAACATATAAATCAATTTTATTAATCCAAAAATATTTTTTTTTTATATTTGATAGGATATGTAATTAAATTTAAATGT
>NC_027749.1:31473259-31481073 GCF_000695525.1 Brassica oleracea var. oleracea | reverse complement strand
AAAAAATTGTTCAAAGTAAATTTTGAAACTAAAATATTATATTTTATATGGTTTATAGTTTACTTTAAAAAAATATATATATTAATCTTAATAATTAATTAAATTAGACTTTTTACTTATATAATTTTTGTAATCATTTGTATTTTGTCATAACAAAAATTTTAAACCATGGATCATAAAATTTGAATGTGAGACTTTTAACAGTTTTAGTAATTTATAGCCGTTTGTAAAAATTCAAAATATAACATATACATAAAAATCTTAAATTTTATTATATGGTTATTGTGGTTTTTTAATTTATTTAATAGTTTAAAATTAAACAAATATGACAGAACATACACTATTTTTTATCAAATCTTTATTATTCAAAATCATTAATTGCCATATATATACTTTAGCCACATTAGGCAATTCCGTAAATTTTATTTAAGGAAATAATAAAGTACATTAATGATGAATTTATTGTTAGTTTAATAAAAAGCTTATTATATAATTAGATGGACCAACATATTTCTCTAATGATTCTAGGAATCATCCTAGTGATGACATGTGGCTACAAAAAAAAATTGCAATGTTTCTCAAATAATATATAGGGGATATACGACCACATAAATTTGGTTCACGAAAATATAATATCACGTACACTTTATTATACTTTTCTCTAAATATGTCTCATTAACTTCATAATTAAGATAAGTTTTAAAATTATATATTATGTTAATTTTATTTTATTGATAAATAAATATTTAGTATTTAAGATAAGTTTAAAATTATCAAAACTCCAACAAATCTTTTTTTTTTTACTGCTCAACAAAAAACTTACAAATCTATACTATTAAATTAGCCAAAAACCTCTCAAATAAATCTTAAGTTTCACCAACTGAACACATGTAACTTTTATAAAATGCTTTAAAATATAATGAAATGTTAGATTTGGGCATTCGGGCCTTCGGGTCAAATATAAATCGGTTTCTTTCAGATCCAAGTTCTTTGGGTCTTGGGCATTTAAATCCAACTAGGTATTTGATTTTTTTTTTGTTCAGATCGGTTCCTTTTAGTTCCAAGTTAGTTTGAGTCAATAATTCAAGTATCTGTAAAATTTACTATGTAATTTGGCTACGTAATGAGTCTAGCTCGGTTCGAGTATTTAGGACAAAAATATCTAAATAATCCGAAAAGCTAAAAAAAAATCAAAACACGAAAATACCCAAAATCAAACAAATACCAGAAATAACTAAATATCTAAAAGACCAAAATCTTACCCGAGAACCAAAAATATCCAATATTTTAAATATATTTTTAAAATTTGAAATTTTACCTAAAACCTGAAACTATAACAGAAAACGCGAATCCAAAATTTAAAATAATATTTTTATACTCAGAACATATATGAATTACTCAAATATACATAATATGAACAAAATATTCTAGGTACTTTGGGTACCCGGATTCCAACAGAGACCCGCATGTCCAAAAAAATCTAATAGGTACTTTTTTCCAATCCCGAACCTCAAACGGTATTTCGTATTGGTTTGGTTCGTTTATCAAATTTAGGTAAAAATTTTATACTTAAGAAAGAGTTACATAAGAGTGTATATAAAAAATATCGAATAAACTTATTCATAAGTATATAATTTTAAACAAATTTTTGTATTCGATATAATACGACTTTCTAACATAATAATACACAATATACTCAAAATACTATCTCATATCCAACTTCGTATATAACCCATAAAACCCGCGCTTTCGAAGCGCGGGTGAAAATTTAGTTGAAAATTATAAACTAATTTATACTATTCATTCACCACCTAGTTACTTATTATTATTGGTGTAACGTATGACTGTTTCAAGGCATTAGAGTTTTTTGTATTTTTTTTTAACTTTGTGATATTTTTGTTAACATGAACATAGATGTTAAACTAATAACAGGTTCGATTCAAGCTCCTAATAGCTAGAATTTTTTTAGTAATCGTAAATATAAATAAAAGGAAGATATAAAAAGAAAAAAGCTAAAAGGAAAGTTAGTATTAGTTGAAAACTTGGTCTCTAAGCTTCTCGGTTTGAGTAAAAAGGCAAGTCAAACCGTAATATCGATAATGTGTACTCAATTAATATTCTTTTTTTTTTTGGTTCACACTTTTTAATGTGCAACTCAATTAATATTCATAATGTGTACTCAATTAATATTCATTTGCAATAGAGAGTTTCTAAATTTTTATGTATAATTATCAATATTTAGGCACAAAATCATCCCATATTAAATTTGTGTATCCTTGCTAATTTATATCGAAAATATTTGTCATCAAGGAATTTCATGCTATATATACACGATAAATCGATTTCTAAAGAATTTCAGCTACCTCAACGCAAAAATACCAGCAGCCTAGAACATCATTCCAAAAAAATTTGATGGCTACTTTTAACATGATTTCTAATATGAAACCTTTTCATATCCATGTGGAAAATTAAGGTGAAATGGGTGTTCAATCTGGTAAAATCGAACCAATTAAAATCGAACCAAACCGAAATAGAGAAAATGGTTTGGATTTTGTAGTACCGAATAAACAGGATGGATTTTTTTTAAGAAACCACAGTATATGGATATGGTTCGGTATATAAACCGATCAAACCGAATAAACCGATTAATTGAAAATAATAGTATACTTTTATGTAAATTTTATAATAATATTAATAATATACACATAATTTATTTTATTAATATGATATTCATAATCAAAACATTGATTTTAAGAATTTTTATTTGTTTTAAGTTAAAATGGTTATTTTGTTTTTCTATTTTCATCAAATTAATTAAAACATATTTTTATTTTCTTACTCTTATTTTATTATTTAAATAAAACAAAAATATTATATTTAAAAGTGAGACTAAGGAATATATATTTATGTTTCAAAAAATCTGATTTCTTTTCATATAATCTAAATTTTGTTATAAAAGATAAATATAGTTATGGTTTTTTGGTATAAAACCGAATAAACCAAAAATCGATGGTATATAAACCGAACCAAACCGAATTAGATATGATTCCAATATGGTAGTTAATTTTCAAAAACCGAGATACCGAAAAACTAAAAAAAAAAACTGAAACGAAACCATACCAAAGTCTGGATTGAATAGGTCTAGGTGAAACCAAGTAATAAAAAAAACATCGAAGAACATGTTTACTCCGCGCAAAGCACGTATATTAACCTAGTAATTACAATAAACCACGAGCAATACTGTGACCATATAGTCCATGAATATGTCACGAAAGTATGAAATACCACGATTAATATCGTGACTCATAGTCATGAATTAGACACGAGTAACACATGGCTTATTTTCATGTCGTTTTTGTGACCATTTTTTTGTCACAATAAAAATTGGGCCTAAAACGTAACTATTTTGTTCACGATTTGTTACGGTCAGTTTTGGCCACGCTCGCATAGACACATATATATAGTTTTGTGACTATGTCGATGTATAGTCACGGAAATAACCTTATACACAAATTTTCTCTGTCTATATCATTTTCTTCTAGTGGTTTGACTTATTTTGCAGCCGGAGGCTCCTTATGGGTGGGTAACTGGATATTGGATTGGATCTTCCAGCTTTTGGGAGTTAAATTCACAAATCATGGGAAGTTGGATAGAGAAAATTATGTGTAAGCTTCGGTAATTTTCTCATCTTTTTTATAACATGAAATTGGTTCAGGGATCACAAGTAGTTTTTGGAAGGATAATTGGAATTCTTTGATCATATTAGAGCATCTCCGAGAACAACCTTGAAACCTCAAATACTAAGTTTATATACTCCGATAGCAACCTCAAAACTTCGAATTATAAGGTTTTGTACAGTGATAATTTTTACTGTACAAAATCTTATATTTGAGGTTTCATTTTTTGGGTCTTTTTGTCTTTTAAATAGTTTTGACAACTTTCTTATTTATCATTTTAATCCATACAATTTTATATCTTTTATATATTTTATATATGCTCTTACAAAATTTAACTTTTACATGTAAATTTAATAAATATATGTTCACTAATCATTTCAAAATGCACTAATTAATTATGGATGGGAGCATTATGTAAATAATAATAATGAGTAACTATGTATTTTTAGAAAAATATTTTGTTTGTAAGTCTGTTTTTATAAGTAATTTGCTATTAGAATGTAATAGTTTATTAATAAATTTTAATTATAATATTTTTATTGTATGTTTTTTTAGTTGTTATAAAAGTTTTATATTTTTATTTGATTTTTGTCAAAAATAAGGATTATAATGTAAAAATCTAAAGTTTTTAAGGTTTGTTTTAAGGTTTGTCATTGAAGAAAAACATCCTTCAACCTCAAATATAAAGTTCAACAAATTTCAAATATAAAGTTACTCTTGGAAATGCTCTAATAGAGACCGCCGGTGAAAAATAGATGGAGGGTATCATGCCTACTGAAAAATGCCTATTGAAAAATGCTCTCGTGAGTTGTAGCAGTTGTAGATATCCTATTAATTAGCTTCTTAAACAGTGTAGTAGGTATAATATTTGAGACTTGGCATCATCCAAAACAATTGTAGATTTTTCTTAAACAGTGTATACTTTTGGAAAGTTAGGCATGGGCCTCCATAAATAAAATTTGAGACTTGGCATCATCTAAGTTCTCTTTGGAATTAAAGTGGATTGGCACGCGTTTATTGCTTTGGTAGTGACTCACAATAGGCTCCATACGAGAGGGATAAGTTAAGAAGTTGGGGGCATCACCTTTATGGACATTTTTCTAATTAAAGTAATCAAAATTTATATCAATCTGTTAGCTAGTGCCAAAAAATGTCAGTGTATGCATGTGTATGCGTTCAGCACATAATTCTTGTTTGTTCAATTTAAAATCTAAAGACAAAACGAAAAAGACCAACCAAAACCACGTATATTCTTTGTGTGATGCAAGCAAACGTCACGTGCATCTAACCAACCATTCATTATTCTTTTCTTAGATTGCTCAATTATTAATATAGTGTAGTAGTTTTTTTTTTTTTTGTTTTTTTTTTGAGAAAGATATAGTGTACTTGTTTAACTTGACATATTTATATACAAATTATATATCGTTTTATGGACAAGCATATAAAGCTGCTAATTCACTAGTCTGCCGTTGCTTGTAACGTACCTTATCTGATGATGCAATTTCATGTGAAGTGTTATCTTATATGTTTTATTGTGCGTTGCATACGGCTCTATAATGGAATTTAGTGGATTTGATATCACACTGATTAACTAGAGTTTGGAATGTCTTCCAATTTTGTATATTTATTAAAATTATAAAGTATTTTGCGTTGGAAATTTAAGTGGATCTTTGCAAACATTTAAGTGAAGTAATGTAACAAGTCAATTGTTCGTGATTGTAACAAGTCTCTCTCTCTCTCTCAAGCCTATCGGCTTGCTTGGTGTGAAAACACACACAAGGATAAAACACACGAGCTCCTCTTATATAGTAGTGTATTACATTAACCTAGTTGTATTATGCCTTATCATCTTTTTACGCAAATCTATTAGGAATATTTCCATAATAGTTCCAGCTTCCATAACTCCATGAAAGTAATATTTCCAGGATCCTATCAACTTCCATAGTACCATAAAAGTGATATTTACCTTTCCTAATATGACGTTTTTGGCTTGGATTAAGCTATGCGAACTTGTTTTATTTCCATCACCAAATCCTGACGAAGTCCCTGGCGGATTCCTTAATGTAGTCCTTGGCGTAGTCCTTGACGAATCCTAACAAACTCCACCTTGATGACATTAAACAAGATCTACTGCATAGGTTAAGTAAACTCATGCTTTGTCGGACGATACCAATGCTCTCGGTCATCCCAAGAAAATTTACAGCTTCCTAACTTCTTGACATGAACCACCTTGGTTACAATATAACCATGATTCTTCTGAAGTACATAACTTCCTCACCTCTTGCATCATTTAGAGCGATATTTTTGATGAAGTGCATCTTTCTGCTGATGTGCTTAGTTATCTCATGATTCACATTGTTATTTGCTATACACAGTGCCCTTTGAGAGTCACACGGAATGACCACCGGGTCTTGCTTAAAATCCAAGCTCTTCCACTAAGCCCTTTAACCACACATTCCTACTATGACAGCTTCAACCAGCGGCATGCACTCTTCTTCAGTCGTTGACAGAGTCACTACAGTTTATAGTACTGATCTCTAGTTGATTGTATTTCACCAGCCCTGAAAACATAATCCGAGATCAACAACTTTTGTCCAAAATAAGAGCAAAATATTTGAATCACAAAATCCTTTCAACCTTGAATACTTCATTCTTCTCTGAAGCACAGTCTCTAATCTTGTGTTCCCGTGAGGTATATCAATACCCACCGCAGTTCAATGAATCATCCCAAGCTTACTCATAAACATGCTAACCAACCCTAATGCATATACCAGATCACACCTTGTACATGGAATATCCTCTATTCTCATCTCTGCTTCATTATCATCTACGGTAGACAATCTGAAGTGTATACCAACAGGTGTTGACACACTCCAATTTTGAAGTAGACACACATGATCTTCTTTTTGCATTAACCTGAAATCCTTCTGGTTGGTTCATGTATAAATTTTCTTCAACTAATCTATGAAGAGACACCGGTTTATATCCAGTTGCTCAAAGTCAAGGTTCAAGAGAAACCTTACATATACATGTTTCACTATGGTTGAAAACACATCTTGATAATCAATACCCTCTCGTTGAGAGTTTCCCTTTGCAACTAACCAAGCCTCGAATATAGGCTTCTCAACACGATTTATACTATACTTCAGTTTAAACATCTACTTGCAACATGTCACCTTACGCTTCTTACAAGTTTCCAGGTTTGGTTCTTATCTAGTGAATCACATCTTCACCACATGATTCATCCCATTGACCACTTTCTTTGCTGCTCATTGCTCCATGATAGTCTTGAGGTTCTTCCACACATACATCATCAGCTACATGTAGCGCAAACTCTGTTATATCCTTGGACTCAGAGTACCATGCAGGTGGCACTATTCTTCTTTCATCCTCTGTCCATTTCTAGCTAATATCTTTCAAGACTTTCAACTTGTTCAACATTTGTGTCAACAGCTATGCCAGTTGTTTCGTCAACAACTCCACCTTAAGTGTTAACTTCTGGTCCTGATGCAGTGTCCTCATCGATAATATACAAATGTGGATAAACTTCTTATAATCACCCTCTTAAACCAAGGATCACATAAACCAGTGATTCTTCAACCTTCCAGCGAAACCTGAAACCCATCTTACACCACCGTCTGTACCAACGGAAAACGCCGCTTAACTCCACATTTGTTAAGAAGACTTTCGACACTGATATCTTCTCAATTTGCATTGTTTTAACCATTCATTCTAGCATATGTTGACCATTTAGGATAGCATTTAGATATGTTTAGGGTTGCATTGCATTACATATGTCCTTATCAGGTGATGGAGATTTCAATTGGTGACTTTGGAGCATTTAGAGATGGTTTGGAGGCAAAAAGGGGTGATTCTCGAGAAGGAGACGCATTGATCAAGTGTCCCAGCGGCATAAGGAAGTCCCAGCGGCCTTTTTGCCCCTCAAGAAGCCGCTGCCAGCGCTGAGAAACGGAGACCAAGTGTGGGAGCGGCCTTACGCAGCGGTGTACTGAAGCCGCTGTAGACGCTCGAGAGATGAAGCCTCAAGAAATGTAAACCAAGTGCGGGAGCGGCCTGACGCAGCGGTGTGACGAGACCGCTGGGAAAATACTTCGTTCCCTGCCGCGTTCGTACTTG
>NC_027749.1:31468883-31469073 GCF_000695525.1 Brassica oleracea var. oleracea | reverse complement strand
AAACTCTTAGATGCAGGAGTCATCTATCCTATTTCGGATAGCAAATGAGTGTCTCCTGTGCATGTTGTTCCAAAGAAAGGAGGAATGAGTGTGGTTAAAAATGATAAGGATGAACTAATACCAACAAGAACAATAACAGGACATAGGATGTGCATAGATTATCGAAAACTTAACAAAGCATCTAGAAAGG
>NC_027749.1:31468347-31468788 GCF_000695525.1 Brassica oleracea var. oleracea | reverse complement strand
AAACGACTTTCACATGCCCCTATGGTACCTTTGCTTATCGAAGGATGCCATTTGGGCTATGTAATGCTCCAGCCACTTTCCAAAGATGCATGATGTCTGTTTTCTTTGATCTTATAGAGGATGTTGTAGAAGTGTTTATGGATGACTTCTCTGTCTACGGATCTTCGTTTTCTGCTTGTTTGTCAAATCTTAGCAGGGTCCTCAAGAGATGTGAAGAGACCAACCTTGTGCTGAACTGGAAGAAGTGTCACTTCATGGTTAAGGAAGGGATTGTGCTTGGACACAAGATTTCAGAGAGGGGGATTGAGGTAGACAAGGCCAAAATTGAAGTGATGGTTGGGTTAGCTGCACCAAAGACGGTTAAAGACATTAGAAGCTTCCTCAGTCATGCTGAATTCTATAGAAGATTCATCCAAGACTTCTCGATGATAGCAAGGCCAA
>NC_027749.1:31467527-31468247 GCF_000695525.1 Brassica oleracea var. oleracea | reverse complement strand
ATAAAGCTCCTAGGGATATATATATAAAAAAATAATAATAATAAGAATCTCTTGATTATGCAACAAAGAACCTTCCTCCTAAAAAAAAAGAAGATCAAAAAGAAGTTGGGGAAGGAAATGAAAAAAAAAAAAAAATTAAAAAGGGTTAGACCTTGTGGAAAGTGGATTAAAATCCCTAGTGAGTGGGTCAAATAAAAACGAAAAAAATAAAAAAGGAAGAGAGTTGTACATTGGGTGAGTGATGTGAGGGGTTTAGATTGATTTTTGAGATGATGATAAAGAGGGTAGAACTTGTGATCATTTATAACAAAATGGGGTAGAATGATGAGAATGAATCTATGTATGCATGAGTTGCTTCTAATCTTAGATAAATTTTGCATAATGATCAAGCTCCTTGTTTTGAGTGATAACCACCCTTAAATAAAAACATTTGAACCCATCTCTTCATTCATATTAGACCATTGCATACCTAGCCAAATGATTGAGATCATGTGCCCATTTGTGAGACTTCACATTGTGTGTGTGTGTGTGAATCAATGTGAGAGCTGATTGAAGGGACTTGTTGGTAGAGAGTATTGCAACTTGAGTAGAGGAAAAAGAGTGTGGATAGGCCTAGAGAAGCTAGGGTATAATAAGGAGAATACTCATGCTATTTGCTATGTTTCTTTAGGATGTTAAGTTGAGTGCTAGGAAGTGTTACTTTTGGCTATGAGTTCCCAC
>NC_027749.1:31451297-31467299 GCF_000695525.1 Brassica oleracea var. oleracea | reverse complement strand
AAAAAGGGGTGATTCCCGAGAAGGAGACGCATTGATCAAGTGTCCCAGCGTCATAAGGAAGTCCCAGCGGCCTTTTTGCCCCTCAAGAAGCCGCTGCCAGCGCTGAGAAACGGAGACCAAGTGTGGGAGCGGCCTTACGCAGCGGTGTACTGAAGCCGCTGTAGACGTTCGAGAGATGAAGACTCAAGAAATGGAGACCAAGTGCGGGAGCGGCCTGACGCAGCGGTTCCTTGCTAGTAGAGAGCTTTTAATGCAATTTTAGAGTTGGCCTCTCTAAAGTTGAGCTCTAGGCATTTCATACCCGGAAGGTGTTTGATGAAATGCCTGAACCAACTCTCCTAAGCTTTTAACATCATTTGCCAAAGGGATTTGTTGTTAAAGGTGTTAAGATGGCTAGTAGACTTGAGATTAATGATTATTTAGATAACATTCAACCAAAGGAATTTGATGCTTGAGTTATCTAGGTAAATGAGCATTCATCTAGGGATAGAGTTTGCTTAGGATTGTGTCTAGGCCTAAGGTAGAAATAGATTGGTTAAAAGTTGACACCTTTAGGTTGAATCTTGATCATCCAAGATCAATTCCCATAGCCCATGAGTTCTCCCTTCTTATAAGAAAGAAAGCTTGTGCCTTTATTGCATTTTAGGTAGTAATCTAGTTTCAAATCATCTCAAAAACTGGTAGCACTTAGATTAAGCATGGTCTTGCATTCTTTTTGCATCATAATCACCTAGGATTGGTTCGACAATCTTTTATACTACATTGATTTGATCTTAGACCCTTGAAAAGTCTTGTATCAGACACCAAGACCACATAGCATCATTCGAAAGGTCACACTGAGGGCACCATCCACACCAGACTTGAAGTTACATTCGGAGTTCCACACACAAAACGTCATGTACATGCCGGAGAGCTTCACATTTATCATGTTTAAAAAGGAAAAAAAAAAGAAATGCTTACAAAATTTATAAACAAAAGCCACCGTATAAGTTTACATTTACATATAATCCCTAGACATTATTTGAGAACTGATTTGTCACATATCCTCTGTACAATCATTTTCACAAAAAAAATATATATGACATGGCTACTAAAATTGATGACATAGTTTATAGATATATTTGACATGAATAATTACATTTAAAGTTGATTTATATTTTTGGTAAAATTTTTATATTACGGTAATAACTCATACATTACATTCAATCTTGCTTTATATTTTAATAAACTTTTAGAATATGGTAATAACTCATACAATATCATTAATATATATATATATATATATATATATATATTCTAATATGACATTACAAATTTTGAAATATTATTTAATTCTATTTTTATAATTATACAATTTTATCATTAAACTTTTCGAAAAAATTACAATTTTTTTAAAAAATAAATTTTAATCGTAATATTATTATTTTGTTTTATATATCTACAAATTTTATAAATACTGTTTTGTTTAAATTTTTGAAAATAATAAAATTTATATATCAAATTTTTTTAATTAATTTTTTACAAGTTGATTTAATATATTTAACCAAAATAACTAGATTTAAAATTTATATAGTATTATAAATTTAAATATATACAGATATATTTTTAAATGTAATTTAAAACAAACAAAAATATTTTTTATCGTAATTTTCTGTTTAGTTAAATAAAATTTATATTAAAATATTGGCAAGAAAATAATTAAATCTACAATATTAATAAAATTTTATTTTAAATATAATTTTAATTAAAAAAATTATTACTCACTACAAAAAAAAGACTAGTTTACATCATTTATTTTATATATTTGCATTAGTTATAATTTAAATCATTTTATTCAAAACTGATGCAATAAAATTATATATTTACATCAATTATTTTAAATGAATTTAAAATGTATCATTTGTAAGAAAATGATGTTAACTTTAAGATCAGTTATGCGAAATGATTTTAGTATTAGTGTCAATTCGAAAAACTGATTTGATTTGTTAAATCATTTATTATAAACTGATGTAACAGTATCATCAATTCTTAGAAATGATATTAGTAATTGTATCATTTATAACAAGCGATTTTAAATAATATATCATTTTAAACAATGTTAACCTTAAATCAGTTTTTTAAAAGTGATTTTGATAATTATATCATTTAAAGCAAGTGATTTAAAGTATTATTATCATTTTATGTATTGATGTTAAATTTATATCAGTTTTAAGAAATGATTTTTATAATTGTATCATTTACAAATTAGTGATTTAAATTTCTATCATCATTTGTATATAATTGACGCTAAATCTATGTCAGTTTTCATAAATGATTATAATATATTTCACTTATTTATAAATGATACAAATATTATTTTTATTTACATATTTATGATTTATATTAATATTAATATAAAAAAAATTTTGTTTTGTTATTAAATTTAAAATATATATAAAAATGCAGGAAAATAAATTAAATGAATAAAACCTGATTTAGATAATAAATAAAGTATTAGAAATCAAATCAACTAATCCATCATGCAAATTCATAAAATAAAATAAATTGAAAGTTACTGAAAATATTATTAAACTAAGGTTAATGAAGCTCACTGCCATTGCTTCCAACGTCTGAGTCTTAGTCTCTAACAGCATCATCACTCCATTCCTGAAATTGAATTATACAACAAATCAGTTAATATTTTGAATAATTATTGATTATAAAACTAAATTAATTATAATTTACCTGATTTGAATTTGGTGGAACTGGTACGTTGGCAAAAGCTGGGTTTGGTATGTTAGCAAAAGGTACAGCAAAACTTGAAGCCCATACTCTTGCCTAAATAATTAGTTCAGCATATATTAGTTTACATATCAAAAGTATAAAAATAAAATTAATTTATAAACTATATTATTACCTATTCACCAGTTGAAGTACCAATTACTTGTTGGATGAACGTAGTCATTCCCTTCACTTGATCTGATAATTCTTTCACTTGTGACTTCAGGTCAATAACCATTTCTGAATTCTCTATCTCTTGTCTCGTAACAGGTGAATGGTTCACTAATTTTGAAGGTGTAGGTCCACGACCAACACACTGTACTCGTCCTGGACGCTCTGGACCAAAAACTTGTGCATATTCATAATCTAAACTAGCAATAGCATTGTTTGTCACATGTGACTTTTGGCCTAACAACGTCGTAAGTTCTTCCTAAACCACAAATGAAGAATAAATATCAAGTAGAATTAGCTTACAAATCTATGATAATATTGACTGAAACTAACCGCCCGTGTTTTTGCTTCTTCACATACAAAGCTTCCATTAGGTTTTGTGCGAGTCTCGATAAAAAACTCTACTCGACATGGTCGTTTTCCAGTCTTGATTGTCTTTGTAACATGCATAAATATATATAATATTAGTATAGTAAAGTAGTTTATATCAATATAATAAACTAACTTTACATTACTTACCACATACGTGAGGCATGATATTTTTCTTTTGGTTTTCTGTATTCCTCTCTTGCATTTTCTAAAATCTCACATACAAAAATATTGCTTGTATTTGATATAGAACTATGTATAAATATCCAACAAATAAAACTGTACCTTCCACTTTTCAGTGAATCTCATGTGAACGAAATGACCCCATTGATTTTCAGGAACATTTTCTGGTCGATTGAGTAATGTCTCACTTAGACTGTCTCGCTTGTATTCTTTCCAAAAATGTAGTTTCACATCTTTGCATCTGCTACCTAATGCACTCATCACAAACACTTTTCTCATCGGTGGATCATCAAACCAGAATTTGGACTGAAATAATAAAAACAAACCAAACCATGTTCATCAGACGAATATATTATCTTACATCTCAAAGTTAAAAATTTATAAAGAGATTAAATGTTATGTATTACATGTATTACTTCTCAGACTTTATTTTTTATGTGAGGATTAACTATTCTCCGGTCATTGTAGTTAATGGGTAGCAAATTCGCATCATTGCTTAGTTGACCTAACCATGACCCTAGTAGACCTCCCGACTCTCCGATTGGCTGGCCACTAACTTCGTCAAAATGAACAATCACTTTGCTATTTTGAATTTTCCAAACTTTTTTAGATGTTATCATTTTGCCTTCGATTTTCCCAGCAGTATCTTGTTAATAAAAACAAAATATGAGTGTTATATAATAGGCTAAATTAGCATGAAGTATCTTTTTTTTTTTTGAACGGAGCATATAGAAATAATTCTAGCATTGCAACAAAAAAAGCTGATTATCTAGACAAGACATTGTGCAAGAATAAACATTAGCTCTCTTGATGAAAACTAAGTTAATACGGTATAGCAAATAAATTGACTATAACTGAATCTTCCTTGCCCACACAAATGACGGTGCCGTATTGACTACGTTTAATAATGTGTTCTCTGAATTTCAATTTAACTTTCTCTACACATTAAAAATAGGGTGAATTTGTAAAATGACTAAGTTTAGAAAAAAAATTAAGTGCAGAGCACTGATTTTGACATAATGTAGTATCTATCAATTGTGCTTCATTTCCACCGGTTTTACCCTTGATTCATACAAGTTGTCAGTGACTCTAAGATGTGGAGATGACGTTGACAAAATCCAAGTGTGACCAATAATTAATGCAAACTGTCACCAACAAAAGGAAGATAACACAGCCACATCACATACACATAACCACAAACATTTCATTAATTTTATTTCATATCACCACAAACATTTCATTAACTCCAACTTTTAAATACTAAAGCCTAAATGGACCACTAAACCCAAACTCAAATGTAACTATATTATATATTTATAATTTTAAATAAAATTAAAATCTGAAAATATATATAATATTTTGTGACATTAAACTATAGAATATAAAGATGGAAAATATCATACTAAACTCTAAACCCAACCCCTAATTACTAAACTCTAAATCATGGCCACTAAATCCTAAATCCAATTCTAAGCTATAATATATATTTAAAAGAAAATCAAAATCTGAAATATATAATATTTTATAATATTTTCAAGTACTATACATACATAGTATGGAACATTGTATAAAATAGTATACAAATGTTTGTTCTATTTATGTTAGTTGGGAATCATATGTAAAATAGTAGAAGAAGAAATAAAAGTACTTGTTGATGAAAAAGCCATTCTTGAACATGGCCCTAACATTGTCAAACATTTCAATGAAACTAATTTTATATTACGAGCAATCATACAAAATGGCATAGAAGAGAAATATCAAATTTGAAGACATGACATATAAACCCTAAACCGTAAACTCTAGTTTGAAAAGAAAATTACTAAACCCTAAACCCTAAACCCTAATCACTAAACCATAAACCCAAATATAAACCCTAAACACTAATCACTAAACCCTAAATCCTAATCACTAAACCCTAAATCCAAATATAAACCCTAAACCTAAACACAGATATAAACCCTAAACACTAATCACTAAACCTTAAACCCTAATCGCTAAACTCTAAACCCAAATATAAACCCTAAACCCTAATCACTAAACCTTAAACCCAAATATAAACCCTAAACCCTAATCACTAAACCCTAAACCCAAATATAAACCCTAAAAACTAAACTCTACTCACCCACTTAAATACTAAAACCTTAGACAAATCCCTAGTTACTAAATCAAAACCAAAATAACTAAAGTATAAACCCAAACAAAATCTATATAATATGTTGTCAATTTTCTCAACGTAGACGACGTAGTATGGAACCGCTATAAATAGTATAGTTGTACTGGTCCACTCCATTTACATTTTCCAAATGACCAAGTTTAAGAACGAAATTACTAAACCCTAAACACTAATTACTAAATCCTAAACCCAAATATAAACCCAAAACCCTAAACTGTAAACCCAAATCTCAAAATCTAATGCAAACCTCAACTTCACCACCATTCTTCTAAATAATAGAATTTATATTTATAAACTAGAATTGGTAATAATGAAGATTCCAAATAATCAAATTTGGGCAACATTTAAAAAATAAATTTCATATTACAATCAATCACAGAAAATGACAGTGAAAATAACTATCGAATTTGAAAACATGGCATATTATTACATTTTAAGGAATAGTATAGCATTTTGTCTCAAATAGTATGGTATCTTTACACAAATAGTTACCCTAAAGATTATATACTATACTATTCATTTCACCGAATATAGTATACACGAAAAGTTCATCTTCTTCAATTCTTCATTCTTAGACATGCTGATACGCATTCATTTGGCTCACTCTCATTATTCTTTACTACCATATAGAGATCGTCTTCATCTACTCCTTTTTTCTGACACAACAACACTTTACAGATTCACCATCGTTATTCTTCATCAGTGGATATCTATCATGGATCTAACTCTGATGCGATAATCCCATCTCATTTGCAAGATTTAAAAACGAAAAAAATATGAAAACAAAAGCATGATTGTAAGAATCAGTGAGTTAAGAGATGGAGGAAAAAAATTAAAGAGTTGGTGTGTTCTCACCGTCTACGCCTTCATCGTTGCCTCTTTTTTACCACAGTTGATTGTTCTTCACGTGAGAAGAAATCAATTCAAGAAAAAATCTAGGAAGAAGAATTTCATCTACTGTAAAGTTACCAAAATAAAGCACATGTGAGAGAACGTGTGATTTTCAAGGACCACACGTTACTTTTGAGTATTATTATTATTATTATTAACTTTTCTTTATTTTTTTCTTGCAGGTTTCAACTGGTTGTATCTGAGGGCAATATGGCAATATTATGTATAAGAAGGAACATGTATAAGTGATGTAGGTCTTTTGGTTAGCCATTAAATTATAATTTGTTTGATGGTTATACAACCCAATTTCCCTTAAAAATATCTGATGACTAAATAACATAACAATTTTAAGAAAATAAACAGTTTTAAGAATATAAATTTCAAGTAAAAAAGAAATAGTTTTTAGTTATATTACCTATAACTTCTATTTCCCATTTGAAACTTTTGCATTCGGCGGCAAGTGGAGGAGGCATGCCGTACTCTGTTTCCAGATATGGTAAATCATCTGGTTCTTGTGTTTCTGAGTCTATGTAATCCATGATCTAAAATAATTGAAATCAACAAATCTATGAATCAACGATCTCCTTCTCATTATTTAAAGTGAAGAACACAATACAATACCAAAACAATAGACTTAGAGAGATACATCACCTTGATCCAATGAAATTCACCGATGTTAACTCGCAGAGATAGGTTGCGGGAGGTTTTCCCTAGAGAACGTGGATTTGGTATTTAGGAACCCTAATTAGAACAATTTTATTAGAGGTGGTCAGTTTATATAAGATATAATTATTTCAATTCCCGCTCGAGATGAAAAGATAGCGGGATTTTAGTTTTCACCAAATAAATATATTTTTAGAGTTTTCTTATCATTTGTGTGCTGATCCGTATAAGCATAAAAATTAAGTTAGTTAGGATCACAAAATTATACTGGGGCAGCATATAGATTTTCAATGATTTAGTTTTTTTTTTCAAATTCTCTCAACCGTATATGAGTACTGCTCACTTGGCGTGCTTGACACCTGGACGCGTTCATGTTATATATCATGCGCACACATAGAAAACACAAACACTTGAGTATGCATTTAACATGGAGATACAGCTCAAGCTAGAGTAGGACACCTGGACACCCAAGAGCCTTTGTCACCGACAACAGCTATATATTTTCTGTTTGACAAAGAAATTTCATATTTTATGTTACACCTTTGATATCCTCATCTCTGAGATCAATGCCCGACTACGAAAGGCCTACAGCGAAGAGGAAGAGTATAGGAGGCAAAGGAGCCGGACCTTATGGCTTGCATTAGGGGATAGGAACTCAGGGTTCTTTCATGCAATAACCAGACAAAGATGGGCGACAAATAAGTTCTCAGTTATAGAAGATAGTCAAGGCCTTGCAGTCTTTGAAGAACACGAAATCATGAGTGTGATCTCAGATTATTTTGAGAACCTGTTCAAGACTAACAACTCTATCAACACCGGAATAGTTGAGGAAGCAATCTCGCCAGCCATAACCGAGGAGCTTAACGAGGGAGTATCCGCTGTACCTTCTGATGAAGAGATCAAAGCCGCGAC
The DNA here is from genome assembly GCF_000695525.1 of Brassica oleracea var. oleracea. Lineage (NCBI taxonomy): Eukaryota > Viridiplantae > Streptophyta > Magnoliopsida > Brassicales > Brassicaceae > Brassica > Brassica oleracea. Next base: position 31,459,177 of record NC_027749.1, on the reverse strand, counting down.
TTTCTCCATACATCCGGATAAGGCCCCGGGACCGGATGGGTTTTCTGCAGGGTTCTTCCGGACAAACTGGAACACAGTGGGACCTGCAGTATCAAGAGAGATCAAACAGTTCTTCAGCACAGGAGTCCTGCCCAGCAACATCAACCATACTCACATCCAGCTCATCCCAAAGATCCTTGCCCCTAGGACTGTGGCGGACTACCGGCCCATCGCCCTGACCAGCGTTTACTACAAAATCATTTCTAAGATTATCACCAAACGGCTACAACCCATCTTGGACTTGATAATCTCAGAAAATCAGTCGGCTTTTGTTCCAGAACGAGCTATAGCGGATAACGTCATTATTACTCACGAAACGCTGCACTTTCTGAAACGATCGGGAGCGGTCAAACATTGCTCTATGGCAGTGAAAACGGACATGAGCAAAGCTTACGATCGTCTAGAGTGGAATTTTATAGAAGCGGTCTTGCGGAGATTCGGCTTCAACGACAGCTTCTGTCATAGAGTAATGAGCTGTATCACTTCAGTCTCTTACTCGATCTTGTTTAATGGAGAAGCGCAGGGCCATATAATTCCGAAGAGGGGGATTAGGCAAGGAGATCCGTTATCTCCTTATATCTTCATCATGTGCAGCCAAATGCTATGAGGCTTGTGTACTGTGGCTCAAAACTGGGGCACGCTCGCAGGGATCAGAGTGGCTCGGGGCAGTCCGCGCGTCAATCACCTTCTATTTGCTGACGATACGATGTTCTTCGTTAAGACATCGCAGCGAAGTGTGGACGCGCTAAAGGACATCCTGATCAAATATGAGACAGCATCAGGCCAAACGATAAGCCCCTTGAAATCTTCCATCACATTCTCGAAGAAGACTCCCATGGAGGTGAAGATCAGAGTACAAGCTAGCTTGGGAATCACAAAGGAAGGAGGCGTGGGCAGGTATTTAGGCCTGCCTGAACACTTCGGGAGGCGAAAGAAAGACCTCTTTACTTCAATTGTGGACAGCATTCGACAAAGAGCCGCGAGTTGGAGCTCCAAGAAGTTATCTAGTGCTAGAAAACTAGTCATGCTCAAGTCGGTGTTATCAGTCAAACCAACATATGCCATGACCTGTTTCAAACTCCCTCTCAGTCTCATCAAGCGAATCCAATCAGCGCTAACAAGATTCTGGTGGGATGCTAATCCCGATGAGCGGAAAATGTGTTGGGTTGCTTTCTCGGAGCTGGCTAAATCAAAGGGAGAAGGGGGACTAGGCCTCCGCGATATAGAGATGTTTAATGTGGCTTTACTAGCAAAACAAAGCTGGAGAATTGCCACAAACCCTGAGTGCCTGCTCTCAAGGGTCTTACTTGGGAAATACTGCAATCATCAACCATTCTTCAGTGTCTCAGCTTCATCCTCAATATCACACGGTTGGCGAAGCATCCTCTGGGGTAGAGACCTCCTCCTAGCAAATACTGGGAAAGCGATCGGGGATGGCAGAGACACTTCGTTATGGGAGGAACCGTGGCTCTCTTCAGAAACGCCAACCCGTCCAATGGGACCGCCAACGGCTGAGACTAAGCATTGGTGGGTCTCAGATCTTATTAGTAGGGAGTCGGGAGAGTGGAACAAAGCGTTAATAGAGCGCACCTTGCCTCATGCTGTCAAGGAGATCCTCAGCATAAAACCAAGCAAATTAGGCAAGCCTGATGCTCTGGTATGGCTTCCAACAAAAGATGGGGCATACAGCACGAAAACCGGTTACTACACCGGCCTATCAATGAAGGAGACAACCCACTTGCGGCCTGCACCACCACAACCTTGCAATTGGAACGCCGATATCTGGAGGGGATTATTTTCACCAAAACTAAGAGTTTTCCTATGGAAAATTGTTAAGGGAGCGTTGCCACTGGGAGAGAACTTAGAAAAGAGAAGTATTCTAACCACCTCTAAGTGTATTCACTGTGGACTGCGAGAGACAGCATCACATCTGTTCCTACATTGTCGGTTTGCAACAAGAGTTTGGGCGATGGCACCACTGCTACATCCGGAACTCATCACCTCTACACCAGACTTTGAAACGGCCCTCAAAAACTCAAAGAAGATCACTAATCTCCCACCGTCAGGATTGGCGTATGGCCCTCTATTTCCTTGGATTTGTTGGACCCTCTGGACTTCAAGAAATCAGCTAATCTTTGAAAACAGAGCAGTCACTCCGGAGGAAACACTGACACGAGCAATAAAACTAGCGCGGGAATGGCATGAAGCTCAATGTCAGGCACAATCGCAGACTACAACTACTCCTCCACTGAATGTAGTCCACCCTATCGAGATCACTTCTCGGAACAACTCTGGTGGAACTAACGTTTGCACGGATGCGGCGTGGAAAGAAGAATCAAATAGAGCAGGCCTTGGCTGGATCTTCACAGACCATGCAGGCGATACCATTACGTCGGAAAGTAGATCGGAAACTTTTGTTCCTTCCCCCCTCATGGCTGAGAGCCTGGCCATTCGCGAAGCTTTGCTTCATGCGCGCCAAATGGGCATCTCCACCTTGACAGTGAAATCGGACGCTCAGACTCTAGTCAGAGCTATCAACGACAGGAAACCTCTTAAAGAAATGTTTGGAATATTTCATGATATTCTCAAATTGTCTCTAGAGTTCCATGTGATCTCCTTTGTTTTTATTCCTCGCTCAGACAACATAGCTGCTGATGCCCTTGCTAAGGGGACTCTACTTGCTTCTGATATTACTCTGCTATCTGTGTAATGTTTTTCTTCTTATTAATGAAGTAGTCGTTCAAAAAAAATGTTACACCTTTTCAGTGACTTGAGATGTAGAATGTTTAAGAAGATCAGAGATAGAGCTCATGGAATTATTTGACAACGAAGCCCACCATGTCTATTGAAGTGACCATCGAATGCTATGCAACATAAATATTCAGGCACTATTACTTCCATCATATTCTGCACCTAATTAATAAGTCACAAACAAACAAGGAAAACAAAACCAACGGAAGAGAATAACATGTTAAAAAGACAATACGAAAACCAGGAGAAAAAGAAGAGAGACAAAAGCATATAAAACAACTTGTTAAAAATAATTCATCATCAAAATAGTCTAACGTTCTAAAAACCGATAACCAAATAAATAATTAAATATCTCCTCACGAAGAAACAGAGATGCTAGGTTCGGATCCATCTTCCAACGGCTCTGCATCATCTGAATCACCCATGTCATACACATCTCGAGGTTGAACATGAACAGCAATATTCCATTCTACTTCAGAGGGATCTTTCACATAATAAACCATTTTTGCCTGAGACGCTAATATATATGGTTCATCCCCTTCTTCTTCAGTGGGTGAGATGACCATACGCATCCTGCTTATAACCTCGTTCTGTATGAGTGTGCATCCACTTACACTTAAATAATCCAACTTTGAAAACTTCATAGTAATTTAGCTCCATAACTTCAATCAGATTTCCATAGTAAGTAACAGTTCCTGTTCTTGGGTTAGAATCACGAGAACTAGCATAGCTCATAGTCTCAGCAGCCATATACACACCACTATTTTGTGTTTTCAGATTAGCTTCTCTTTCTGTTGCCCGAAATTTGAAACCATTGACATTGTAAGCTGTGTACTTTAAAATTTTCTCAGACGGACCCATAGCTAAGCATCGTAAATCATCAGTTATCCCATCTATCTCATTAGTCTGTACTTTCTGTTTGATCCATTCTGAAAAATTAATATGAACTTCTCGGTCAATGTCGATAGCACGATTCCTCCTGCCCTGATGAGATTGTTTTGTCAACAATTCATTTTTGTATTTCCTATACAGACAATTAAAAAACATGTACATTAGAGGACGTCAAGCAAAAATAACTAAAATAATAATAGAACCTTACTCTCTTAAGTGATCAAGTAGTTGACAGTTGACTAATATATGTCGACGTGCTTGCTGCCTCTCTACATGATTAAGAGAATAAACCTGACCTGGTCCGACAAATCTTCCATGGTTTGGAAAAATATGTGGAAGTTCTGAATTTGTTCTTATACTAATCTCAACTGGAGGTTGATCATCAACGCGTCCAATCCGATTAAATCGTGTCTCTATATCATTTAGATACATTGAGCAAAATGTTATACACTCATCAGCTAAATATTGCTCACTTATAGAACCTTCAGGCTTGGCGCGATTTCGAACATATGATTTGAAGTATCCTAGAGTCCTGTAAATAACTTAATCATGTAAGTTTCCAGTTTTGTGTATATACATATACAGACATATACACACCTCTCAATCGGATACATCCAACGAAACGGAACTGGTCCACCAAGTTTTGCTTCTTCTGTCAGATGCACTATTAAATGTACCATCACTGTGAAAAACGATGGAGGAAAAAACATCTCCAGACGACATAAAGTCATAACAGTACGATCTTGTAATTTATCAAGCTCATCTATATCAAGGACTTTTGAAGATATATCTCTAAAAAATTGGCAAAGCTCGACAATGGCTGATGACACATCTGTAGGGAGCAGATTCCGAATTGCGACTGATAATAAATCTCTCATTATCACGTGACAGTCGTGGCTTTTTAAGCCTGATAGCTTTCGACTATTAACATCAACACAACTTGACAAGTTAGAAGCATAACCATCTGGCAGTTTAACATTCTTTAAGACACTTAAGAAAATATCTTTCCCATGATTGTTAAGAGAAAAATATGCAGCTTGATATTTCTCATTATCATCAGGCCACAAGTCAGAACGTATATTTAGCTCACAAAGATCTTTTATGGCATTCAGATTATCTTTCGATTTTGTTTTGTCATCCAACAATGTGTAGACTAAATTATCAAACACATTCTTCTCTATATGCATGACATCCAAGTTATGTCGCAGCATTGTAAATTCCCAATAAGGCAGCTCAAAAAATATGCTTTTTTTCTTCCACTGCTGAGTACTAGATCTTCCGGCATCACTTCTGTCTCTCTTTCTTCCAACTACCACAAACTTATCTTTTTTACCAAGAGTAACATAAAACTGCTCTAATTGATGAATAATTGTGGAACCTGTCAATGTGGCTGGTGGAGATCTGGTTTCTAATTTTCCATCAAAATGTGCTCGATTCTGCCGAAAGCCATGATCTAGAGGAAGAAAACGATGATGACCAATAAAACAATTTTTTTTCCATGTCGTAAACGTTGCCCGATTCCATCAAAGTTACAGGTTGGGCAAGCTGATGCTGTACACGTATTCCAACCCGACAAATTTCCTAAACCCGGAAAATTGCTTATTGTCCACATGATGGCTGTTCGCATGTCAAATGTTTGTTTTGTGGAAGCATCTAGCGTTTCAATACCATCAGACCATAGCTCCTTCAGATCTTTGATAAGTGGCTGCAAGTAAACATCAATATAATTACCAGGCATGTGTTTTCCGGGGATAACCATTGAGAGAATCATTGACGTCTGCTTTATTGACATCCACGGTGGAAAGTTATAAGGAAATAATATCACTGGCCAGATGCTATAACTACCACTCATTGTACCAAATGGGTTAAAACCATCAGTCGCCAACCCTAGTCTGACATTTCTTGGATCAGATGCAAAGTCAGGATATTCTTATCAAATTCCTTCTAAGCCCTTCCATCTCTTGGATGTCGTAGTTTACCATCATTATTAGTAGCAGATCCATTCCATCTCATGTGGGCAGCAGTTTTTGATGACATAAATAAACGCTGTAGCTGTGGCTTCAGGGGAAAGTAACGCAAAACTTTTGCAGGAGATCTCTTCTTCTTTTTTCCTGATCCAGATACTTCTGTGCTCTTTGTATCTTTCCAACGAGAGGCCTCACAGACTTTACAAACTCCCCTTTCTGCATCAGCTTCCCAATATAACATACAATCGTTTGGACATGCATGAATTGACTCATAAGTCATTCCTAATTTGCGAATAACCTTTTTCATGTCATTAAATGAATCTGGCAATTTAGCATGTGAAAATGCTTCTTTCATCAAATCAAGCACCATGGATATCCCCTTGTCACTAATCCCACACATACATTTTATATGGTATAACTTCAGTATAAAGGACAACTTCGTGAATTTATCGCATCCAGGATATAGTTCTTGATTGTAATCAGCAAACATCTCATCAAAACCTTCTCCTTTTTTAGAATTTCCACTTGAAGCTGATGGTCTATCAGTGTCAATAGGTTGCCCAGACGACCCTTCTTCATGTTCCTCATTCATATTTGCACTAATATCTGGAAAAATATCGTTCAAGAGGTTGAAAGTTGAATCTAGTTCAACATGAGCACTATCAGAAAGTACTCTTGCATTTCCTGTGACACACATATCTTCTCCGTGTACTATCCAACTTGTGTAAGAACTTAAAAATCCATGACAAATCAAATAACCTTCGATATCTTCCCTTGTCTTAGATTTGGCTAGAGAACAACGAGTAAATGGACATTTTACCATGGGTGCATTAGATTTACCAAATGCAAAATCCAAGAAATTTTTCACTCCTAATCTGTAATCTTGCAATAAACGTGGTTTGTTTATCCATGATTTATCCATCAGAACCAGAAAAAAAAAAACAGATTTTCACAATTAGTAGACTTTTAGAAATTCATGACAAACATTTGAACTTCAAAACCCAACAAACTTCATATCAGTAAGTAATGGGAGAACAGTATAAATAAATTACCTCAATTGTATGCAACGTCTGATTTTCTGAGATGCTCACTATTGAGTTTTGAAACCAAAAGACAAAACTACCTTTGCCAGAGAAAGAGATATATATTAAGACTCTTTTAATTGTTAAGAGGAAAAAATAACAGGATTGATTAAAATTTACAAGAAACTTACTTTCTTTTGTTTCAAATCTCTTAGAAACACAAAGAGTTATAAGAACAATTTTTCTTATTAGCTTTAGAAACTACTCAAAACTAAAGCTCTCAATATGTTTCTCTTATATCATATGGAACACCTCTCCATTAGACCTATATTTATATGAAAGATAATTTCCTTTAACATGTGGGATATGGAAAACACAAATCTAACCTAAATAGAAACTTCATTTTTCTATTTCTAGGTTTCCTTATTGTGTTTATCTTAACATATTAAACATCTAATAATATGTTAAGTTTCCACAAGCTTGGAATTATCCAACATTCACCCCCTTAATTCCAACTTGAATTAGGGAGATCAATTTCTTGAACTCCGATTAAGCTCCTCATTTTCTTAAACATAATCCTTGCTAATGGCTTAGTAAGGATGTCGGCCTTCTGCTCAACACCTGGCACATGCTCCACTGCGATCTGCCCGTTCTCCACACACGCACGAATGAAGTGATACTTCTTGAGTACATGCTTACTCCTTCCATGGAAAACTGGATTCTTGGTTTGAGCAATGGCTGATTTGTTGTCGATCCTAAGCTTGACCTTCTCGCCTTCTTTGCTTAGTATCTCACTCAACAATTCCTTGATCCATATAGCTTGCTTCGCTGCTTCTGTTGCTGCCATGAACTCTGCTTCGCATGATGACAATGCAACTGTCTGATGCTTCTGCGATGTCCAAGTGATCAGTGATGAACCGCAGTATAATGCATGACCTGACGTGCTCCTCCTGTCATCGAGATCAATGTTGTGACTGCTGTCACTATAACCAACGACACTCCTTGACCCATCTCTCTTGAAGAACAGACCGTAGTTTGTTGTTCCTTTCACATACAAAAATATGTGCTTGATGGCTTGTTCGTGAGAGTCTTTCGGATTGTGCATGTATCGGCTAAGAACACCTACTGCGTAACACAGGTCGGGTCTTGTGTGAAGCAGATACCTCAAACATCCTATGATTCTTCTGAACTCGGTAGCATCTATCTCTCG
>NC_027749.1:31450171-31451214 GCF_000695525.1 Brassica oleracea var. oleracea | reverse complement strand
GATTCCTTGAGCATACCTTTCTTGTTTTATTCTGATTATGTTTGCTCCTTGAATCACCTCTATGCCAAGGTAGTACGTTAGCTTACCTAGATCTGACATCTGAAACTTCTTAGACATCACTTCCTTGAATTGCCTAATCACCTTAAGCGAAGTTCCTGTCACAAATAGATCATCAACGTAGATGGCTATGATCAAGACGTCTCCTCCTTCAGTCTTGCGGTACACTGATGGTTCCTTCGTGCACTTCTCAAATCTCATCTCCTTGAGAACCTGATCGAGTTTCACATTACATGTCCTGGGTGCCTGGCGTAACCCATACAAAGCCTTGTGTAACACATACACTCGATCCTCTTCTCCTTTCTTTTCGAAACCTTCGGGTTGAGTTACATACACTAACTCCTTTAGATCTCCATTCAAGAAAGCGGTCTTCACGTCCATGTGATGTATCTCCCAACCGTTCGTTGCTGCGAGGGCTATTAAGAGCCGAATAGTTTCAATTCTTGCCACTGGTGCAAACACTTCCTCGAAATCTATTCCTTCTCTTTGTACATAGCCTTTTACCACAAGTCTAGCCTTATACTTGCTCAATGTACCATCCGCCTTTCTCTTAATCTCGTAGATCCACTTCAACCCTATAGGTTTCACTCCAGCCGGTCTATCCACAAGCTCTCATCTCTTGTTTCTTGTGATAGACTCCGACTCGGCCACCATCGCTTCAACCCATTCTCGTACGTGTTCAGCTTCAAAATAGTTTTCTGGCTCGCCATCCACTGTGAGCAACAACTTTGCACTTTCTTGATCTGCAAGTAACACATAATCATCAAGATATCTTTGTTTTGTTATGGTTAGGCCTTGTCTAGTCACTAACAGTTGACCTCCACCGTCTTGGTTTGCATTGTGATCCGCATCTTCTTCTTCTTCCTCATCTTGGTTTATAGCTTCATGTTCATAATCCTCACCTTGATCATTACCTTCTTCTATGTCACCCTCATGTGTAAGTTTAAGCATGCTCGGTTCACAATCAGCTTGGTTTGTTGTAGACG
>NC_027749.1:31432852-31449487 GCF_000695525.1 Brassica oleracea var. oleracea | reverse complement strand
GTCGAGCATGCCACCTCCATGTAGCATCTACGTCCCTGACATGTAAACATTTCGGGTAGCTTATCTCCATAGGGGTCTTGTAGAGACGGTTTGGAGATCTTGTCACACGAACTAGCAACCTTCCATGCGAATCTGTGAGCGTTAAGTAGACATCTTTCATGTTAACCTCACATCCGCTCTCTGTTGCTTGCCCAAGACTCAATATATTGTGCTTCAGATCGGGTATGTAGTATATGTCTTTAAGTGCCTTCTTCTCTCCAGTTTTGCACACAAAGGTAACCACACCCTTTCCTGCAATGTCAACACACGATCCATCACCAAACTTCACCTTCCCTTTGGTGTTGAGATTCAAACTCGAAAAGAACTCCTTGTTCCCTGTCATGTGATTGCTCGCTCCATTATCCAAATACCAGACACTTGCATTGCCTTTGTCGATATCAAGATTCTTCGGAATCACCTTATCTTCGTTCATAAGCACCACCTCGTGTACATACAGTGCATCAGCCTCTTCTGTCTCATTTAGGTTGGTTTCTTGATTCTTCTTTGTCTTCTCGGGACAGACAGTTGCGTAGTGACCAGGCTTGTCACATCTCCAACATATCAGCTTTGAACAACGATTCTTCTTCGAGTTGTTATCTTTGGTGTGTGACGCACGGTTTTGGTTGTGTGACCTACCTCGACCTCTGCCTCTACCGTTCCTTCCTCTGCCTCTACCACGGGAATTCTCATAGCCCCTCTAACTATGCTCTTCATTGTTCGAAAACATCAGCTTCCCTTGGTCTTCTTTCGGAGTTTCTTCTCCTACATGCTCCTCGTACGCGTTAAGCCTTCCAACTATGTCTTCAAACCCTGTCGAGTTGAGATCTAGGGCTTGCTCAAGTGATGCTACGATCTGGATATACTTGTGTCTCGGAAGACCCTTCAAGAAATTCTTAACCATCTTGGATTCTTCTATGTTTTCTCCCAAGGAGGTTGCTTTTGATGATAGGCCTGATATCTTCCCCACGAAGTCATCGACCGTATCTGAATCATCCATCTTCAACCTATCAAACTCCGTCATCAATGTCTAAAGTCTCGCCTCCCTTACACGATCAGCTCCTAGGTGTCGCGACTTAATGGCGTTCCAGATCTCTTTTGATACGGTTTGTTCTCCCACCTGGAGAATCAAAGTCTCTGGAACAGATTGAAACAGAAGAGCTATCGCAACATCGTTCTTCTTTTGATCATCTGAAACGGGTTCGATCAAGTCCCACACTTCATGAACACGAAGTAGAACCTTCATCCTCATCGACCAAACTGTGTAGTTTGTCGATGACAACATCGGACATTGGATGGATGTAGGTCCAAAGTCCTTCTTGCGGGGAGCCCTAGCCACGTCTGCCATCTTGCTTACGTGATCTCTTGTTCACAAGCACCAGGATCTTAAGCTACAACTTAAGCTTAGATCGAGTCTCCAATCTGAGGCTCTGATTTCAAATCTCTTAGAAACACAAATAGTTATAAGAACAACTTTTCTTATTAGCTTTAGAAACTACTCAAAACTAAAGCTCTCAATATGTTTCTCTTAGATCATATGGAACACCTCTCCATTAGACCTATATTTATATGAAAGACAATTCCCTTTAATATTTGAGATATGGAAAATACAAATCTAACCTAAATAGAAACTTTCTTTTCCTATTTCTAGGTTTTCTTATTGTGTTTATCTTAACATATTAAACATCTAATAATATGTTAAGTTTCTACGAGCTTAGAATTATCCAACATTGTTATTCAAACTTTTTTTCAAAAGTTAATGGAAGGTGATGACGCTGTGATCGTGAATGACTTTAACGTAACGAAGGAAACTTTTTTCTGATTAGGAGAGAACGCCAAAAATTATTTTTCTTTAATTTTTTGTATTCTATACTTTTTTAAAGATAAATATCAACTTAAATTTCTTATTATCTTTCTACTATAAAATATTTATCAAAGTATATCAACATAAAATATAATTATGATAAAAAGTAATATATTCATAAATATGTGATGAAAATTAGTTTTTTAATATCAAATATTTTAACTGATACAAATTAGGATAAAATAGTATCATTTATATTTAATTGATGTAAAAGAAAGAGATAGTTACTCATAAATATGTGATGAAAATTAGTTTTTTAATATCAAATATTTTAACTGATACAAATTAGGATAAAATAGTATCATTTATATTTAATTGATGTAAAAGAAAGAGATAGTTACATCATTTTCTTATAATTGAAGTTAATACTAATAATTATTTTTTCGAAAAAATATATATAATTAGAATCACTTTTTAATTGATGTAAAATTTGTAACATTTGCATAAATGATTTTAATCCACAATAAATTTACATCATTTATATAAATGATATAACTTAATAATTTAGCATCAGTTTTATTAAAGTGACGCTAATCAAGATGAATTATATCAGTTAGTCAAAGTGATGTTAAATTTGTTAAAAATGACATCAGTTGTTATAATTGATGCTAAATTATCTATATTTTGTATCATTTACAAATAAATGATTGAAAACTGTATCATTTAATTTTGTGAAACAATTTTAGTGATACAATTCACATCTTTTTTTGTAGTGACTGTACATACCCTCCGTTTTAGTTTAATTTTTATTGTAGAATAAAATTTTCGTTTTAAAATAAGTGTTATTTTAAAATTTCAATGCAAAATTTATTAACAATATTCTGTAATTTATTTTCTATTGGCTGAACAATGGTTATGTGCATAGGTAATAATGTTTTTATTTATAATATTGAAACTTAAATATATTTTTTAATCTATGTGCATAAACTTAAATGACTAGTAAAATGAAACAGAAGAGGTATTAATATTAACCAATCATTAGGACAAGAATACTTATTAGTGCTGAAATCAGCACAATCAGTTTTTTCTTGCACTATTATTTCTTTTATTCTCTAACTATGTTGGAACTTGGAAGTACATCGCTTTCTCTAACTATTGTGTCATCATATTTTTTTGTCAACAATATGTATTAATTTTAAATTTCTGAAGGCAGTACAAGAGGATATGGGCTAGATAAGATAAGGTCTAGAAAGATTAGAATAATAGATTGGGCTAGATAAGATAAGGTCTAGAAAGATTACAATAATAGATACAATTAAGTCAACCAGAGTAACTGAGTCAAGATTTGATCGGCAGGCACGGCACGTGTCGGGACATGCGTTATTGATATCACTCAAATTACCCTATAAGTGAATGATTTGTACTCTCTCAAATAAGATGTTCAATTCTAGTATTTAGTGATCGAATTCACAAAGAACTAAGGCACACAATAGATCAATCTATTTATATAGTTAAGCTAGATTGAAAAGTTTTAAAGCAGTAAATAAGCAGTGGTGAACAAGTAATTGTTGAGTTGATTGATTGGGTTTTAAGGATTGATATGAGAGACGTTACACTTAGGGTTTCTATTCAGTCAATCAGGATTATAGAAATATAGACAACTAAGTATATATGGATATTCTAGAACTCAAACAATTAGAATAGTCTATCAACTTCCGTATATTTAGACTATCTATCGCCGGATCTATGACATCAGTTGTCACTTGTTGGTCCTGAGAAAGTGTGGATCGATTCCAACAACGGGGTGTCGATCAATACACCTTTCAGCCCGTCGATTGATGCAACTAGTGAGTTGTCGATCGGCGTTCCTTCTAGGGAGCGTTACGAACGGGTTTGAACGTGTTCATTAGGTTAACTAATTCAGTTTCCGATTGTTTCTAGCAATCCTAGCACAACCTAAACTATTTCAAACATAGAAACAATATTCCGAATGCGCCCTAATATCTATAGGAAGGTCCTAGTTAGCTACTATAGAACACATGCATTAAGAACAGTCTAGTTGATTAATATCCTGACACTTAGCAATTCTATATTTTGGGCTAATCCCTCATGAATATATGAACCTTAAATCTAACAAGATGAACTACTCAGACATGGCTAAGTAATTTATAACAATAAAAAAAGTAAACTGCATAAATAAGATAGAGTAAAGAAACTGGAGTTCCAATCAAAAAGCTCTGAAGGAGTTCTTGGATCTTCTCTCCAAACCTAAGACTCTAAGTATTTTTCTATATGAAAAGTAGAAAGTATGAATTTATGTGTTGCCTAGAACAATGGCAGAGCACATAAATATTAGGTTAAAACTCGTCAGGGGTAATCTGGTAATTCAGGTGGGACTTGGATTTTATGTCGGCTGGAACCCAATCTGGTTTCTGCACGCTTCGCTGTCGATCGATACCACAGAGTGTGTGTCGATCGATTGTTGCCTTGGCCCATCGATCGATAGTCGTGGTCGATGGTCAACTTCGGGTCATCATCATTTTATCTCCAAAATGCACCAAAATCACCACTTTCCTCCAAATCAATCCAAAACCTGAATACATACTAGAAAGACTCCAAAATATATGTAATGTATTTGAAAACACATATATACCATGGCTAAAAGTGGGTAAAATCCATGGTATGTCACACCTCCAAACTTACTCTTTTGCTTGTCCTCAAGCAAAACAACAAGCAGTCTCTATGGAAGCGGTTTGAAAACAGCAGGGACTCACATAATTTAAGAACTTACTATCATCACCTCAATAATGTTGCAACCACATAGAATCAATCTTAACTTAGAAGTACTTTCTATGCAATATCCTAGCTTTGCAACCAATTCCATTCATCCAGCAACTTAATTAATCATGTCTGACTAACCTCTCTACTGACCTCACTTCATAAATATACATTAAAGGTGAATACTTTACCTTGGGAGTATCGATCACTGGCACATGGACTCTTACTCAAACAAGTATCGGAACACACAGGTAGTCTTATCTAGTTCTTTTCCTCTCTCTCTTCTCACTTCTTCTCAGTCAATGTCTCCTTTTTTTAAAGGGTATTATTTTATTTTTTTAATTGACTGAGATATATTGGACAGGTTTCCATGAATCAAACTCTAATGGTTGTAGCCACCAAATTCTATTCACTTCTTTTTGACTTTTATCTCTTTCTAGAATTTTTTATGAATCAAGCTTTAATGGTTGTAGCCACCAAATCTTGTTCTAATCCTTTTTAAAACTGAAGGGGAGAGAGAGGGGAACTAGCGACACACAGACTTTTTACCTTCCAGACTTGCAGAAGAAATCCGATCCAATGTATACCAAGCCCCAATACAAGCAAGTTAAGCTCAATTAAGTAGGAGGTCAGCTTTGGTTCTTCCAAATATTCTCAGCAAGTGTGAATAACTGGTAGACTGATCCACTGTAGCATCTCTAGTACAATCTGCAGTCAATAATTCTAAGAATGGTGCTAATGAGTGGTTAGATGAGTAAGGAAAATTGTAGAAGTTCATTGTCCCTTTCTTGAATCAGTAAAACTTTATATAAACAATTTTTAAAACTCACAAGTAAATAATATTAGTAAACCTCCCCCCACCCCAGACTTAAATTACATTATCACCAGCGTATATCTAGTCGGAGTTTGGTGAGAATATAAATCATAAGTACTAAATGTAACAAGGAGAACGATAATACTTGGTCGCTGATATCGATGTCGATCGACACAGGAATGTGTCTATCGATCGGTGCTAGTGTCGTGATGTCGATCGATGTCGACCTTGTCTAATCTGTCGATGACAAGTAACCTCTCCTTGGTTCTCATTTTTGGTTTTTTCTTTTTTTTAGACCTGCAATATGGTAAAAGTGAAAATAAATAACATGTAAAAAATAAAGCTATATGAAATACCTAATAGTGGATTGCCTCCCATTCAGTGCTTTGTTATAATCATTTACCTTGACTTTGGAGGTTGTTTTTGGCTAGTAATGATCAAAGTGACCACTTGGTTGTATGCAAGTGTCCACTTCATCTTTGCTCATCTGAAACCAAGTGCTAATGAAGCTTCTTATGGCTCCATTCCCTCTGGTCCATTGACTCTTCAATCTTTCTCTAGCAACCTCACTTGCATGCTCCTATGCTGAAGATTCCCAATGCTACGCTGTTGCATTTCAAGTCTGGCATATGATGTTTCTGAAATGTCCTTCGGCTCCTGGTAGACATCTTCTTTCAATAAGTCTTGAGATAAAGTGATCTTATCAAGCTTATCATGTAGTGACTTCTCAGTAACCAGCTTGCTTTGTCGTTCTGTGTAGTCACTGCCGATCGATGGTCGAGTCCTTTTGTCGACCGATGGTGACGGTTCTGCTTGAGAATCGAGTTGTCTCTGAATCATAACCATCTCCTGTTGCAAAGCGTCCAGGCGTGTGGTCAGGAAATCTACACTATCACGTAGTGGGTAGTAAACATGAAAATCGACTAATTCATACATCAACAGAGGACCGCGGTTCCGATCATTACACACATTGAGTACCTGTGCAAATTCATACACGAACACATGATTAATTCAAATTTCATACATAAACAATCACATTATGGCGAATACATACTTTGACCATGATTCTATTAGTCAAATGGTTGCGGTGGCTTAGGTGGATTTAACGGATGCTTACGAGGAATTATGATATAATGATGTGTCAATATAATATATTTTTCTCAAAAATCGTTTTCCCTAAACAACGTCGTTTTGTTCTCTTCATTTAGAAAAAAAAAAAACTTTCCCTTTTGCATACATGGCAATCGAACCTAGGTTCTACTTGAAACTCAACAGAAAGACAAACCACTGGGCCACATAAGTTTAATTGATATATACTCTCGTAGTCCTTTTATATCTATAATCATCTCTTATTCTAATATTTCAATTTTCTTCCTTTTTTTTTTGTTTTTTAAAAGGATCTTCTTCCTCTTTTTCTCATGGTCGAGTAGGATAGGTTTGCACGTGCACCCTCATCATGACTGAAGTTTATTTCAGATTTGTCTCCTAAACCATAATTATATTTGATATGGTTTTGAATTGGGTATTGATTGCTTAATCTCGTCACATTATGTAACTGGTCGAGGAGGATAGGTTTTCTGTAATTAGATATATGGGAAGAAGAGAAGGCGAAGATGAAACAGCAAAGCAACATATACATTAAGAATAAAACCATAGATACAACCTTCACTAGTTCTTCTTTGGCGTATTGGTTTTGCTTATGTGGTTTTACTCATCCAACATGGGTTCAACTCTCCCACAAGCATAATCCATTAATTTTTTTTTTCATAATTAAAAGACTAAAACGATGCCGTTTTGATTTTCACCCGATTTAAGCCATGTCATCGCCACATCATCTTTAGTTAACAATCAACTAACATTTAAAAAACAAATTCATGGTCAAAGTATGTATAAGCCTTAATGTGATTGTTTGTGTATGAAATTTGAATTACTCAGGTGTTCATGTATGAATTTGCACAGGTACTCAGTGTGTGTACTGATCGGGACCACGGTCCTTTGTTGATGTATGAATTGGCTGATTTCCCGTAGTAAACACCATCAAGCCGATAGGTGAATGATTGTAACCTAGCTTCGAATGGTGCTAGTCGAGCGTCGATTGATTCTTGGATGATGGCGTCGATCGATGTTTTAGTGTGAGCGCCGATCGATGTTGATCTTCCTGCGTCGACTCCATGTTGTTTTTGAAGAATGGCTATGTCTTGCTCCATCTCATCTGTGTGTGTGGTTAACCAACTGATATTGTTGTCGAACGGGTAATAGATGTCATCGAGCCTCTTCGAATGGAAATCATCTGAAGTTCTGATAACTATGTAGATTCCATCTACTAGAGCATCAATCTCCACTTTGATGTAGCTGTTCTGCGCTGGCACGGTCGGTATGGGTACTTTTGCGTACTCTGGTAGACCAATGCAGATGTGGCCAACCATTGCGGCTCTCTGTAAAATAGCTCGGATGTCCTCCTTGGACACATGGATGATTCTTCCATCTTCATCATGTGCAAATCCATCCTCAACTTTGTATACACCATACTCGTCTCGACTCTCCCAGCGACGTTTCTGCTTCCTGTTCAAATGAAGTGTGCTTTGGCTGGATTCGAACTGACCGTCGATCGATGTTGTGGCTCCGTAGTCGATCGATAGTGGATCCTCTGATCTTTTCTTCGAGTTGAAGAAATTACTGGACCCATTCATGGCAATGATATCAGCTATGTCCTCCTAGGATATGTTGAGAATGCGTCCATCCATTTCTCTTGCTTGGCCTTCTGGATCTCTGAAAATACCAAATTCATTTGGAGTTAGATAACCATAATTTGTATTATCTTTAACTTGTACCTCAAGATTTGGTTTTTGATGATCGTCGATCGATAGCCTGTTGTTGCTGTTGATCGATGGTAACATCGCATCTGTAAATGATGCAGGGAGAAATCCTATGTCATCCATGGCAAGACTGTGGTACTCGATGCTCTTCTCCCTGTGGTAGTCCTCGTCATACTCATCAGTTCTCGTCTCAGGTAGATCAGTCTCCACTGCGTAGCTCTCATGAAGGCTATCATCTGCCCAACTGCCAATAGTATAATTGCCCTGTCTGTTGTTCGAGTCACCGTAGTAGTAGTCAATTGCTGTCTGAGGCTGTGTAGCAACGTCAAAGCACGGATAGCAGTGTGATGGCAAAGTGAAAGTCTCATTCGCAGGACTGCTGTCGATCGATTTTATGGACGTGTTGTCGATTGGTGGATGAATGTCTCTATTGATCGATGATGGAGCCCAGCTGTCGATCGATCCTGAATATTCGGTTTCATATTTATCCTCATAATTGCAGTGTCATCCTGCAATGAATCATGTGTTAACCCCAGTTTCGGACGTCTGTGGCCTCACAACTCTGACGGGATAATAGTGGACATCGGGATTTATCAGTGTTAGACACAGCTGATTTGTCCTCATGTTGCAAACTGCTCCAACAGTGTCCATGAAAGCTCTCCCAAGCAGGAGAGAATGATTCTTGTTCTGCTTGTTTTCCAGGACATGGAAGTCAACTAGAACTAGTGCGTTTCCAATCTGCACCTCAAGGTCTCTGATGATTCCTCCTGAATTCCTCGTAGAATGATCCACGAAAGTGAATGAATCCTGCGAAGGCTCTATCTTCATACCCAAATGTTCTGACATTACCTTGGGTAGAATGCGGACTGATGAACCTGTGTCACACATCGCACATGGAAATTCAATGCCTTTAACCAAGTAAGGCACTGCAAATTTCCCAGGATCGTTCTTCTTCAGTGCAATCCTCTGCTTCATCCTATCTCTGATCTGATCGAAGATTCTATGTATGTCATGCTCAGTTTCCTTGGTTTCCCTGAGGAACATCCACAACCTGTGGGTAAAGTAAGCCTCCTCGAATGGCTTGTCCAAGGGTATTCTGAGAACTCTTTTTGTGAAGCTATCCATCTCCTTCTCATTAACTCCTCCCTTGAGATGCTTAGGAACCTTTTTCTTTTTTTTCCCTCAAGGTTCTTCTCTCAGAAGTCTGATCACAGCTCTAGTGCATCATCTGAAAGCTGTTCAAAGTTATCGGCCATGTATTGTGAAGGTTGAGATGGGTTTCTGAGTGCGTTTAGTCGCGCTACGTCTATCTTTCGTAACTGCACTCGGCAGGTTAGTGGTGGTTGTCGATCGATGCTAGATGCATTGTGTAGATTGTCGGTTGAGTCTGAGTGTCGATCGGCGGCTGAATCCTGTTGTCAATTGATGTCTGATTTCTTGATGCAGAAGGGTTTGGGTGGATGGGGGTGTTTAGCTGCAAACTCCTCGTGAGTTAGGATTCTGACTATCACGCATGCTACAACCTCCTCTGTCGATCGATGTGGAGAAATTGATGTCGATCGATGTACGCCTGCCTCCGTCAGTCGATTCTCAAAGCTTGGCGTCGATCGACACCAATGTGAACCGCCGAAACTCATGAAGTTTTCGACTTGGAAATCGCCCTCCTGAAGCTTCTCCTCCTTAACCACTTGCCAGAAATTATCATCCATGATGGCATTCACGTGGTACTTCAGTGATTCATCTCCTTTACCCTTCAAGAAGTCTTCATGCCTTTTAATAGTGTATACAGTCTGAACCACTTGTGTCTCCAACTTCCTCACATGTGTTTTCAAAGACTCAAACTTTGAGTCCAACTCTGAGTAGACAACATCAATCTTCCCATTGAATTCACCATCAACTTCTACTGGCCCTCAAGAACTTGATCAAGCATGGACTCTATCTTTCTCTCCCTAGTCTGTTGTGGCTAATTTTTGTAGTAGTAATTTCCATAAGGTTTGTTGCGGCTGTTGTAGTTGCTGCTGTAGGGTTTCTGGTACTATGAACTCTGGTTGTATCCACTCCTCTAACCATTGCCATAGGAGTTTATGTATCCACTCTGATTTCCAGACCTCTGATTCTGAAAGCCTGAACCACTGAGAAAGTTCACATCATCTTCTTCCATGTCGCTGTTGACATCTACAGCTTCTACATCCTCTGCAAATCTAACTTGTTTCTTGAGAAGCTTGTGAACACTGTCTAGCTTAGCTTTTACATCTCCAACTGCTCCTTCCCTATGGCAGGGGCCGATTTTTTTTCTTCTTGAAATCAGTGTTCTTGGTGCTGTTGCTGGATCTCAATAAGTCTAATCACCTCCTTTGGATTCCTAGTGTTGAAGTTTCCATCATTAGCTGAGTCTAGAGCCATCTGATATGCCAGCGCGATGCCTCCGAAGAAAGTTCTGAGTAGCTGCACTTGATTGAATCCATGGTGTGGGAAATCTCTCTGATATGACTTGAATCTGATCCAGGAGCTTCTGAATGACTCTGTAGGCTCATGTGTGAATGTAGCAATCTTGCTCCTCAAGTCTTCAGCGCATGCCTCATCAAAGAAGTGGCATATGAATGCATTCTTGATTTTAACCCAGGATGTCAGAGATCATGGTGGTAACTACTTAAGCCTGTGCGAAGCCTCTCCATAAAGTGAGTACTTGAAGAGCTTGCAAAACAGATAGTCCTCAGGGACTCCATTGGCTTTGATAACAGAAACTAGATCCTCAAACCTCTCCAGATGGTCCATAGGATGCTCGTATGATAACCCACAATAGAGTGTTTGTCCCACGAGTGTAAAGTACTGATGCTTCAACTCAAAGTCTTACCTATATATGGCTGGAGAACGGATAGCAGATATGTTCTCGTAGTATTGATCTGGCCTGTTGTAATCAGCTAATGTCCTCGGTCTAGCAGCCTCATCTACAGCTTGAGTAGCTGCAATATCAGCATCAGAATCAGGGATTACAGTCCCCTGATCATCTATCTTCTGACCTGCTGCATTACACAGATGACCCTCCTGGTCATGCAGGTTCCCAGTTGCATCCTGAATTAGTACTAATGTCGCAACCATGTTTTGCGGCTCAGTGTCGATCGATGTCCGAGGTGGAATGTCGATCGATGTTCGGTTGGTATGGGTGGTCGACGGAGGAGCAGATTATGTCGGCGGTGGAATGTGAGTGTCGGTCGACGGACAGATGTTGTTGTCGATCGATGAGGTACGTTTTCCTTTGCGGATGGTGCGTTCTAGTAGTGCAGGATCTGAAAAGAGAAGTGTTTATTCCTTATTTCTTTTGGTACTGTTGGGTATGCACCTGAAAAGACAAGAAAAAAAAATTATCAGTTTTTTGTAAGTAACAATAACCTAGACTAAACCTAAATAGGTTTGATCTAATGGCGATCGAAGCTCCCCGGCAACGGCCCCAAATTTGATATCACTCAAATTTTTTTTTTTTTTTTGTTTTGAATGAATGTAAAATTTATTCACTCAAAACTTCTTTTACATCAAGTGCATCAGTTTTTGATTTGCTTTTACAATCTAATGAACTATAAACCAATTTCCTCAACTCTACACTTCTTCATTTAGGAACCTTCTTGTCTTCCTCCAAACCAAATGCACAGACTATCCTCAAGGTAGTTTTGACCCTTACCCTTTACTGCTAGAAGCTTCAGTCTGATCAATTTATCTACCCATTTGATCAACACCATTTCATCCTTTGGTTTCTCACCATGCCTACGCGCATTGTGTTCCCTCAAATTACCCTATAAGTGATTTGCACTCTCTCAAATAAGAAGTTCAATTGTAGTATTTAGGGATCGAATTCACATGGAGCTAAGACACACAATAGATCTATCTAGTTATATAGTTAAGGTAGATTGAAAGGTTTTAAAGTAGTAAATAAGTAGTGGTGACCAAGTAATTGTTCAGTTGATTAATGATTGGGTTTTAAGGATTGATATGGGAGACGTTAGACTTAGGGTTTCTATTAAGTCAATCATGATTATAGAGATATAGACTACTAAGTATATATGGATATTCTAGAACTCAAACAATTAGAATAGTCAATCAACTTTCGTATATTTAAATCAGCTTCCGCTTGTTTCTAGCAATCCTAACCCAACCTAAAAAATTTCAGACAAATAACCAATCTTCCGAATGCGCTCTAATATCTATAGGCAAGGTCCTAGTTAGCTACTCTAGAACACATGCATTAAGAACAGTCTAGTTGATTAAAATCCTGACACTTAGCAATTCTCTATTTTGGGCTAATCCCTCATGAATATTTGAACCCTAAATCTAACAAGATAAACTACTCAGACATGGCTAAGCAATTCATGACAATAACATAAATAAACTGCATAAATAAGATAGAGTAAAGAAACTGGAGTTCCAATCACAAAGCTCTGAAGGAGTTCTTGGATCTTCTCTCCAAATATAAGACTCTAAGTATTTTGCTGTATGAAAAGTAGAAAGTATGAAAGCGTGTGTTGCCTAGAACAATGGCAGAGCACATAAATATTAGGTTGACTTCAGCTTTAAGTAGGCTGCTGGAACTTAATCGGTTTCTGCACGCTTCGCCTTCGATCGATACCACAGAGTGTGTGTCGATCGATTGTTGCGTTCGCCCATCGATCGATAGTCGTGGTCGATGGTCAACTTCGGGTCTTTATCATTTTATCTCCAAAATGCATCAAAATCACCAGTTTCCTCCAAATCACTCCAAAACCTGAAAACATACCAGAAAGACTTCAAAACAACTATAATGTATTTGAAAATACCTATATACCATGGCTAAAAGTGAGTAAAATCCATGGTATATCAGTCATTCAAGCTAGGGAGTCTCCACCGACTCGCCAAAATCACTGCCATCCCGAACTTCGCTGGAATCGATGCCTCTGCCTACTTCTTCCTTCTTTTGAAAACAGAAACCTCGTCGATTGAATTCTTTATGTACATGTATCCACCTTGCGAGCTTTCTCCTCTTGACCACTGATGAATCTACGAGGACTTGAACTAACTCCGTGGATGTTAACACCATCCTTGCTTCTGGATAGTTGTAACATACCCTATTTTGGAACTAAATCTATCGACTCTGAACACAATCACCGAAGGGACACGAGAAAACTCAACTTTCAATTCTTCGAATAGATACTTTGCTTATGATATCACAGAACAAAGATTGACTTTTCCACAAATTGAAACCGAAGATGGCCAACAAAGTAGAAAATCCCTTAGTCTTGATCAGCAAATCTAATCTCCCATACTAATTTAAAAATAGAAGAGAAAGAGAACTCTAGACCTAAAATAGAATCCGCAACCGGAAAATAATATCCGCGACGGAAGCAAAAGATTTGAACACATCAAAAGATATATACACCGATATTAGTCAAATAACAAAAAGTAACCGGTGATAACTGGTGGCTCATGTGGCAGATAAGCCACCGCCGGCCACCAAACACAGTCGGAAAAAATAGTTTTTAGTTTTTAGAGAGAAGGGAAAAAATTTAGAGAGGAAGAGAGAGAGATAGTTTTGGGTTTGATCGTGCTCGTACTATTGTGTCATCAAATGAATTCAACGAGGTTAATTTTATCCCCCTTTCTTCAGGAAAAGAAAGTGTTAAAGACTTTTTTTGGGTTCGTTATAATGTTAAATCTTTACTTTACCTTTTTCTTTAATTTTAATCATTTGTAATTGAGTAAACCGGGATAAAGATGAGGCGAAATGGAATAGTAACGCACCAATGATTTGAAAGGTCGAATCATATCATAGTTCGTAGGTCTACCAATATTTGATCTTTGTCAAATAAAAATATTTATATAATAGCATCAAATAGTTTTAAGTTTTTTACATACCATCCAATAAATATTTACAAATGTCATTTTAATATATATATCTAATTGTTTATCTTTATCAACTATATTTTGCGGCCATTTGTTTCGTTCCTTCTTGTTTTTTCTTTATTTTTGCCAAGATGGACCAGCTATAAGGTTCTATGTTTGTAAAACCTTTTAATCATTCTAATGATATTTACAATTTAGCAACAACAAAAAACATCTAAAATACTGGTTTGTATTAGTGTTGTAGGTATCAAATTCGATTGAAAACATATTGAAAAACTTTTACTTGTAGATGAAAGATTGTATAAGAATATAAGATTTAACTGAATTAGTTTCATCAATTTTAATAATGTCTACTATAATTTTATTTTTTATAAATTAAGGTTTGCCTTCATCATGAAAACTTTTATTTTTTTTATCTCTGTTTTTTATTTTAAAAAACTAATTAAGTAACTATTCCTTTTATAAGTGGTGTTTTTTTCTCTTGATTTCATTGTATTATGTTAAAACTATAAATAATACAAATGATCCTTTTTAAAGTGTTTCTAGCAATATACATGTTTTTGCTATCCACCAGATCGAGCCTCCAGTGTGATTCCTTCAGTTTCCCCCATATGCGTTTCATTCAGCATTGTCAGGTCAAGGTGAAGCTTCTTCTCAGTCGGAGTTGATTACTATTAAAGCATCGAGTTGGGTATTAATGAATCTGATAAGCAATTTAATTCGACAGTACAAAAGTTAATTAATTTAATTCTTTTTACCATAAAATTTTTTTTGTCGGCAATATCTATCGCGCTACAAAAGTCACACTGATGGTCCAAAGGTATTTGACCAATAATTATGAACAGAGTACAATCACAGTTTCGCAATTTGCATGCGTAATAGAAAATCGTTTTAGCCGCAAAGATATATATACGGATTATTACGTTAATCAACGCTTTAGACCAGTTAATGATTTGCGTGGTTCGGTTGAAATTCAAATAGGGATTCGAATAAGCGTGACGACAAATCAATCATTGAAAGGGAATATACATTGAACCTAATAGTTAAAATCGTAGCATAACAACACAAAAATTTAGCATGTACCATCAAAGATCCATGATGCAGACATGCATGAAGCATCAATGTTTTAAAAGAAAATTCTTTCGAATAGTCATTTTTAAGTTTTTGTCACAAAAATAGTTTTCAAACAGAAAAATGACCAAAATAGCTTTTTTATTTTAAATTTTTAATATTTATTTTTTATTTTTTAAAATTTGAAATTTTATCCTCAAAACACCATGAATGACAAGAGAAAGTCTAGAAGAATACTTGTTATTTACTTCATCATACATACATCGTTATATATACAGAAGTCTCTACCGAGATCTACACATATCTTCTCATATCTTTTCATATTTATCTCTAACTCTCAACAACAATATTCTCTCCAATATTCTCTCTACCGAGCATCTTGGTTCTAGACTCCTAGAACCTTAACACTACCCCTCAAGTCGGAGCATGTGGATTACACACTCCGAACTTGGACAACAAGTAATGAAATGCAGAGCTCCCCAAGGCTTTCGTTAGTATATCCGCCAACTGTTCATTTGTCCTCACGTGTCTCGTAGCTATCAGCTTGGCCTTGACTGCATCTCTCACACTGTGACAATCCTTCTCTATGTGCTTCGTACGCTCATGAAATACCGGGTTCGCTGCAATATAGATGGCTGACTTACTATCACAATACAAGTCCATCGGCTCCTCATGTCTCACGCAAAGATCAGCCAGCAGTCTCTTCAACCACTTCAGTTCTTTCAACGCATCCGACATTGCCCTATATCCAGACTCAGCGGAAGAATGTGACACGGTATCCTGCTTCTTGGTCCTCCACGCCACAGGCGAGTTCCCTAACAACACCATGTACGCTGACAATGATCTCCTAGTTCGGGAACATCCACACCAGTCCGAGTCGCAAAATGCGCGAATCTTAAGATCACTATCAGCTCTCAGCAGGATGCCTTGGCCAGGGCTTCCTTTCACATATTTAATAACTCTTATCGCAGCATCCCAATGCTCCTCCCTTGCCTTATGCATTACTTGCGACAGCACGTGCACAGAATAACTCAAATCAGGCCTCGTTATAGTTAGGTAAACGAGTCGTCCTACCAGTCTCCAAAACTTCACGGGCTCTTTGCAGAAAGGGCTCGTGCTTTTACTATCAACTTGCAGAAGTTTGTGATTCACCTCCATTGGATTCGACACAGGTTTACTTGCCAGCATCCCAACTTCACTTACAATATCAAGAGCATATTTTCTCTGTGAAAGAAACATCCCTTCAGGTCCTCTTGCAATCTCTATGCCAAGAAAGTACTTTGCTTTGCCGAGGTCTTTCATCAGAAAACACTTACTCATGTGTCTCTTGAACTTCTCCAACATCTCGTGGTCATTTCCTGTTACGATGAGATCGTCGACATAAATAAGAACCCATACACACTTTCCATTCTTCTCGTAGCTAAACAAGGAGTAGTCTTCATACGACT
>NC_027749.1:31430163-31432245 GCF_000695525.1 Brassica oleracea var. oleracea | reverse complement strand
GTCATGTTTATCGGCAATAGCTTGTGCATTGTAAAGCACGTAATCATTCAACCTCACCGAAGGAGTTGTCTTTCTGTGACCCCTGCCAAGTACCTCTTCTCCCACAATCGGAACACTATCTTCAACAGTTCCTTCCTGTGTACCTACCACCGGTTCTGTCCGCTGTTCTACAACATCTGCAGGGGCCTACTCCTCCACACTCGCAGGTACTGATTCGCTACTCCCCCTGTCCAACATCATCTCAGTCTGCAGGTCTTCATCGTGAACTTCTAAACACACTGGAGGCTGCACCACCGGAAGCTCCTCCTCCTTCTTCTCACCATAAGGATATGATGCCAAACACTACATCCCTAGACACCAAAAACTCGTCTTTCTCCATATCATACAGCTTCCACCCTTTTTTTCCATATGGGTAACCCATAAATACACATTTCTTACTCCTCATACCAAACTTATCCTTATCCCTTCTCGCATTATGCACATAACCCAAGCATCCAAATATCTTAAGGCTATCATACGACAGCTGCTTCCCGTGTAGAAGCTCATACGGTGTCTTGCCATGAAGGACTTTCGTAGGGGTCCTATTTATAAGATGAGCTGCAGTTAAAACACTTTCTCCCCAGAACTTGACAGGAAGATTCGCCTGAAAGAGTAGTGATCGAGCAACATTCAAAATGTGTCGATGCTTCCCCTCTACTCTTCCATTTTGTTGTGGAGTACCTACGCAAGACGTCTGATGCACAATACCCCTCTCTGCAAAGTACTTGGAGAGGCACACGAATTCAGTACCATTATCACTCATGACCATCTTGAGTTCCCTGCCAAATTGTCGATTTATAAGAGCAACAAAATTCGGCAGTACATGCTTCACCTCACTCTTCTCCAGTAAAAGATAAATCCACACAGCTCGCGAAAAATCATCTACAATGGTCAAAAAATATACCGCTCCACACGATGAAGGTACGCGATAAGGGCCCCAAAGATCAACATGTATCAAATCAAAGGGAGCTGAACTTTTATTAAGACTTTCATAAAACACTTCTCTTGTTTGTTTAGACTGAAAACAAATATCGCATCCACCAAATTTATTTGGGACGTCTTTAACACCAGAAATAAAAGGCAAAAACTGCAAAACACCATAAGCAGGATGTCCAAGACGACGATGCCACACAGTCTGATCCTCTGAACCCTTAACTCTGTGACCCCTCGCTACTGTTACATCCCGATAAACATAGACACCATCTTTCACTTCACCGGCTCCAATCAGAGTCCTCGTAAAACGGTCCTGCAAAATACACAAAGTGTCTGAGAATACCGCCAAACAACCAGTTTGTCGAAGCAACTTTGATACTGACAATAAAGTACAGTTCAGATTAGGAACAAATAGAACATCTTTCAACGTCAAACTCGCAGATAAACACAGACTACCGCTTTTAGTAGCCATCACATAGCTACCATCAGCAAAGCTCACCTGACAGGGAATGATACTTCGAACATCGACAAGAAACATAACATCCCCTGTCATGTGATGTGATGCCCCAGTGTCTATAATAACCTCACCAGTCTGCACCGTACCATTTAACTGATCGGGAATCGGAGAAGACTTTTGACGATCAAGCAACGATGTCAAGAATGCCCACTTCTCTGCGGTGAACTGTGGCAAAGGCTGACCCTGGTTCGTAGACGTATTTGCAGATGACCCTCCTTATGCCTGCACCATGTTTGCTCTCGTGGAATTGGAGGTTGATCTCCCGTGACCTCTACCTCTTCCTCCTCGTCCACTAGCTTGGTTCCGCTCAGTAAACCACTCAGGGAATCCAATCAGTTGCCAGCACTCCTTCTTTTCATGGCCAGCTCGACCACATTTGCTGCACACAACCGAACTTTTATTTCGTGCCACCGCAGCCATCGCAGTCACTCCATCCTCTCCATCTTTCTGCACACTCATAGTCCCAAATCCAACTGACGCTTCTTTAGACTCAACACGTGAAGCCCCCAACCTCCTCTCCTCTCTCACCACACGTTGATAAACAGTGTTGAGATCCGGCAAGGCTTCCATCCCAATGATATTGGTACAGACAT
>NC_027749.1:31420359-31430063 GCF_000695525.1 Brassica oleracea var. oleracea | reverse complement strand
TGCAGTTAAAACACTTTCTCCCCAGAACTTGACAGGAAGATTCGCCTAAAAGAGTAGTGATCGAGCAACATTCAAAATGTGTCGATGCTTCCTTTCTACTCTTCCATTTTGTTGTGGAGTACCTACGCAAGACGTTTGATGCACTATACCCCTCTCTGCAAAGTACTTGGAGAGGCACACGAATTCAGTACCATTATCACTCTTGACCGTCTTGACCATCTTGAGTTCCCTGCCAAATTGTCGATTTATAAGAGCAACAAAATTCGGCAGTACATGCTTCACCTCACTCTTCTCCAGTAAAAGATAAATCCACACAGCTCGCGAAAAATCATCTACAATGGTCAAAAAATATACCGCTCCACACGATGAAGGTACGCGATAAGGGCCCCAAAGATCAACATGTATCAAATCAAAGGGAGCTGAACTTTTATTAAGACTTTCATAAAACACTTCTCTTGTTTGTTTAGACTGAAAACAAATATCGCATTCACCAAATTTATTTCGGACGTCTTTAACACCAGAAATAAAAGGCAAAAACTGCAAAACACCATAAGCAGGATGTCCAAGACGACGATGCCACACAGTCTGATCCTCTGAACCCTTAACTCTGTGACCCCTCGCTACTGTTAAATCCCGATAAACATAGACACCATCTTTCACTTCACCGGCTCCAATAAGAGTCCTCGTAAAACGGTCCTGCAAAATACACAAAGTGTCTGAGAATACCGCCAAACAACCAGTTTGTCGAAGCAACTTTGCTACTGACAATAAAGTACAGTTCAGATTAGGAACAAATAGATCATCATTCAACGTCAAACTCGCAGATAAACACAGACTACCGCTTTTAGTAGCCATCACATAGCTACCATCAGCAAAGCTCACCGGACAGGGAATGATACTTCGAACATCGACAAGTAACATAACATCCCCTGTCATGTGATGTGATGCCCCAGTGTCTATAATAACCTCACCAGTCTGCACCGTACCATTTAACCGATCGGAATCGGAGAAGACTTTTGACGATCAAGCAACGATGTCAAGGATGCCCACTGCTCTGTGGTGAACTGTGGCAAAGACTGACCCTGGTTCGCAGACGTATTATTTCAGATGACCCTCCTTATGCCTGCACCATGTTTGCTCTCGTGGAATTGGAGGTTGATCTCCCGCGACCTCTACCTCTTCCTCCTCGTCCACTAGCTTGGTTCCGCTCAGTAAACCACTCAGGGAATCCAGTCAGTTGCCAGCACTCCTTCTTTTCATGACCAGCTCGACCACAGTTGCTGCACACAACCGAACTTCTATTTCGTGCCACCGCAGCCATCGCAGTCACTCCATCCTCTCCATCTTTCTGCACACTCATAGTCCCAAATCCAACTGGCGCTTGTTTAGACTCAACACGTGAAGCCCCCAACCTCTTCTCCTCTCTCACCACACGTTGATAAACAGAGTTGAGATCTGGCAAGGCTTCCATCCCAATGATATTGGTACAGACATTGCTAAACCTCGCTTCATCTAGGCCCATAAGGAATTGATGCACATTTTCCTCCTCGTACTCCTTTGCATAGATTTCTGATGCCGCACAAGTACAAGTTGGAATAGGTTTACAATTCAAGAGTTCCTCCCACTTCTGTGACAATCTCCCGAAATAGTCCATGACACTGGATCCGCTCTGCTTACACGAAGCTAGCTCTGCATTGAGCTGATGCACACGAACAGCACTTCCCACCAAGAAACGCTTACGGAGCTCTATCCACATATTGGTCGCATCCGGCGAGAACGGCACTGTTGAACGAATTGCCGGCGAGATCGTTACCCTGATCCAACCAACAACCATAGAATTAGCCGTCCTCCACATCTCAGCGTCCACTGGCTTCTCATTCTCATCTGGCATCTTCAAACTTCCGTTCACAAAACCGAACTTGCGCTTAGCACGTAAGGCGTTTTCAAGTTCTGATGCCCACTCGGCATAGTTATCTCCATTCAGAGTCACCGGCGTGATTGCTGTGCCAGGATTATCTGACGGACCCAAGTAGTAAGGCGACATCGTGCCTCCCACAGCACTGGATGTACCCACTAGCTCTTTATTTTCAACCATTTTTCTCTCTCGTCTCAGATCACACAGCCAATTTTAATCTTTGTGTGGCTCTGATACCATGAATGACAAGAGAAAGTCTAGAAGAATACTTGTTGTTTACTTCATCATACATACATCATTATATATACACAAGTCTCTACCGAGATCTACACATATCTTCTTATATCTTTTCATACTTATCTCTAACTCTCAACAACAATATTCTCTCCAATATTCTCTCTACCGAGCATCTCGGTTCTAGACTTCTAGAACCTTAACACCCCACCTCTTAATTCTAAACTCTAATTCTAGATTAGTTAACCCTACGATATAAATGTATTTTTATTCTTTGGGTTATGTGGAGAAAGAGATGAGACGAGATACCACATTTTCTTCGCATGTCCTTACTCATATACAGTATGGGAGAGATCGACTCAGAATCTTGTAGGAAGTGGGATAAACCCGGACTGGCAGTGGATGTTTCAGCACTTGCAGAGAATGTGAGTGAAAGGAATGGATTCATGTCTGGCTGGACTCTTGTTCCAGACTTCAATCTGTCATATTTGGAGAGAAAAGAATGCTAGAAGACACCAGAAGCCGAGAGCTTCCACAGACAGCTTGCGAGGGCTCATATATAAGGTAATGAAGAACACGATCTGTTCACTCAAGTACAAGCCAAACCATAAGATAGAAATGTTATTGAGAAGATGGTTTGAAGTAACAGCATAGAAGTAGATATCATATCTATAGAACAGTTTTTTTTTCAGTTCTTAAAAGGGTTTGAGTTGTACATAACATTCTTTTGATAGTTTAATAAATTTGAAATTTCATCCAAAAAAAAAATGTAGTTTTATTCTTTAATAAAACTTCTTTTGGTCATTTTTCTCTTTGAGAACTATTTTTATAAAAATAAACTAAAACGACTATCTTATCAAATTTTTCATGTTTTTTTTTTAAAACATGTCTATAAGAACTTGTTTTAATTTTTATCTCAAACCAGCTCTTTCCTAGAAAATGAAAAATGTTTTTGGTGACCATAATCTAATAATTCAGTTTATGTAAAAAACATTTACGAGGGACATACATATTTATAAATTTACCAAATCAATACAATAACTTTTGGGGGGAAATTTTTCCTAGCAATTTCAATGGCGAAACACATGGAAATCACATCGTTTACAAGAATGAGTCACAAATGCAGAGAGAAAAATTATATATCGCCTTGCCAACTTTAAAGGGTTTCTCTGTAACGCTTATGCTACCAGTTGTGGTTAATCTAGACTTTGAGCTAGAACATATAGATGTCAAAACTGCCTTCTTGCATGGAAGCTTGGGGGAAAGGATTCTAGTGAACCAACCAGAGGGTTTCATCAAAAGAGGAGATGAAAACAAAGTGTGCCTACTCCAAATATCAATGTATGGATTAAAACAATCTTCTATAAAAAAGAGAGAAAACACTAGTTGAGAGCTAAACTTTCGCATGGAAAGAAGACAGACCCACGAAGTATCTAGGCTGATCTCTCTCAGTCCTGAGAAAGAAAAAAAGATTTCCTAGGCTGTCGGCTTGAGAGTTGGGCAGAGATGGGCCATGTTGGGCTACATCAAAATAGTGGATATTTTGTGTGTGTTCCAGTCAGGGCCGGCTTAAACTTTTACTGGTCTCCTGGATAAAAATTTTTAATTCATTATAGATGATTAAAACATAATATTATGGGTCTTTGTTAGAAAACAAAAATAAATTAGACCCGTTTCTGTAATTAAATTTGTTTGAGTTTAGGATGGACCCTTGGCCATTGCCCCGATGGTCCTCCCTCTTGAGCCGGCCCTGGCTCCAGTGTCAGCCGAATAAAAAACAAGGTTGAACCTCATCTTTAGCTGTGATGGGCCAAACAAGGTTTATGACAGCCTAGTCCGAAACTCATGCATGTAGTATGAGTTCTTGAGTAAATTAGGTCAATTGAAACATGCAGCAAAGAAAAAATTTACAAGTATGACACATTAGGAACCAGACAAAAAGCATAAGAAAAAATGAAACAACGATATAATAGATAAAATAGCTTGAGCCTAAGTCTAAATCACAAGGTATGTAGTGTGTTTAATCTCTTTGATTTATTGAAATTTGGAATAGTAGTTCTCCCACAAAATATACTGGCTATAGGCTGGAAATTCATTAAATTACTTGTGTTTTTTTTTTGTACTTTAAGTTTAATCTAGGTCTAAAGGTTACTTGAACAGAAAATAATCTTAGGTCAATAATCTCTACAAAGAAGTATATAAGGAAAATGTTTCTTCACTTTTAAAATTTTATTAATTTAATTTAATATAAGAAATATAAAAACAGTTAATTCATAAACAAACAAATAACATGTAAATGCTGTTTTCAGACAATTTCTACCTATACATACTAATTTTTCATTTTACATCAAAACGGCGTACTAAATTTTTATTTTACATAAAAAAACTGTTTTATTATTCAGGCTTGAGTTAGTTTGGGTAACCAGACATGCATACTAATTGAAACATAATAAAGGTACATATGTATAGGAATACTGCATGCATGTTTTTGATTAAAACGGTGTCTAAAGTTACTTACAAATTTTTCTGAAAAAAGGAAATCAACTATTTTAATTTTGATAATATAGAAAATTCGCTTATGAATAAATTAGAAGAATATCCACAATTCCCAATTTATATTTTCTTTATAAATATTTAATAATAACTTTAATAACTAGCAATGTGTTAGGGTTAGGCACAGATCGAATAGTACCGTATTTTTTTAATATTTGTGATTTACTTCGTATTTTACGAATACCTGATTATAGATACATCTATCAGTATAAAATATGACATTTTGTTAATTTAAATTAATGTAGCCAACTAAAGTCCGAATCTGAAACATTGTCAATGATATCTCTTGACTGGCTACAGCTTCGGGCTTTAATAATAGCTGATAAAACATTGTCAATAAGCATCTTCAATTATTCCAATCAACTGAAATAATTGTGTTGAGCTCAAAAAGCATAATATAACATTTTAAAACTGAGGTTTACAGTTCAGTGACAGAAATAACTACAATTTCGTGATAAATAAACGATTAGCTTTTTAAAGTTAAAAATGTTAATGCTTTTTTATTGTTCTCTTATGAAAGTCTAGGAAACTTTGGGTTTCGTCCATAAAATCGCAGTTATAGATTACACTTCCCAAATATAGTTAAGGGTCTCTCACAATACACCAATATGTTAATGTTGTAGTTCTAATTTCAACGGAAAAATATCGGGGGATATTCTGATTATACGCAAATTTGATATTATTTTAAAATTTTCTTCATATGTTAACTATTTTCATAAATATTTTAAGTTTATGATTAAAAACTAAAAAGACTAAACTAATAATCTATTATTATAAAAAAAATTTGCTCACTCCCGAGGGTTCCACGTTAGATTCCACTTCAGAAAGTCGAAACCCCTGGTGTCGACACATTTCCCTTATATACAAAATGCAACGCTTCATAACTCGCGACTCAATGTGTATTGGGCTTTATCTTTTATCTTTATGAAGATGAGTTTATGGGATATGGAAACTGGCCCAATAGGCCAAATGATTCAGCCGTAACTGAGCTTTATGCATGAAACTAGGGTTTATACACCAAACGTTATAGTTCCTGCTCAATTCATCAATAAAACATCTTTTAGTCTCGATTCTCTTGATTTTCTCTAGCTCTTCTATTGTTCTGTGGTATTAAAAACGACCATACACAAAAATACCCTAACAGTTTGGCGCTAGAAGGAGAGGAGTAATCCTAACTACGTGACAATGGCAGCCGAAGAGTGTGACGAGCAACCTCAAGCTACCCCGAGTGAAATCGAGTTGCTAAACGACTCGATGCTCTCCAAGATCAAGTCATCGAGCTACACAAGGCTCGGGAAACAGCCGTAGAGAATCCTGAGCTTCTTTCAGAAGTTCAAGGCTTAAAATATAAGCTAGATGAACACTCCAAACAATTGGACGAAAGCGCCGAGAAGCTCGGAGCTCTCGAAGCCAAAAACCTCGTTCTCCGAAACGAGAACCAAGCTCTTAACACAACGAGCAACAAGAGACGAAGATTACGAACTCAGGTTTGGTCCATGCATTCTCTCAATACGTCGATCGACGCGGACGACGAAGCGCAGCGACCAGTACCTACAGACGAAGAACCCGCGGCCGGAACCAGCACAGCTAGGAGTACTCAGGTGCACGATGACAAAGATAGCGATTCCGAGATGGAAAACGAGGATGGGGCACCCGAAGGAGTCACGACTTCGCAGACCACCATAACGGCTTACCTCGAGAAGATGTTCTCCAAGAAATTTGACGCTATCCAGTCCATGGGGGAGAGACTTCCGGGAGTAGCCTCCCCCTCCCCGATTCAGAGAAGTGATCCCAACTCCTACGCCAACACTCCGTTTGTGGATGAAATCGCCCTGGTGGAGATGCCACCAAAGTTTCCCTTTCCCAATGTACGAATGTACGACGGGA
This sequence comes from Brassica oleracea var. oleracea, assembly GCF_000695525.1. Lineage (NCBI taxonomy): Eukaryota > Viridiplantae > Streptophyta > Magnoliopsida > Brassicales > Brassicaceae > Brassica > Brassica oleracea. Next base: position 31,423,474 of record NC_027749.1, on the reverse strand, counting down.
CGAGTGACCCAGATAATCACGTCGCACAATACAAGAAACGGATGCTCACTATAGCAATCTAGAAGGAGCTGAGCGAAGCGACCATGTACAAGGGCTTCGGGTCGACTCTGACTGGACATGCCCTTCAATGGTACATCAACCTCCCAACCGGATCCATACGATCCTTTGCTGCCCTCAGTGAAAAATTTGTGGAACAATTCGCCAGCAGCAGGAGCCTGGAGAAGAGTTCTTCTGAAAAAAGGAAATCAACTATTTTAATTTTGATAATATAGAAAATTCGCTTATGAATAAATTAGAAGAATATCCACAATTCCCAATTTATATTTTCTTTATAAATATTTAATAATAACTTTAATAACTAGCAATGTGTTAGGGTTAGGCACAGATCGAATAGTACCGTATTTTTTTAATATTTGTGATTTACTTCGTATTTTACGAATACCTGATTATAGATACATCTATCAGTATAAAATATGACATTTTGTTAATTTAAATTAATGTAGCCAACTAAAGTCCGAATCTGAAACATTGTCAATGATATCTCTTGACTGGCTACAGCTTCGGGCTTTAATAATAGCTGATAAAACATTGTCAATAAGCATCTTCAATTATTCCAATCAACTGAAATAATTGTGTTGAGCTCAAAAAGCATAATATAACATTTTAAAACTGAGGTTTACAGTTCAGTGACAGAAATAACTACAATTTCGTGATAAATAAACGATTAGCTTTTTAAAGTTAAAAATGTTAATGCTTTTTTATTGTTCTCTTATGAAAGTCTAGGAAACTTTGGGTTTCGTCCATAAAATCGCAGTTATAGATTACACTTCCCAAATATAGTTAAGGGTCTCTCACAATACACCAATATGTTAATGTTGTAGTTCTAATTTCAACGGAAAAATATCGGGGGATATTCTGATTATACGCAAATTTGATATTATTTTAAAATTTTCTTCATATGTTAACTATTTTCATAAATATTTTAAGTTTATGATTAAAAACTAAAAAGACTAAACTAATAATCTATTATTATAAAAAAAATTTGCTCACTCCCGAGGGTTCCACGTTAGATTCCACTTCAGAAAGTCGAAACCCCTGGTGTCGACACATTTCCCTTATATACAAAATGCAACGCTTCATAACTCGCGACTCAATGTGTATTGGGCTTTATCTTTTATCTTTATGAAGATGAGTTTATGGGATATGGAAACTGGCCCAATAGGCCAAATGATTCAGCCGTAACTGAGCTTTATGCATGAAACTAGGGTTTATACACCAAACGTTATAGTTCCTGCTCAATTCATCAATAAAACATCTTTTAGTCTCGATTCTCTTGATTTTCTCTAGCTCTTCTATTGTTCTGTGGTATTAAAAACGACCATACACAAAAATACCCTAACAGTTTGGCGCTAGAAGGAGAGGAGTAATCCTAACTACGTGACAATGGCAGCCGAAGAGTGTGACGAGCAACCTCAAGCTACCCCGAGTGAAATCGAGTTGCTAAACGACTCGATGCTCTCCAAGATCAAGTCATCGAGCTACACAAGGCTCGGGAAACAGCCGTAGAGAATCCTGAGCTTCTTTCAGAAGTTCAAGGCTTAAAATATAAGCTAGATGAACACTCCAAACAATTGGACGAAAGCGCCGAGAAGCTCGGAGCTCTCGAAGCCAAAAACCTCGTTCTCCGAAACGAGAACCAAGCTCTTAACACAACGAGCAACAAGAGACGAAGATTACGAACTCAGGTTTGGTCCATGCATTCTCTCAATACGTCGATCGACGCGGACGACGAAGCGCAGCGACCAGTACCTACAGACGAAGAACCCGCGGCCGGAACCAGCACAGCTAGGAGTACTCAGGTGCACGATGACAAAGATAGCGATTCCGAGATGGAAAACGAGGATGGGGCACCCGAAGGAGTCACGACTTCGCAGACCACCATAACGGCTTACCTCGAGAAGATGTTCTCCAAGAAATTTGACGCTATCCAGTCCATGGGGGAGAGACTTCCGGGAGTAGCCTCCCCCTCCCCGATTCGGAGAAGTGATCCCAACTCCTACGCCAACACTCCGTTTGTGGACGAAATTGCCCTGGTGGAGATGCCACCAAAGTTTTCCTTTCCCAATGTACGAATGTACGACGGAACGAGTGACCCAGATAATCACGTCGCACAATACAAGAAACAGATGCTCACTATAGCAATCCAGAAGGAGCTGAGGGAAGCGACCATGTACAAGGGCTTCGGGTCGACTCTGACTGGACCTGCCCTTCAATGATACATCAACCTCCCAACCGGATCCATACAATCCTTCGCTGCCCTCAGTGAAAAATTTGTGGAACGATTCGCCAGCAGCAGGAGCCTGGAGAAGAGTTCGGATGACCTCTACGAAATCCTCCAGCATAGAGCCGAGCCAATTCGCACCTACATTGCGCGTTTCAACCATGAGGAGGTCGCCATTCCGGAATGCAATGCCGCGACAGCCATCTCTGCCTTCAAGAGAGGCATAATCCCTGATAGAGATCTCTACAAGGAACTGACCAAATATCAGTGCAAGACCATGAAGAACATCCTCTCCCGAGCCTGTGGTCAGGTAAAAAGGGAGGAAGACGTTGCTAGCTGGGCCAAGGCCCAGTAGAATCAGGAGCAGAAACTGGCCAGATAAGCGAAGAACTATCGCGATGAGGGATCTCATCCCAAACTTGGGAGAGAGGCAGGAAGCAGGAATTGGGGCATGTATCAAAACCGCCCCCTAGATAGAGTTGAAGGGATGGCTGTGATGACATGGCCCAATATTTATCACCTGCCTATATCAAAGCCAGAGTTAGTTAATGTTCTGACGTGGATGGGCCAACAGGTCAAGTGGCCTTAGAAGATAAAGACCTTCGATTCCAACCGGAACCCAAACCGATGGTGCGACTTCCACAGTGACCACGGTCATAAAACGGAAGACTGTGTCGCCCAAACCAGCGCAGGTAGGAGTACTCAGGTGCACGATGATAAAGATAGCGATTCCGAGATGGAAAACGAGGAAGAGGCACCCGAAGGAGTCACGACTTCGAAGACCACTATAACGGCTTACCTCGAGAAGATGTTCTCCAAGAAATTTGACGCTAT
>NC_027749.1:31401333-31420259 GCF_000695525.1 Brassica oleracea var. oleracea | reverse complement strand
CGACTTCCACAGTGACCACGGTCATAAAACGGAAGACTGTGTCGCCCTAAGAATCGAGGTTAAGGAACTCCTCAAGAAAGGACACCTCAGGGAGTTTCTTTTCGATAAGGCCAAAAATCTCTTGAGTAAAAATACCACCAATCAACCCACCGAAGTTACTCCTGCCTCACTACCACGCCAGGATAGAGTAATCCACGTCATCTCTGGGGGCTCGGAAATAAGCGGAATCAGCCATGCAGCCGCCAAGAAAAGTACCAGAAACGCCAGGAACGGTCAATAGACTGGGAAACCAAAGCGTCTACTCCTGGATATGACGCTTTGGTCATATCACTCACCGTGGTAAATTCCTTGGTGAAAACTATACTGGTGGACAAGGGAAGCTGCATCAATATTATCTTCTAGAATGCTTACAATGACTTAGGGCTGGAAGAAAAGGCTCTGACTCGAAAGGTCACTCCACTCATAGGGTTCAACGGCGAAGTCATGTAGACGACTGGAGAAGTCATTCTCCTGGTATACGCCGAAGGGGTCAACACGGCGACTAAGTTCCTGGTCGTCGACTGCATGTCCTCGTACAACATAATAAGGCCCTGGATCCACGACATGGGAGCTGTCCCTTTAATGCTCCATCAATCGATCAAGTTCCCTACTCCTTGGGGAATCAAAATGATCAGGGGAGACCAAGAGAACTCCGGATTGTGCTATCAGACCACCCTGAAGGGAAGAACCCAAGCTTTATAGCAATTACAGAAAAAGCCTCCAGCCCCGCACACCGAGGAGCCGGAGGTCGAAGAGACGGACAATGTCTCACTTGTAGAAGGAGACGCGACGCGAAACCTTAAGGTTGGATCTAAACTCCTCGAAGGGTTAAGGCGAAGATTGATTGATTTTCTGCGGTCCAACTCAGACTACTTCGCCTGGTCCCATGAGGATATGCCCGGGATCGATCCCGAAATCATTATGCAAAATTGCAAGTAGGTCCTCAATACCAGCCCGTCTGACAGAAAAGGAGGAAATTCACTCCAGAAAGGGACTAGATCATCAACGAAGAAGTCAAAAACCTGCTCGATGCCGAGTTCATACGGGAGATACAGTACCCAAAATGGCTAGCCAACGTGGTGGTGGTGAAGAAAGAGAATGGAAACTGGTGAGTCTGCATCAACTTCACCGACCTAAATAAATCATGTTCGAAGGACCCATTTCCCTTGCCTCACATCAACAAGCTGGTGGACGCCACAACAGGTCATCATCTAATGAGCTTCATGGATGCATTCTCCGACTATAACCAGATTCGTATGCATCCGAAGGACCAGGAGAAAACGTCATTCATGGCATCCAGGGGCATCTACTGTTACAAGGTCATGCCATTCGGCTTGAAGAACGCCGGATCAACCTACCAAAGACTTGTAAACATGATGTTCGCCGACTAAATCGGTCAGACCATGGAGGTCTATATCGACGACATGCTGGTCAAATCTCCAGAAAGTAAAACTCCTAGGCCGACGCCCTGGCTAACCTAGGTTCAGCCCTAGAAACTACGAGTCAGATGAGCATTCCACTGCTCGTGCTTCAGTGGCCAGCAATGGAAAACGAAGTAGAGCCTGAGGAGATCTCTGCAATAGATTAGGGAGAAACCTGGATGACTCCCTTTATTAGCTATCTAGAAAACGACACCCTCCCTAAGGATCATGGCGAAAGACGTAAAGTGAGAAGACAAGCAGCAAGATACTGCCTTTCCCAACGAAAACTATACCGAAGGTCCTTCTCAGGAGCATATCTACGATGTCTATCCCCTAGGAAAGTGACAAGGATACTGGAGGAACTACACGATGGAGAGTGCTCATTCCAGAGGTCGGAGTCTAGTCCTCAGAGCTCGTAAAGCCGGCTACTATTGGCCTACTATGGCTGCAGACGCCGACAAACAAGCCAAGAACTGTAGCCAATGCAAACAATACGCCCCGATCTCCAAGCTCCCACCATAAAAGCTGAAATCTGTAAGCTCACCCTGGCCATTCAGGAAGTGGGGCATGGACATAGTGGGAAAAGTCTCAATGGCGCCGGGAAAAAAGGTTTTCCTCCTAATAGTCACCGACCACTTCTCTAAGTGGGTGGAAGCCAAAAAGCAAGATAACCGATCTCCGGATCAGAAAATTTATGTGGACCCACGTGATCACTCGATTCGGGACCCCAGGAAATCGTCACTGACAACGGACCCCAATTCACCAGCCATGACTTCATAGACTTCTGCAGGGACTGGGGCATAAAGCTTACCTTTTCCACACCAAGACATCCTCAATCCAACGGGCAAGCGGAATCCACCAACAAAACAGTGGTGAACATGATCAAGTAACGTCTGGGGGATGCTCATGGAAGATGGGCAAAAGAGCTACACGGGGTACTATGGGCTTACGGAACCACCCTCAAAATAGCCACGCTGGAAACTCCTTTCTCACTAGTCTACGGCACAGAAGCCATCGTGCCCACGGAAGTGCACGTAATGACGACCGTATCAGGACCTATCTCTCAGGAAGAAAACAACGAGTTAATGGCCCTGAGCCTCGATCTGCTCGATGAAAAAAGAGAGCACCCTTGCGAAATTGGTCCTATCAGCAAGACATCGCCAAAAGTTACAACCGTAAGGTCAGAACCACGACCTTCCAAGAAGGGGATTCGGTTCTGCAACGAGTCTTCGACAACACGAAAGAGAAATCAGCAAGAAAGCTCACCCCCGGATGGAAGGGCCCATATTAGGTAATGGAGGTGCGGGGAGCAGGAGCCTATAAACTGCAGGACAATAACGGCAAGGTCCAACCTAACTGCTGGAACGCTCTGCATCTCAAACTTTATCATTTTTAATATGATCTCTGGATCATGCTTTCTATTGCTTTAATATATATCTATATATATAAAGTTAGTTTTTTCTTTTCTTATGAAAAGTGGCAAGGGGGTTTGATGACATGTGTACCCATGTATGCTAAAAATTCTCCGGATTGAGCTTATATAATATAATTAGTTCTGACTAAAGGAGTAGCAGGAATTCCAGTATACTTAAAGGGGCATACGACCTGGATCAGGCCCCAAGAGACCTCCGATCCTAGCCAACTCTCTATTTTCATGATACGTTCATGACAAAAACACTGGGTGTATGACATACGCAGGAACGGATCCGCGTAAACCCTATTATGCTGTCAAAAAACACCTCAATCCCTGCGTATAGGCCACGAGCCATAACGTATGCAGGGACCTCATGTAATAAGTGCATAAAACCATGCATTAAAACGCTACGTGCTAAACACAATGCAGGGGCATGACATATAATTGCAAAGTACTGTAAGAAGATCCCAGGGCTGATACAGGGAGAAAACAATGTGAAATCCGGAAGCACACTTTATCCTTACTTCTCCAGACGTGGAAAGTAGTAAGTCTGGCGCTTGGATCACAACACCATGTAGACCCACACCAGCACCGATCGATAAGACTGACGTTTGCCTAACCTTTGTCAGGGTCGAATTCACACCAGCACGTGATTAAAGATTAAGAGTGGCTTTCTACCGAAAGCGGAGTGTAGCACAACAGGATCTTGATAGTGGCCTACTTCCAAGTGGCAGAATGCAAATCCTAAGCCGAGATCGGTAGTGGCCTACCTAAAGGGGGCAGAATACGATCTCGAAGAAATCAACCTCCGGGTTTAATAAAACAACCTCCGGGTTTAATCAAACAAACCTCCGGGTTTAATCAAACAAACCTTCGGGTTTGAACAAGAAACCTTCGGGTTCAACTAGCAACCTCCGAGTTCAAAAGTAGGAACCTCATGGTTTTGAATCAAATCTCCAGATTCCAAGCACTCCAAGTGCTAACCTCCGGGTTCTGTGCATTAACCTTCGAGTTTTAAATATTAAACTACGGGTTCAATAAGGCACCTCCGGGTCCTAGAAAACACCTACGGGTTATATAAGAAACCTTCGGGTTCAATAAGCACCTCCGAGTCCTATGAGATAACCTCTGGGTTCCAAGTATTAACCTTCGAGTTCTACGCTAAAATCTCTGGATTCTAAGTAAGAACCTACGGGTTGACAACAACGACCTTCGGGTTCCGCCAAACACCTACGGGTTATAATCGGCCCCCGAGTCAAATATAAAGATCCCAAGATCTCTCGGAAAAGAATTCAAATCGTAACCTACCTAAGGGTGGTGCGATATGATCCTAGCGAAGTTCGAATCTATGGGTTCACTAATCACCTACTCAAGGGAGATAAAAAAACTTTCTTATCAATAGAGGCCTACCCCAGGGAGGCAGAATAGGTCAAAAAAGCCCCAGGGCTTGAAAGGTTGGACATCTTCCAAAGAGTCTCCAACCCTCAGGATCATCATGAAGGTCCAATATTCTCAAGATAACACCTATATGTGGTCCAAACTAAACCAAGAAGAGTAAAAGGCATGGCGGCGAAAAAAAGCATGCAATATCAAAATATACATAAAGCTAAAGGAATGCTTTTTAAGAAAAATTAAGTGCGGAGGAATCAAAGTCCCAAAATACATTCAAAAGAAGAAGCCACAAAGAGCCATGAGTCTACAGTAGGAAGCCCATTATTCAAAGCCATAGATAAATAGAAATAAGGCAGAATTCGTGCCGGAAACTACTTATGGCCTAACACCATTTGCGGAAGACGAAGACATCGCCAAGGAGAAACCTCCAAGCTGGTCGTCTCCTCCCACCACAAGTGAATATTGGTGATATTCCTCCTCATGATTCCAGTGCCCAACATTCTTCTCCAGCCATTGCTTCATCAATTCCTATCGAGCTAAAGTCCTGGTTCGCCGAACAGCCAGCTCTTTTTAGATCAGAATATCCCGTCGTGTAACCGGTGATGATCGCCCCTCATCGAGTGTTGTCGAGGACCAACTAATCCGCCATTACGAGAATTTGCGAAAGTCGACGAGCTACCAGCCGGGGAAGAATAGGGGTACCTTCTCCGTGTCTTAGCCTTATGATAATCATCATACACAGCAGATATCGGCAGACGAAGAATGTTTCCCGAAGAAAGCACCGTCATTTAAAAGGAGGATCAAAGAATAGAAAGATAAGAGAAAATAGCCTTACCCCAAATCCGACTATCACGACTTATGATAATCATCATACACAAGTTATTATGTCCACGTTGTTTGTCTCAGTTCAACGGTAATATCTTAACTCTTTACTGTGAGATAGACCATGTTCGGTGGCTATTTGTTTGGTTGTTATACTAGCTGTTTTCAATAGATAAAATGGAAATCATGAATCTAAAGTGAAATAGGATTGTTCATGATGGTTTATGTCTAATTAAATAGTGCAGATTATTGATGGCCTAAGGATATAAGCATTGAAAAAGGAAAAAGAATTCTGTACCAAGTGTTTTCAGTGAGATCTAAACAATTACATTTACATCTGTTGTTTACACATTTTCTGTGATTTACCAAATTGGGTGTTTGGCGGTTTGTTCATCGCCTTTCACACTAATGGATCCATGCACATAATCTCAAACAAGTAAGATATATACATATTAATCTAAGTGATATGTGTGTGTTTTATGTTATTTTACTACATATATCTAATAGTGTTTTATTTCCCTATTTGGTTGACTACTTAATTGCTACGATAATGGATTTCCAAAGAGCTGACTTTGTATCTATAGAATTTCAATGCAATGAAATATTTTTCTCCATTACACTATTCCAAATTTCCTTCATCTTCGTTATTTGAGGATCCATTTCTAACATCTCCATACACGTTTTACTCACTTCTTTATAATTGTAACTTGACTCATAATTAATTTGGGTTTGGCTCCATTTTCTAAAATTTTGGTTTGCTAACTCTGCATTAAAATTACTGAGCTATACACAAATTAACCTTAAACAATTTTTACCAAGTAATAAGTCTCAGCGCTACTGTCACTATTTTCTTTTTGTCGGGTACTTTTCTTTTTCCCTCAAGTTAAGTTTGCAAAAATATCTGTTCTTTCCAAAATTATAAAAAACCGAAAGTCTAAACAAAGGCTACATGTAGTTTTCAGAACAATGATAAGAACAATACCAGAAAATGGATATTAAAATTTTTGAAATTTGCATAAGAAAAAAATGTAATTTAAAATAATTTTATAATTGTTTAGCTACTTATATATTTATAATAGTTATAATATTTATATATTAAAATTAACATACTAAATATATAATCAAAATTAAATTTTAAACAAAAATCCTTACGCCCGGGATTGTTTGCCCTAGTTAAACATAATGAATAAATCCTAAACCAAATGTTCGGCTATTTTTGAGTGACTATATTTTTAGAAGTGGTATTCAATTTATCCTATTCCAACCAATTTCTCAAAATATTTTGCTTTTTACCACGAAGATGTATAAGTTTTGACGCAGAATTAACTAAAACACTATTTTGTTAATGGTTAGTCGACTTACCATAAAAAGCTCTAATTAAGAAATATCAGGAATTTCTGAAAAAAAAAATTCTAATTTCATTACTTTGGATGTTATGTAAGAACTTGCTTTCATTCGTTTTCTCCTTTTCTTTAGGTTCTCCGAAGTGTCCACAATAAAAGACTCTTCTATCATCTCCTGTTTCATATGACATTTTGGTAAATTTATATGCTTTAATGTTCTAAATGCTATCTCAAATTGTTGTCATATAGATGTTGCTTTATAATTCTAAAGATTATTTACAATATATTGTTTTCCAGGACAGAAAAAAAAAAGAAATCATCACTTAGTCTGACTATTTGTGTCATCTTTATATCGTTTCCTAATTAAAAACCTTTTGACAAAAGGTAAACTTTATATAAATTTACAAAGATGGAATTATTCTGAATTTTGTAAAGATTTTTTGAAGAAGTTAAGATATCTGGAAAAAAAAGTCATTGGCTTAGTGCTAAAGCATGAATAAAAAAAAGATTAAATTTTAGTTACTTATTGGTTATTATTTAGCCCATTTTTAAAAATGTACACCAATAAATAAATTTAATTATTTTCAATTTACCATAAGAAAGTATATATAGGTATATCAAATTATTAAATCTCCAATGGAAAAATAACATTTGACACAAAAGGAATCCAATTTAAAAATATTTGTGGCAATTTAGTTATTATAAAGAACTGATCACGTCTTCAATCCAAAATATTCGCCAACTATATAACAAACAAACACTCTCTTCTTCTCCTCTCTCAACCTCTCCTCCCCCAGATCATAAAATCTCCACGTCAGCAAAACTCAGTCGCAAACTCGCCAGAGAAACCGAGAAACTTTACCATCATGATTCCGTACGTAACGGTTGAGGAAGCTTCCTTCGCGCTCGGAAGAAACCTCACGTGGTTGGAGACAGTTTGGTTCGATTACTCCGCCACAAAGTCCGACTACTATCTCTACTGCCACAACATTCTCTTCCTATTCCTCGTCTTTTCTCTGGCTCCTATCCCTCTGGTTTTCGTCGAACTGGCTCGATCCGTTTCTGGGTGGTTCGACCGGTACAAGATCCAATCCAAAGTAAACTACTCCTTGTCCGACATGTTCGGTTGTTACAAAGACGTCATGAAGATGTTCATCCTCGTCGTTGGTCCATTACAACTCGTTTCTTATCCTTCCATTCAGGTTATCTTGAATCTTGAAACTGATACTGACAGAATCCTGAATGTTTCATCACATCATTTACGTTATTGTTCATGAAATACAGATGATTGGGATACGATCTGGGTTACCATTACCAACACTTTCAGAGATGCTGCCACAGTTGTTCGTCTACTTCTTGATAGAAGACTACACAAACTATTGGGTACATAGATTTTTCCACAGTAAGTGGGGATACGAGAACATTCATCGTGTTCATCACGAGTACACAGCTCCTACTGGATACGCTGCACCTTATGCACATTGGGCTGAAGTGTTGCTTCTTGGAATCCCAACGTTTATGGGACCAGCGATTGCTCCTGGTCACATGATAACCTTTTGGTTGTGGATAGCCTTAAGGCAAATTGAGGCTATAGAGACTCACAGTGGGTAAGGGCGTGGTTTTAAAGAAATCAAATAACAAATCTCTATTCTTTGCTTTGTTTTTTTGTTGTTACTTTGCAGTTTATACACTTTTTCTTCGTTATATTAAGTGACTGCATCATATCAATGTTTCTTACATCTTTCCTTAGTTAGTTTATGTATTGTATATTATATATAAAAGAGGCCACGCTGTGGTAGATACAATAGTGGCTCACCTTTTTACAACTGGGGCTAAGTTAGGTATTAGGTTTTTTATTCTAACTTTTTAGGCTTTCTTAAGTTATTGTGAATTAAAAAAAAAAAAAAGTTATTGTGAATTGTTTGGGAATTGGTTAGTAGAATAGATACTTTTGGTGAACAATTAGATAGGCTCTATTTTTCTATAATTAATTTTGTAACCCAAAACATCTAAAGCAAGAGACAAGTGCGGTAAGAGGAAACTCGGCTCACTTTAGTCTCTTGGGTTTACTGAAGTGTTTTCTTGCTTGCTTGAAAAGTTTGCAATGTATCTCGATTGACCTTAAAAAGGGCGTTTGTTTGTATTTGTTGGGTAAAAATGTTAAGTTATGGGGTTTGTTTGTTGTCATTGCAGATATGATTTTCCATGGAGTCCAACAAAATACATCCCTTTCTATGGTGGTGCTGAGTACCATGACTACCATCACTACGTTGGAGGACAAAGCCAGAGCAACTTCGCTTCAGTTTTTACCTATTGTGATTACATTTATGGAACTGACAAGGTAAGTGTTTCAACGAATACAAAACTAACCAAATTGATGCACCAATTCTAGCTTTAAAACATTAACCATGTGGTTATATATTATTCTTCCTCATTAGGGTTACCGATTCCAAAAGAAGCTTCTTGAGCAGGTAAGCCCAGTTGGTCTTATCCTGACCTCTAGAAGAAGAAGCTATAGACCGTATTGTTTTATCAAAATATGCTTTGTTTGTAGATCAAAGAGTCGTCCAAGAAGAGCAACAAGCATAACGGAGGAATCAAGTCCGACTAGTAAATGAAAATATGGTTCTGATGAAGAACTTCTTCAGAACAATTTACGTCTGGAGAAGATATAGGTAAATCTAGTCAGCTTCACGTAAAAAAAAAGGATAAGGGGAGTAGTAGTAGCGGTTAATATTTTTCAGGCGTGTGTGTCTTATCTCTTACGTCTTCAAACTTGTTACTAACTGCTTTTTTTATCTTAAGCTCACATGAAACCTGCTGCTTCCGACAAATGTGGGTCATGATATATAAGTGTGTCGGGACTGGGTTTTGCTCTTTTCTCGCATTTTATTTTAGTTTATTTTGTTTCGTGTTGGAGAAGGAAGAATATGTCATCAAAGCCGTGTTTGTTCTTCTTATTAAAAATGTATTTGATAAACCTTTGTTCGTACTTAATACTTATCACTACTTTGCTAAATAGTAAAAATAATATACAAGTTATATATCTATAACAATCATCAAGCCTGTCTAGCTCAGTTGGTAGAGCACAAGGCTCTTAACCTTGTGGTCGTGGGTTCGAGGTCCACGGTGGGCGATACTCTTATTTGCTTTGATATTGTACCAAACTTCGAGAGGGCTTCAAAAAGGCAAATCCATTAATATACTTCTTGAATGGGGCAACACCGGACTTGTTGAAGGAGCCTGAGAGCCAGAATAAAATGTTGGCTTTGGTTCATTCTTACAAGGGTAGTTTTCTTTTTTTGTTCACACAATCCCTGCTTCATACAAAACTATACAAGGGTAGTTTTGTTTTGGCAAATGACATTTGTGAGTTCCTGAAAAGATAGATTACCCTTTTTTTTTTAAATACAAATACAGTTTATAAAGTGAAAGAAAGATGTAAACTTGACCCATCACCTAGTTTTAGCGGAATTCTATACTATAAATAAATCGACATCAAAAGAGGTTATAATTGCGAGGTGAGTTCGATTTTCGAATCGAGCTCTCTATACAAATAAAGATCGAGGTCACTAAGTTTTCTCTTTATAATCTATCTCTAGAATTCTTAGGAGGAAAATTTTGTTTTATGCCCGGTTAGCGAGGGTCTTCTTTTATTGTCGAAGGCTAGATTGGATAATACAAAAAAAAACTCGCCGTCTTTGTTAATGAAGTTATTTATTCAGTCTTTGTCAGGTGAGGTCATATATTTTCTAAGATGTGGGTTTACTTCGTCCCAAGGAATTTGAATGTGAATCACTCCATCTTCCATACTCATTGACCAGTTAGCATGTCTATCTTGAGTATATATGGGCAAGAGCTTGTCGTGTTGCTTTCGCTATCTTGCTTTGTCCTTCAGCGAACCGGTTTTCTCGGTTTGAATGTCTGATATATTGTGTGTTTTGGCACATTATATGTATTGTCTTACTAATAGTTTTTAAGGTTTTATCGAGTCTTTTTAGTCCCTTTTCGAATCATAACAGGTCTAGAGTTGCATTGGATGGGAAATAGACCAGCTAGAGGAAAAGAAGAGAGAAAAGTATGATTTGGAGTTTTTCGCGCAGAACAGTCAACCGGAGCAGTCTTAGTGCCTGCTCCAGCGACAGAGATAAAAAAAGAAGTTTCCAAATATTTTGGGATTTGCCCTAGATTTCCTATTTCTTTCCTATAGCCGCCTGTGGCTCCTATATATATAGTCTCATATTTATTACTTTAAACCTACCTTAGTTTTTACGCAAGAAAGACCTAAGAGAGCTTTGTGATTTGCGATTGCTACTGTAAGGGAGACGGCTCCATCTATCTCCTAGAGAAGATTATCCTGAACCCTCTGATTTCTATTATCTATTATATGCAGTATTATTTAGAAATCATGTTTCTCTGTTCTTGTGTTATGTCTGAGTAGTTACCGAGTTAGTTTAGGGTTCTAGGGTTTGGATTCGTTAGCTGAAGCATAAATAAGTCATCTTAAAATTGTCTACATTCATATATGTTCTTATTGCTTGCATTGAACTGATCACTTAGTGCATGAATTAGGGTTAATCAATTTAGCTAGTCGTTAATTGATAACTTGACACGATTTGAATGAGCCTTACATCCTTAGTCAGCGAGAGTAGATATTAGAGTGTATTGTGAACATATCGGACTTGATCTCTAAGGCTTACCATCGTGTCTTGATCCAAACGAGAATTTAGGCATCAAGACCGACTCGCAAAGGAATCAACACCACGAGAGTGGGTTGATTCAATCAGAGTGATCCGAGTTTAGACTTGTTATAAACAGGACTTGAATAATTGCCTGGCTTGCGATTTCATTACCTGAAGAAGAAACCCTAGACTAGCGCCTTTTAATCAATTCAAAACAACATAATCTTGTTACTTGTTATTTAAGTTATTACTTCATTAAAAAGCCCCACTTCGTTTTAGCTAAATTTTGATCCCATAAAGACAAAGTGTGAACTGGTCCTTTGGAATTGAATCTAAAGATATTACAACTACACTGTTAACTTGACAGTAGCAAAGATCCAATTTTAGTGCATCAAGTTTTGGCACCGTTGCGACGGGGACCAGCTTTTTACATTTATTTTTTCGGTTATTTATTTAGTCTAAAATTTCTAACTTGTTTAATCCTTTTTGCAGTTAATGACCCAGGTGCATGACCAGTAGACTTACTCGGAGCAATACACAAGGGGACTTAATTTCGCTTACAAATCAGGAACTCGCAAGCTTAGAAAGAACCAACCGTCAACAAAAATCAATTACTGCAACAATGGCTGACTTCGGCACTCCAGAACAAATGGCCGCTTCTATGCAACAGATGCAATATTTGCAGCAAACAATCGTAGCGCAACAGCTGGCTGCACAGCGGGAACCACCTGTCCCAATTGGTGAAAGAAACCTACCGCGTAACATCCCTGCTACGCGCTCTGCTATCGCTCCACCACCATGTCAAAGGGCAGACTTTGAGATAAAACCCGGCATGATCAATCTTGTCCAGATAAAGATGTTCCATGGACTGTCAGCTGAGATACCGGTGGAACACATTGAAGCTTTTGAAGAGATATGCAGTTTCACTCGTGCAAACGGCGTCCCACCCGACTACATCAAATGCATGTTGTTTCCATTCTCTCTAGCGGACAAGGCTTCACGATGGCTTAAGTCATTACCTACAGGTTCCCTAACTTCTTGGGAACAGGTTAGAGCAGCTTTCTTGGGACACTTCTACACGAAAGCCAAAACAGATGCCCTAAGGAACAAGATCTCCTCCTTCAAGCAACTCGCTAATAAACCTTTCAACGAAGCGTGGGAACGGTTCAATGATACCCTCAGAGAGTGTCCTCATCACGGGTTTGACGATGACCATGTCCTAGGAATCTTCTACAATGGTGTGGAATGGGAGTTCCGCAATGCTCTAAACGCAGCGAGCAATGGAGATTTCATGACTCAAACCACAAAAGGAGCTCACGCGCTAATAGAGAACATGGCAGCTAGTTCGTCCAACAAAAACGAGGAGACTGACCGTTCCAAGAAGGTGAACATCATGGACACTAGGAAGATTGATGACCTCGCCGCTAAGGTCGATCTGCTACTCAAGAACAATCAGAATCAGATCTATTTCATGGAAGAGACCAATCTGGAACTAGGTACTACAGATGCTGCAGCAGAAATCGATCATCGGAAGAAGATCAGCAAGAGGTCAGCTACGTCAATGGGCAGGGTTGGCAGTTCAAAAACTACCACCCAAACCCTAATGTAAGGAACAACCCGCACTTGTTCTCATACAAGACCAATCCAGACAACCCCAATGACAGATCTCAGGGAAATCAGTTCCAAAACACTGGATATCAGAAGCCATACCTTCAGAATTAGAATTAGAATGGGAAGATGTTCATCCTCAGCCAGGCTTAGAATCAATTTCAGAACAGGCAGAATAATCCGCAAGCTGCTCCTGCAACCGCGAGCGGTCCGCCAGATGAGCTGAATGGAATGATGCAACAACTTCTGCAGGGGCAACAGATTCAAGGAAAAGCACTGAACCAGGTTACAACCGAGATAAACACTCGGATGGACAACATGTTCACTGAATTGAATTCCAAATACGATGATGTAGCAAGCCACATAAGGCA
The DNA here is from genome assembly GCF_000695525.1 of Brassica oleracea var. oleracea. NCBI lineage: Eukaryota > Viridiplantae > Streptophyta > Magnoliopsida > Brassicales > Brassicaceae > Brassica > Brassica oleracea. Next base: position 31,407,167 of record NC_027749.1, on the reverse strand, counting down.
GATGGACGTTCAGATTGCTCAAACTGCTGAGACAATAAAAAGGCAACAGGGAACACTCCTAGGGAAAACAAACAAGAATCCCAAGGACTGTAACGCAGTCGAGCTGAGAAGTGGAAGACATCTATCAGATTCTGTCCCCAAGAAGCTGACTGCTCAAGAGAAGGGAAAACAGAAAGAGGGAGAACAACCTCCGCTTGAGGATGTCCACGACGACGATCATGAATCAGAACAGCCAACAGCCACAGAACCAGTAGCTCCCACGACGCAAGATCAACCTGTTCCTACTCGCGTCTACATTCCAAAAGTTCCCTACCCAGTCCCTGCTAAGAAATCACGCAAAGATTGCAAAGAGATGAAGTGCAGGAAGATGCTAGATGAGTTGAATGTTAAGTTCTCTCTCATGGATGCTATTCTGATGATTCCTTCAATGTGCAGTCTTGTGAAAGGGCTGATCTCTGGGAAGACCTCTGCAGACAGCGACATCATGATGGTCTCGAAAGAATGCAGCGCAGTCCTTCAAAACAGAACAGTCAGGAAATTGGAAGATCCTGAAAAATTTGTCATATCTGTTCAGATTGGAAAAACAGTCTTCGCTTGTTCTTTATGCGATCTAGATTCCAGTGTGAATCTCATGCCCTATTCAGTTGCAAAACGCATGGGACTAACCAATTTCAAGCCAACCAGGATTTCTTTGGTGTTTGCAGACAGATCAGTCAAGTTGCCAGTAGGTGTTCTCGAAGATCTGCAAGTTCAAATTGGTGACACCACTGTTCCGGCAAACTTCGTGATTCTAGAGCTCGAAGATGAACCACAAGACCCTCTCATTCTGGGTCGACCTTTTTAATGCACAGCTGGTGCAATCATTGATATCCGCAATGGGAGAATTGATCTCCAACTGGGAGATATTGTGATGAAGTTCGAGATGGATGAGTTGCTCAAGCGACCTAAGCTAGATGGTCAGAACTTCACAATTAGCGACGAGAACGCCGCCTTGACCCCTCAACAAGGGATGATCGAAGAAATCCTCGCAGATAATCCTTTGGAAGTAACCCTGATACGAGTAGAGTCTGAGCAGAACACATGCAACGTTGACGCTGACGGGTACGAAAAGATGCTAGACTCGTGTGGAAGCATTGAGAAGACGGTCGCTTTTCTAAGTCTGGGGGAGACGAGCAATCAGATTTCACCAGAAGAAACAACTGCTCCTAAAAAGCCGACCAAACCAACCAGCCTGCTCGATGATTCCTGGAGCGAACTCAAGGCTCCAAAGATCGAATTAAAGTCCCTTCCAGCGGGACTCAGGTATGCGTTTCTTGGACCTAATTCCACATATCCTGTCATTGTGATCTCTGAGCTAAATAATGTGGAAACTGCTAAACTATTGTGTGAATTGAGAAAATACCGCAAGGCAATAGGATATTCGTTAGATGATATTCCCGGTATTTCACATGATTTATGCATGCATAGAATACACCTAGAAGATGAATCGATGACTTCTATAGAACATCTGAGGCGGTTAAACCCAAATCTAAAAGATGTTGTCAAGAAAGAGATAATGAAACTTCTAGAAGCTGGTGTAATTTATGCGATTTCTGATAGTAAGTGGGTTAGTCTTGTTCATGTAGTTCCTAAGAAAGGTGGGATTACTGTGGTTGCTAATGAAAAGAATGAATTGATACCTACTAAGACAGTAACTGGCCACCGTATGTGTATTGATTTTCGAAAACTAAATACGGCCACACGAAAGGATCACTTCCCGCTTCCATTCATTGATCAAATGCTTGAGAGATTGGCTAACCACCCATATTACTGCTTTTTAGATGGTTATTCAGGTTTCTTTCAGATTCCCATTCACCCAGACGATCAGGAGAAGACGAACTTCACGTGTCTTTACGGCACTTTTGCCTACAGGAGAATGCCGTTTGGTTTGTGCAACGCTCCTGCGACATTCCAGCGTTGCATGATGTCTATTTTCACTTACCTAATTGAGTACATAATAGAAGTTTTCATGGTCGATTTTAGCGTCTATGGGAACTCCTTTTCTGTTTGTTTGTCAATTTTGTGCAGGGTCCTTCAGCGTTGTGAGGAAAAGCATCTCGTTTTGAATTGGGAGAAGTGTCACTTCATGGTGAGAGATGGGATTGTTCTCGGTCACAAAGTCATCAAGGACTCCAAACTCAGTCAAAGTAATCAGGAGTTTCCTCGGACACGCTGGCTTTTACAGAAGATTCATCAAGGACTTCTACAAAATTGCAAGCCCCCTCCCTCGCCTGCTCTGCAAGGAGACAAGATTTGAGTTCGATAGCGATTGTTTGTCAGCCTTCCACACGATCAAAGGAGCTCTAGTCAGTGCGCCCATCGTGCAACCACCAGACTGGGAGCTCTCCTTCGAGATCATGACAGACGCAAGTAATTTTGCGGTTGGAGCTGTGCTAGGCCAACGAAAGGATAAGAAGCTTCACGTGATCTATTACGCGAGCAGGACACTAGACGAAGCTCAATGTCGCTATGCAACTACAGAAAAGGAACTTCTAGCAATCGTTTACGCCTTTGAAAAGTTCAGATCCTACCTAGTTGGCTCCAAGGTGATAGTGCACATGGATCATGCAGCATTGAGGTATTTGCTGACAAAGAAGGATGCGAAACCAAGGCTACTCCGATGGATTTTACTGCTCCAAGAATTTGACCTAGAAATCAAGGACAAAAAGGGCATTGAGAATGGCGTTGCAGATCACCTCTCCAAAATGAAGATAGATGAAGACACATCACTTGATGACAGCCTTCCAGTCGAGCACGTCTACTCGATCAGTCTGGGAAGCGTCGAAGAACAACCGCTCCATCCAGTTTCCTCCAGCGTTCTGGAACACCTTGTTTGTGCAATCAAAAAGCAATATCCCAGTCTTCCATGTTTTGCTGAGATTGCCAACTATTTGGCTGCTGAGAAAGAACCTGTCAAATTCACTGGCAATGATAACCGGAAATTTCTAAGAGGAGCAAGACACTACTATTGGGACGAACCCTACATGTACCGAAGTTGCAAGGATGGAATATTCCGACGATGTGTATCTGAGTCTGAAATTCCAGGAATCCTCTATCACTGTCATGGTTCCTCTTATGCAGGGCATTTTGCGACATTTAAAACCGTGTCTAAGATCCTTCAAGCCGGTTTTTGGTGGCCAACAATGTTCCAAGACGCCCATTCCTACATCTCTAGATGCGACTCATGCCATCAACAAGGGAATATCAGTAAACGGAATGAGATGCCTCAGAACTTCATCTTAGAAGTTGAAGTTTTCGATTGTTGGGGAATCGACTTCGTGGGACCGTTCCCACCATCTTTCAAGAACGAGTACATATTGGTAGCAGTTGACTACGTTTCTAAGTGGGTGGAAGCAATAGCCAGTCCCACAAACGACGCAAAGGTGGTGACTAAGATGTTCAAAACCATAATCTTTCCAAGATTGGGGTACCACGCGTAGTCATCAGTGATGGGGGTAGTCACTTCATCAACAAGATCTTTGCAGGTCTATTAAAGAAGAACGGCGTGCAGCACAAGGTAGCCACGCCATATCACCCTCAAACTAGTGTACAAATGGAAGCTTCAAACAGAGAAATCAAGAGCATCCTGCAGAAAACAGTTAACACAAGTCGCAAGGACTGGTCGCTCAAGCTAGACAACGCTCTCTGGGCTTATAGAACAGCCTACAAAACACCTATCGGGACCACTCCCTACAATCTGGTGTACGGTAAAGCTTGTCACCTGTCGGTTGAGTTGGAGTATAAGGCAGCTTGGGCTGTGAAGCTACTCAACTTCGACATTAAACCAGCAGCAGAGAGACGATCCATGCAGATTCACGAGCTGGAGAAAATTAGGCATCTCGCCTATGAAAGCTCTAAGATCTACAAGGAGCGAACTAAGGCCTACCATGACAAGAGGATCATCAGCCACAACTTTCAACCTAAGGATCAGGTACTCCTTTTCAACTCAAGGTTACGATTGTTCCCTGGAAAGCTGCGATCTAGATGGTCCGGACCATTCACCATAAAAGAGGTCCGCCTCCATGGAGCTGTTGTGTTGCTGAACATCAAAGGGGAAGAATTTGTTTTCAACGGTCAACGCATAAAGCCATACCTTGCTGAGACAACAATCGCAGAGGGTGAAGAAATTCGCCTAAGCGATCCTTCCTTAGCCTAATAGGCCAACCAAGTCAAGCTAGTGACTTAAACCAAGCGCTTGGTGGGATGCAACCCAATGGTGAGTGTAAATAATTCTTTTAGATTTCGTTTTTGTGTTTCTTTTTACTTATTTGCAGGATAGAAAAAAAAATTAAAAACCCCGAGTTACTCAACCGGAACAGTCTCCGATTTTTCAGAGCAGCTGCTCCGCTAAGGTAAGTTCATCGGGACCCAAAAAAAAAGGAAAGTTTTCAAATTTTAGTTATTTTTGTAACAATTTTTAAAAGAAAAAAAACCTAGCTAGTGGAAAGTGGGCCACGATGTGGGGGCCTATAAAAGGGAACTTACCCCATCTCTTCCCCACTTCCCCCAAAACCGCCTCCTCCCTCTCCACTTCGATTCCCCCTCTTTAAAACCTAACCTCTTCAAACTTCTCCAACTTGTTTTGCGATTATCGGTTTCTACTTGCTTGGATTTCGAATTGTTTGATTGCAGGACTCTCACACCACCTTTCGAACGGTAAGAGGCGAAATCACTTTGTGATTCTCAGCCTAAAAACCTCTTTCTCGTCTCTTCTTTGCGCTTGAATAGATCGGTTTTAGGGTTTATCTAAATCAAAATCGACCTCTCTTTTTGCTGCTAGGATGGTTAATAGAAGTTGGGATAAGAATGGTTGAATCGATTAGGATAGATGGAAGGTTATAAACTTTGCGCCATTGTTCTTCAATTTCACATGTATCGATTGTTTGGATATAGATTTTAGGATCTATTAAATCGATTTATGTTGATTGGCAAGATGATCTAAGTACCTAGTCTTCTACGAGATTGTATCTGGTTTACCATTATCAATCGCTTGCTCTTTATACATTGGGTTATGGAAAAGTTCAGAAAGAGCACTCAAAATCATAAAAGCTTCCAACTTTTTCCATTAAAACCCAATCGAACAGTACTAAGAACTTCTCCTTTGGTTTTGTTTTGCAGATGGCTCCCAGAAGAACCAAGGCGGCATCTAGGATCAAGCCACCAAACGCTCGGGGTGAACCGGAGGATTATACTGTTCCCATAACTTACCCATGGCCACGAGAAGAGGGAACCGAGATCTCCCTCACAGATCTGAACATCCCTAAGTCTTCAGAGACAAGATGGGATAAGGAAGCATCGCGCCGCTACAACACCCTTCTCAACACCAACATCTTCCCGACACGATTCGTCGATGCCGAGGCTTTAAGCGACCTAGGCCTCCATGAGGATTTACATGCGGTTCTCCAAGTGATGGGAATAGCTGATCTCTGTCACAGAACTCACCCGCTGTACCCTGATTTGGTGAGGCAAGTCCTCGCCACCGCGGAGCTAACTTTCAAGAGGACCGGTTTCCCAATCTTTGAGGAGGCCTCCTTCACTTTCTTTGCGAGTGGTGTTAAGCACTCCATCAGCTTGGAGACGCTGACTGAGATTTATGAGATCTCCGAGGAGTACACTCAGACATCCTTCTCCAGGAAGTTTATCCCAGAGCAAGCATTCTGGAAATTCATCGCTTCAGGGAATTTCAAATCCCGATCAGCCAGTCAGTCTCACATCCGCAGCCCTGTTATGCGAATTACTGTAAAGGTCCTGAGCAATCTGCTTTTCTCAAAGGACCAGACGTCAAAGGTGACACG
>NC_027749.1:31391939-31401164 GCF_000695525.1 Brassica oleracea var. oleracea | reverse complement strand
ACTCCTCTCTTCCGCCACTTAGAGCTTGATCTCAGCATATATCAGTGCAACGAGACAGCGGAGTTCATTGATATTCCTTACCTAATCAACTGACAGATTCTCCGCGACGAGACCACCTACAGTTTCCTCAGTCAGGACGGGAGAAACCTCTACTGCAAACTGCCTCAACCCAACATCACCTCGCTAAGTGATGTGACCAACATCTGTTTCGTCCCTGATGCTCAGTTTCTCTGCGCCGACCCAAAATCATCCTACCGTGACGATACTATGGACGATGTTGAGTTTGTCCGCACAAATGGAGGCGACAATGCATATGACATGGGCCCCCTTGATGACAACGCAGATGACGCCGCCTACCGTCACTGGATGGTAAATTCTCAGCGCAAGAACAACAGCCTCATGAAGAGGATACTGAAGGCGATCACTGGAGGATGCATGGGAGCTCCGAGCATAGCTGAACCTCGTCACGACCAGCGTACACCGAGCAGTCATCGTCCAGGGAAGGAGCCAGAAGGAATTGCAAGGGGTGACGAAGAGACTGCATGGGCCACTCCACGCAGAAGGAACAGGCGTTCCGCGGGCCAGTCTAAGAGCGATGATACTAACTAGGCAGTCTCCTAGTTCTTTCTCCATTGTTATATCCGTTTGAACTATTTATATTTCTGTTTCTGTTTCATGCACTTGTTTATTATTTTAGTTTTTCCTTGAATTATTTTCTCACCAGGGATGGTGAGAAGTAAGTCTGGGGGAGGCGCTTATCTGCTAATAATTGTTTACCTTTGGTTTTATGTTTAGAGTCAGTCCGCTTTGAGTCATTTTGATGTCTTTATCGAGTCAGTCCAAACTTCGTGGGAATCAGGACCTTATTCTATGATGTGTATTAACCACCCTCGTGCTCTAATTCATCTTATTCAGTGACCTTAGCAGAAGCGACAGACGCACATGTGGATCCAGAACACCCTGACATTACATCATCTTGTTCTTCAAAAGCTTTCAGCTTGTCGAGGTTACTCTGGAAACACTTAACTCCATCTAACTTGAACTTAATCTTGACTGCAATTCTTCTTGTTATGGGCGTTAGAATAGGGTTTAACGTGATCCACACTCAGGACTTCTTATTCTTTTTATCCATCTTGCTGATCCTGAGTGGCTAGCTCATCTTTAGCTAGTACCCACCTTAAAACCCTAAAGCCTTTGTTCCGCCCTCATGCATTTGTTATTCAGTATCTTATGTGCAAATATGTACAAAAAGGCCGGAGAGGAAAGGATCGACACAGTCTCTCACTCGTTGATGCAACAGAAATTTCTGTTGAAGAATAGGTGGAAGCACATGGAGCAGCCGCTCCGCCGCCGATGATCTAACTAAGAAAAGAAGAGAGACAAGAATGAATGCTGTTGAAGAATAGGTGGAAGCACATGGAGCAGCCGCTCCGCCGCCGATGATCTAACTAAGAAAAGAAGAGAAAGAAGAATGAATGTGAAGTCAAGAACTCCAGTGGCATGTCACCATCACAATTTTTACCTCCTGCTTCGTCACCATCACTTATGTATTCAAAAAAAAAAAATTAACTTTATGTACTTCAGAATAAGGTGATGAAGAAGGAGAAGATTCTTAAAAAAAGACAGACACCACTGGTAAATTAGAAGGAGTATAAAGAGAAGAGAGAAGAACCATGCGGATCAGAGCGACTGTTCCTAAAGAAGAACACGCAACAACGGGTAGAGGCTGTGGACATCAATGTATCTATATTCTCTTGCAATTTTGCGCGATATCCTGCATCATCTACGAAATTTGGTAACCCCTAAACACTGATTTGCTCCACTTAAACACAAAAAGGCCTGTTTCATACCTAGACCGTTACCCTATCTAATGCCTATGATGAGAAGCTCACGCTACACTTAATTGAATATAAGGAGTTTTGTCTGGAAGGTTTTAACTTTGGCAGGTTTGAGATACAGAGTATGGAGCCGTTTTGAACAGCAGTCAGTGGGGTTCTTGGTAAGGATGTGTTGTTTTAGCTAGACTGCTTATATGGTTCAGAGATTCGTGGTTATTGTATGGTCGCTGAGAATAGGCGAGTTCCCACACTTTCAAACCTTTCTCTCGGTTCTTGGTACTTGATTTTGTTTGAGGACAAACAAGGATCTAAGTCTGGGGGAGTTGATATATTGTGTTTTTGGCACATTATAAGTAATGTCTTACTAATAGTTTTCAAGGTTTTATGGAGTCTTTTTAGTCTCTTTTCGAGTCATAACAGGTCTAGAGTTGCATTGGATGAGAAATGGACCAGCTAGAGGAAAAGAAGAGAGAAAAGTATGATTTGGAGTTATTCGCGCAGAACAGTCAACCGTAGCAGCCTTAGTGTCTGCTCCAGTGACAGAGATAAACAAGGAAGTTTCCAAATATTTCAGAATTTGCCCTAGATTTCCTATTTTTTCCTATAGCCACTTGTGGCTCCTATATATATAGTCTCATATTTATTACTTTAGACCTACCTTAGTTTTTACGCAAGAAAGACCTAAAAGAGCTTTGTGATTTGGGATTGCTACTGTAAGGGAGACGGCTCCCTCTGATTTCTATTATCTATTATATGCAGTATTATTCAGAAATCATGCTTCTCTGTTCTTGTGTTATGTCTGAGTAGTCACCGAGTTAGTTTAGGGTTCTAGGGTTTGGATTCGTTAGCTGAAGCATAAATAAGTCATCTTAAGATTGTCTACATTCATATCTGTTCTTATTGCTTGCATTGAACTGATCACTTAGTGCATGAATTAGGGTTAATCAATTTAGCTAGCCGTTAATTGATAACTTGACACGATTTGAATGAGCCTTGCATCCCTAGTCAGCGAGAGTAGATATTAGGGTATATTGTGAATATATCGGACTTGATCTCTAAGGCTTGCCATCGTATCTTGATCCAAACGAGAGTTTAAGCATCAAGACCGACTCGCAAAGGAATCAACACCACGAGAGTGGGTTGATTCAATCAGAGTGATCCGAGTTTAGACTTGTTATAAATTGGACTTGAATAATTGCTTGGCTTGCGATTTCATTACCTGAAGAAGAAACCCTAGACTAGCGCCTTTTAATCAATTCAAAACAACCTAATCTTGTTACTTGTTATTTAAGTTATTACTTCATTAAAAAGCCCCACTTTGTTTTAGCTAAATTTTGATCTCATAAAGATAAAGTGTGAACTGGTCCTCTAGAATTGAATCTAAAGATATTACAACTATACTGTTAACTTGACAGTAGCAAAGATCCAATTTTAGTGTATCAAAGTCAACAAATTAAATAGGTTTATCCTGAAACTGGGTCGGACATTGATAGGAATGTAAAACTCACCTCCAACCGATCCATTTCTCTCCGCAAATGGACCAACCATTAATTACTCTACAACACACACACACAACATAACAATCAATCAATCAAACAAACATTTAAACATATTTTGTGACATTTATCAGGAAATACCCTAGGAATACCCAAAACTGAATCAACCATGTGACACTGATGAGTTATCATGATGATCATTGTAATTAGATAGTGACGGCTACACCAGATCTGGGGTTTGATTCCCAAATGAAGTAATTTCTTGCATATTATATAGGATTCAAGCTTGTTGGAGGTTTTAGAGTTATGTATGAAGAGCCGTTCGTTTTGATCTTGTGCTGCGAAGATAGCCTGTCCATATATGATGTCGTACATCTAGAACTGTCCGTCGATCCAAGAGTCACGGTTAGAGTTTCATCGTGAAATTATCCGTAAAGTTGTTCATCATTATCGCATATGTTACATGTAGTTTATCATCATTCATAATAGAGATTATATAATAATGTACTCAGTGTTAAAAAAAGAGAGATAATGACGGCTTCTGTCAGACGTGAACGTTGAAAGGCATTGAATAACTTTATCTCGGAAATTATGTTATATTCCCGTTAAATATTTATATCAATAATTTTGACTGATCGATCGGAGCATCGGATTTGGAGATAATCTCCGATCTCGGTGTGAAGCACGTTCCTCGGGGCCAGGAGATTATGTCTACTTCAAATCTCAGGTTCCTCTTCACACGATTCATGTATGTCTCTTGTTCTTCTAATTCCTCGCTTTGACTTTCCTGAAATTTTGATTTTTGCATTTCCTAAGTTTATCTCAAGGACCAAATGCTGAAATGCCCTTGAGAAAAATATAATCTGAGATACTCTTACTTATTGTATATACTCTTAATTTTTAATGAATTAAGATAATTTGGTCCAAATTTACCCTTATGTTTTTCTTCTAATTTCAAAATTCAAAATTTAAATTTTGACTAAAAATTCTGATTATAATTTTATCTTTCTTTGTACAACTTCGTGACTTAGTTATACCAAGTTATACCTTTGTCCGAGTAAAACTTGGTACAACTAAGTTGTAGTAATACCAAATTGTACCATTTGTCCGAGTACAACTTGATATAACTAGAGTTCAGTTTTACCAAGTTATACTTAGATAAAGGTAGAACTTGTTATAACTATGTTTAGTGTTACTAAGTTGTACTCAAAGAATAGTACAATTTGGTATAACTTTGTTGTAGTTATACATAATCGTTTTATAATGTTTGTATCTGTTTAGAGAATCAAACAAAGAAGAGGAAAAAATTGAAGAATAAAATGAAAACAATCGAAGAACAAGATGGAACATAAATTTTTTGGGTGAAATCAAAGAAAAAAGTTCAAAAAAGAACAAAAGAATGATAACGAGAAGAAGAGAAAATCAAAGAGGAAAGAAGAAAAAAAAAACAAGAAAAGAGAAGAAGAAGAAAGAAGAGAGAATCAAAGAACAAGAGAAGAGAAGAGAAGACAAAATCGAAAAAAGAAGAGTGCATCGAAGAAAATTAAGGAAGAGATCGAAAAAGAACGAAGAAATCGTTAAAAAGAAGAGAATAAAACTGAAGAGGATAAAAAATTCATAAGAAGAATATAGATGAAAATGAAAGGAGACGTAAAGACTTTAGGTTTAAAGTAGTAAATGACATAAACCGTAAATAGATATTTAGTTGGGTTTTCACCTCAGTTTTGAATTAAAAATAAATAGAAAGAAAATGAATTTTCGAGAAGAGTATATCTAACTAATACTAAAAGGGATATATGAGGAGTAGCCCGACTGTCCACATAGGATTGTTAATTCGGACCAATCAGGAACGTCTAATTTGACACGTCACACACGGATCTATCATATATTTTCTTGCGTTATTTTGGTTCTGAAGCCATGATTTTTTGGTGCTGAAGCTATGAAACGATGAGTATTTAAACTGGGCCACTATTATCTGATCTCTAAAGAGGCCCAATATCCATTTTTATTAAGTCCAGGCTTATCTTCGTTACCAAAAGCTGCTTCGTTTAATCACCATGACTCTTGGGATCTCGCAACCTCCGACTAACACCTTTGTAACGTAATCAATTTAAGGCTAGCAGCTGCATTTATCCAGGTATTAACTTTCTTACCACTCCTCCCACTCTTTCGCATAAACTCGGCCTCATCATCCACCGCGGAACCCAAAGGCTCTGGCTATATATGTGTTCCTCCCCTGCGTTACACAGCCTCTCACTGCAACGAAATCCCAAAGGTCAATCACTATTAAGTAGCGACTCCACCAGTGGCGAATTGCTCCTCTTGGATGAGAAGGTACCTTGCGAGCCATCATCTTTTCTTATAAACTATTATTACGAAATTTACAACTCAGAAATTGTAATCTGTTTATTTGTTCTTCCCAAACAGTCAATGCTTATCCAACCATCTCCACACTTTCCGAGACCATCTGAGTGAGGGTTCTGTTTACTCTCTAAATAGCTTCGACTTCACCCGGAGCAATAACTATTTTCGTCTGTCTGATTCAATGATGGTACGTCTTTCACTGAAAGAACCGATTCAGTTAAGTCAATACAAACTGAAATGTTCCGGAACCATACGATATATTGTCATTGTCAAATACCTTGACGAGAGTTTAATGTAAGTTGTGTCCATTTTTTTAATCTATTCTTAAATTGATTATGCTTTTTCTCGGTGGATTGATTTCGATTGTAAAATCTCAGTGTAGATCCTTGGAATGGTTTCATTGATCCATGTTATATCAGGTTTACTTTTGAGTGGATTGTCTTCCTCTGAGATATGGAACTTTCAGTTAATGATGTTAAATTTACTCCTCAAGAGTTCGCTGAGCTGATCGCTGCAATGAATGTAACCATTAACGGAAAGAGTGGTAAACATGTCAGTATGTACTTAATTTCAAGCTAGAGATGGGCACAGTTTTTTATTTGGATCAATGCTATTTATTCAATCTTTGCAGATATTTTTTGAGCTCTTGGCCAGGGTGGAACTGTCTAAGGGATGATAAAAGTTAGGCAAATACAGAGAAAAAACATATTTTAATGTTCTGTGAGCCATTTTGAATGTTTAATGGCAACATATTTCTCTTCGATTGTAATTTTTTTTTTTCAAGTAAAACTTTGACTATTTTAAAAAATTATATGGTTTCGAGGAACCAATATTTTGATATTATAGAAAACTAAAAGAAGCAAAGGTTTCAATAAAATTTTCAAAAAAAGGTTTAAAACTAATTTTGCTTTGTTTTACGGGTTTGTGGTTTGACGAGTGACGACCGTGGACTTATTTTTTTAAACTTGGTGAATCTCTCTTATTTAAATAGAAACATTGTTTGGAATAAATTTTACTCCATCCAAGCATATCTGTTAACCTCCATCACCTTAGGTTATTCATATGCTAATAATGAAAGATAATTTACATTTACTGATTCAGCCTCTTTTTGTGCTGTTGGTGATGCTGTGATCATGCAGTTTGTGAATGGAACTGGGAAACACGTAGGAATCAGAGTGGACTACTTAACTGCTGCCTGGTTAAACACGTAAGTTTATTTAAATGAAGTAACATTGTATTGTCTGATAAAACATCAAAGCCATTTGTGGCTGTTACCTGAATGAAGGTAGCTAGGAATAGAGCATACACAGTCGAATCAGAAAATTATCTAACCAAACCATTTGTTTCTATGTACGTCGGTGTAGCCTATTTGCTTTGGTTATCCGAATATGAAAGACTGGTAAGCCTTCCACTTTTAAAATATATCAATCTTATTCAGTGGTCTCATGCATTTGTATAACTGTATTTGTTCAAACTATGCTCAGGGAGAGAAGTAATCAGTTCATTGTCCAAGCTTATATAAAAGGTCTTGACTACATCGATCTTGAGGCATCATCATGTCCACTGTCTCAAGTTTGAGCAAGCACTGAGTTCTATGAAGCACCCAAGCGGTATCAATGTTTGATAACCGCAACAATTTTTTTTTGGTTTTCATTTTCTTTTCCTTCTGATATTATTTCATCACTGATATAGGAAAGCTGCTTTATTCTATGATACCATCGTCTATACGTACATAAACTATGGTTGATGTAGATAAGTATTTGGAATATTCTACATCAATGGTGAAGAATAAAGGATTTAGCTTGGATTCGTGTGTTTGTGACTCATTATTTATTCAAAGCGCAAACCTACTCAAGTGTTTGATCCTAATACAAATGACCTAGGATAGGTTACTACTTCCGATAGACAGATCTGATAAAGTGACCTGCACAAAGCTACAATCATTCATAGAAGAACTCAAGCAGCTTATCTACTTCACCACTCATATGGTGATTGTGGTCATTACCAAGTTAACCTTTCAGATCGTCTCAACGGGTGATGGTGGATCATCTTGGAGACCTCGCTGTCACCAGCGCCTCTCTCGCCTCCTCCTCCTGCAATATCATTGGCTTCAGTTTTATTGTAAAAGATCTTTATCTTTCCTTTTATCCAAGTTGATACATGTATCTATATTTCTTATAGTTACAAGAACCTTGGAAACTGCACCTCCACATCACTTGATTTATTTTAAATGTATACAAGCGGCTTTTCTTCTACGTGCAATCTTTGATTGGCATTTTTTTAAAAATAGTTAAACTAACCTCTTGCAAGTTGCAACATTTGGTTTCGGTAAGGTTAACGTTCTATATAAAACATTCACGGTAAGGTTAACGTTCAATATAAAACATTCACCGAAATGGGTAAAGAGTGTCTAACAAAGGTTAAGTAATTATATATGTGATACATCCTTCAACAATCCCTTAAAGAAAAAAACTGGGGGAAGAGCGATAATCAACTTAGTTTCCCACCGTACGTAAAACATTCATCTCAATTCCAGTTTCCAGTTACTTAAATACGATATCTACACCACTTTTTCATGACACTATATGCTACACATGCATACACCTACTGTTTACAACCATATGTCTAAAACATGATGGTGAATTCTTTGTCTCATCCACGTTCTTGCGTACCAAGTAAGTGCTCCTATTTACATTAATTCAAACCATATATTAAGGTTTATGTCATACATATTCTTATGATATTCGTTATCTGTCCATATGTGTTAATAAACAATAGCTCAAGTTTTGAGTACTCATTTTAGGAGTTCATAACAACAGCCTCTCCAACTAGGGGTTTCAAATCAGTCACTGATTTTTTTTAATTAGTCCTAATTATTTCAGAATAATTAGATAAAAGCAGTAATGTAAAGCCCTTGCATTCGGTCATACAACGTGCTAGGGATTTTTCAAAAATAATACAACAAACTAGCGGAAAAATTAACAAATTTCAAGAATTCATATGTCAGACAATCCGCGCGAAGCGCGGACACACCACTAGTCACAATACTAAAAGGTGAATATGGAGTGTTTCTAGCCTGTCCACGTAGGATAATATATTAGACCAATCAGAACATTTTATTCTGCCACGTGAGCACTTCTTATGTCGACTAAAGAACCTTTAGTCAATACTGATAATCCGTCGGAATTCACATCGTTCACTCCGCAACGTCGTTTGACGCTTCGATTTATCCCCTGAGAGAAAAGAAATTGGTGAAGAAACCGAAAGAACAGAGGAGGAGGAAGACAAAGAAGAACGAGATAAGAAGATCACTGATTTTCTCTGTTCTGAAAGTGGTTGTGTTGGCTCTGTATTTGGAGTTAGGGTTTAGTTTGATGCGAAAAGGGGTTTTAGAATCTGAGTTTACAGAGGAGATAGTGAGGATCTCTGATGACAGATCTCATTCTGGTCGTGATGTTGGCGAGAAAGTGACGATCTTGGAAGATGAGTTAATGGGTTTTGCTAAAAGTATAAACTTTTTGAGATGC
>NC_027749.1:31389703-31391767 GCF_000695525.1 Brassica oleracea var. oleracea | reverse complement strand
AAGTTCGTTCACCGTGTTATCAGGCCGAGTTACTAATGTTACTAAAGCTAATTCATTTGACTATCACATTCAAAATATCTATGCTTTGTTTGTTTAGTATATCTGTTTTTGATGATCTTCTTGAAGTGGTCAGAGGGGAGATTTGGTTACTCGGTACGTGAGGCCAACATTTCGTGGGGGAAAACTAAATGGAGCACATTGGTTCTGCAACTAGATCATAGCACATGGGTTCTTGAGTACAGTCTAAGCTTTAGATAACTCAACTTCATCAAAGGTTCTTCAATTGACACGTCAGACACGGTTGTTTTCGGCTTACAAATAATTATCAGTCCAATAATTATCAATCCAGCCACGTCTGTTTGTTTCCAGTGAACTAATGACCCATTATGTAATTTGGTTGCAGGTCCAGACAAGAAGCTCTAAGCAACAATACAAGTTTCGAGTATGAACAGACTTGCGTAACTGCCGTTGGCTCTGTTTCCTCTCCATTCAGTCAACTGAGTTAATCATCTTAATAATTGTTTGCAATCAAGTTCCCCCATTATGTGCTATTTAATTCAGCCTATACCTTCTATATATGTAGACTCTGGTGTATATATATGGTCACTGTGCTCCAGAGGAAATGGCCCGTTTCTGCATCTCCTTATCTAACGAAATCTTTCTGAAGTGAAGCATCAACTCATGGCGAATTCCAAAATCCACCTTTCCATCTTTGAGTGCATGGTAGTAGAGATGATATTTGCTTTTCTTTTCCCTTTATAACATGTTTTACTTACCTACTGGTGTGTTCACCTTGATCAGGACCACAATCTGTACCAGATAACGCAAGAAAGGGAACAACGACCTTTCTCTGAGGGAAAAATAAGTACTTTTATGTCTCAGATGCTTCAAGTCCTCGCACACATGCATAAAAATAGTTATTTCCATCGGCAACTGAAACCAAGTATGTATATTTTGTCATGCTGATTCTCAATGGCCTCTCTTTTACTTAAACAATTGTTTTAGTTTATTTTTGTTCTGAAGAGAATTTGCTGGTGACCAGCAATATCCTCAAGATTGCTGACTTTGGACTGGCTTGCGAAGTTGCATCTATGCTTCCTCGAAAATGTCTCACCAGTTTCAGGTATGGTCTTGAATATTGATACCTAAAACAATCAAAACACTTCTTCTCTATGCAGACCGTAGGGTTCCAGCTGAAAGTTTCGAGTGAAGAAAGCAAGAGGACAGCTTTGAAAATACAAAGAGTGTAAAGGTAGGCTCAAGAAATGATATGTAGATGATAGAGCACAAGTAGTGTATTATTATTGTTTTTGAAGGAATTACAATCTCAGTATTTCTAATGACCTTGAGCCCATTTACAAGAGATTTCTCTCAGTGTTTCATACAATCCTAGAAAATGGCCAACCCTAGATGAAGAAGATGAGTACGTTACATAAGATTCAGTTGTTGGCTAACTGATTCTAACGTTTAATCAACTGAGTCACCTTCACACAGTGCCATGTCAGCTTCACTTTCAGCTCATCAATCAGCCTGAGTTACTTATCCGTAGTGACCTGAATTAATATTAAGCTAATCGTCTCATTGCTTATTGGTATTATATGAATTCTTTGTATAATTATGCTCACATTCTTTTGAAGGAAAATTATGACGATAAATCAGCCATTATAGTATGACTAATTGCGAGGTAGAAAAATGGTTTTCAAAAGATTACTACATTTTCATGTGAAGCATAACTAACCAAAGTTAATAACTACAATTATGCCAAAACATACAACGACGGTTCTTTCATCCGTTTGTATTTCTTTGGTTTTGATCCAGCAGTGGTTCTTACACGATGTTGACGATAGGTGGACGTATTAAATTACGAAGGGATATAAAACAATCAAGCTAAAGAATCTTAGCCATTGGATTCAACTCCCACACTAAAAAATCTTTAATTAATTAATCCAAAGCTTGAACAAAAAATAAAAATAATCCAAGCTTGGTTGATATATTTAGATCACCATCAATACATCTTACTTACATTTAATTACAAAGACAAAAATACCAAAATTTGATCAACTA
>NC_027749.1:31386212-31389056 GCF_000695525.1 Brassica oleracea var. oleracea | reverse complement strand
AAGATTTAAAGATTTAATTGAGTGAATTTGATTAATTATAAAAACTATTATCATCCAAATATTTATCAAAAATATAGTTAAATATTTCTGAAACACAATACATTTATAACAAATATTAATATATTTATCTGAAATGAAGTTTATTTAACTACTTTAAAAATGAATAATTTAAAAGCTAAAATCATATGTATATAAATAATAAATGCATCAAAATACAAAATATAGTAAAATTCATCGATTTAGAGAATCAAAATGAAAAATATTTAAGTATTGTCAATTTTTTTTAATGAAATTTTTAGTGTAAAGTAATCTAAACTATTTTTACATATAAAAAATAATGACATAATCCGCGCGTAGCGCGGAGAAAAGATCTAGTGGGAATAAAAATCTGTAGGGAGGAGCATATAAGCAATTGATTCTAATCTCAAGCTCGAAAGGTGAAACAATATGTTCATTTTCGTTTATGGATTTTAATCCTTTATCGTCATCATACATATATGGGCTTATACAACTGAAATTTCATATAATTTGGTTTTGAATTTAGGATTGAAACATTTTATCATGTTTATGAATGTTCTTTCTGGTTTTACTTGACTTGAGCTTTTGTAATAGGGAAAACTTGTTTAGTATATTCATTTAATACTTTGGTTTATTGTCTACATGTTAGTTTTAGATAAATGTTACTGTGAGGGAAAATTTCAACTTGGTCTTGTGTCAACCAAACAACTATCACTTACTAGTTATGATACTACTTGTTAGGTTTACCCATACACCTAACTTCAATATCTTTTGAGTGTTAAAGCTTGGATCTTTGTGATGAAAACAGAAACTTAAAGGCACAAGATTTTTCACTCAGTCCCTTGCGGTACCTCTTGGGTGGGATCTCTCTCCCACAACTTCCACTAACAAGAAAAGCTTACAAGTTCAAGTCACTTTTCACTTCCTTGAGAATGGCAAAGGAGATTATAGAAGGAGAGTACAATATCAAAACACTCTAAGAACACAAAGATTCGAACTTTGTTTATTCTCTTGTCTTTGGTAGCTTCTCACTCTCTGACTACTTCTCGCTTGTCTCCTTCTTGCTCTTTGCTCAGCTGCAGATTCTTCTTGACTGCCTTTGAGCCTTTTTCTTGCCTCTCTCTAGATCTTGTGGAGTTTCTCTTGTCTTCTCCATACTTCATTCAAGCTGAGACTGTCCCTTCCATACTTGAGAGTTTCCTTTAGCTGGTCATACCTTTGGGGCAATAAGCTTAGCAGCAGAATAGCTTGGACTTCATCTGACACATATACACCTAGATTGTTCAGATATGCTACCAGCTTGAGAAAGTTATCAACATTCTCATCTATACTCTTCACATCATTCATCTTGAAAGTATAGAACTTCAGCTGTAGATATATGTGATTTGGCAATGAAGACTCCATGTACAACATGTCCAATGTTGACCACATGGCTGCTGCTATTTCACAGTGCTTGATCTTCCTTAGCACTTGATTTCCCACATTCAAGACAATTCGATCTTTAGTCTTTTCTGATTTCTCAAGCTTTACTGGATCTATGCTTGGACCAGCATCTAAGACCCCTGCTAACCCCTTCTGTGGATCCTTCATAGCAGCTTCCAACTCTTCCTGTTCACTAGGTGAATCCTTTAAAAGCTTCTCATCTGTAAGAATTTCTTTCAAACCTAGAACACCAAAGTGAGCTAGCATGCGAACCTTCCATAAGGAGAAATCCCCTGTTCTATCAAACCTATCCACCTCTATCCTTGTATTCGTCATTGAATCTTCAAGGAGAATCTTCTAACACTCTTGCTCTGAACCTGTAGCTCTGATACCACCTGTGAGGGAAAATTCTAACTTGACCTTGTATCAACCAAACAGCTATCACTTGCTAGTTCTGATACTACTTGTTAGGTTTACCCATACACCTAACTTCCCTACCCTTTGAGTGTTACAGCTTGGATCTTTGTGATAAAAACAGAAACTTAAAGACACAAGATTTTTCACCCAGTTCCCTTGCGGGACCTCTGGGGTGGGATATCTCTCCCACAACTTCCACTAACAAGCAAAGCTTACAAGTTCCAGTCACTTCTCACTTCCTTGAGAATGACATAGGATATTACAGAAGGAGAGTACAATACCTAAACACTCTAAGAACACAAAGACTCGAACTTTGTTTCTTCTCTTGTCTTTGGTAGCTTCTCACTCTCTGACTACTTCTCTCTTGTCTCCTTCTTGCTCTTTGCTCAGCTGCAGATCCTTCTTGACTGCCTTTGAGCCTTTTGCTTGCCTCTCTCTAGATCTTGTGGAGTTTCTCTTGTATTCTCATCTTTCTTGGCTTGACGTAGCTTAGCTTCTTAGGTTTAGAGGAGGCACAAGATATATATATAGTGGTATCTTGTGTCCCCAAAACCTAGCTCTAATGGGCTTCGAAAACACTGAGGCCCAAACATAACATATTTCCTAGAGCATCAATGTGCATGATGCAGTCTTTCTGAAGTGATCACTTCAGTGCTCTAGGCAACTTCGCCGATTTCCCTATAGCAACAAAGTGATGAAGACAGGTTTCTGAAATGGGCACTTCAGAGCCGTAGGTGAAACACAGACCAAATGCACATAACCAACAGTTACTATGTTCATATTTGATCTGTGAGTAGCCTGAGATGCACTTAGTGCATTGTTTAGATTTTCTTTGAGATCTATAATCATGATGTTGTGATTCTTGTTTCATTTGATAGAATAGCTCTATAATTCTGGCATTTTCTAGAGTTTTAGTTGGGAAAGTCATGATATGTTAAGCTGGGTGCATCTGTTTCAAGCATCAAAGAAAATGGAAATTTTTTTTTT
>NC_027749.1:31362335-31386200 GCF_000695525.1 Brassica oleracea var. oleracea | reverse complement strand
GGGGGGGGGGGGGGGAGTGTCATTTGCTCAGAGTATGACCGAATCTTACATCTTCTGGACTTAAAAGTGTGCATTTTAACCACAGATTGGGAGAAAGCAATGGCGTTACTATGACATTGGCCGAAAGACTGTTCCTCCACTTATTTGTATTGATCTCTACGTCTTTCGTGATGCACCTTCAGATCAACCACCAATATTTCCAGAAAGTTCAGGAAACTCAAATAATCCACCTTTACTTACAAACACTATCAAGTTGCAAAAGTTAATAGTAGTGCAATGGATCACTGGTGAAGTTTATCAGTCCTGTGTGCTTTTCACGTTGTGTTACTGTACATTGGTTTTGGTTTGCGGTGGTTTCATCTCCAGACAATCGGTTTATTGTTTCTATCAAACTGAAATGAATTAATGTGTTAATCATCCAAACTCAGTTACATCTTACTTAAATACTCCGGATAAGCTAAAGGAGACTTAAACCAGAATGGTTATCTCTTAACCATAATAAACCGACATGCTATATCATCTAATAGTTTCTTTATTATTTTATTACTTCTTTTTCACTTTTGGGTTTCTTGATCTGTTTATGTTTTTTTTTCTTGTATTCCCATTTTGTGTACGATGACAAACAAAGCAAGAGTTCTTGTTTTTTTGTATTATGGCTGGGCAAATAAACCGAACCCAAAAATCTGAACCGAACCCGATTCGATAGAAATGAATCCGAACCGATCCGAACTCGACATAAATATCGAATTGATCTATTTTTATGGTATTTTCGGGTTATGGGTATTATCCGAACCAAACCCGGATCTAAATGGATATCTGATAAAACCCCAAACATTCAAAATCTCAAAAAGAACTTGTACAAACATGATCTCAATTCTTAATATGTAACCAAAATACACTAAGATATTATTGAACATCTAAAATAATTATCTATTAAATGAAGGTTGATGGTTGAAGGTGCCGATTGAATCTTGAAGTTCTTAGATTTTGGTTTTGTTTTCATTGAATAAAGTTTCGAGAACTTTGTTTTCGTTTTATACTTTCATTATTTGGTCTTTCTATCAATAAATATGTTTACATTTCGTTTGATTTTGAATGATCATGTTTGATGTACTTTCTTATTTTTGAATCGATTTTACTTATGTTTTGGTCACAAAATAGGTACAAATCAGGTAATTTAAAACTGAAGAACCGATTTTACTTATGATTTGGTTATAAAGTAGGTACAAATCAGGTATTTTAAAACCGAAAAACCGATTGGGACCCGAACCCGAAAGTACATTGGGTTGTACCAGTTCTTTGAAGATTTACTAACCCCAACCCAAACCAGGTAATTTAAAACCGAAGAACCGATTTTACTCATGATTTGGTTATAAAGTAGGTACAAATCAGGTATTTTAAAACCGGAGAACCGATTGGGATCTGAACCCGAAAGTACATCGGGTTGTACCCCGATAGAACCCAAACCGATCTCGAACCGAACTTTCATATAATCCGAATGAGGCTGATTTTGATAAACCCGAAAAACCAAGACCCGAATGCCCAGACCTACTTCGTATGTTTCAAGTTATTACACCTTTTGGAAAGTTTTGTGAGAAAACTTTTGGTTGGGTTTGACATTAAAGCCATTGTGCTTTCTAATACTTTCACATCTTGTATCTTCAACACCTTGCCAATAAAATAACATACCATTGTTCAGACTGAAAGACAGATCGGTAGAAGCAATGAACATCTTTCAAGGCAATGAACACGGAGACTTCAGGCTAGAGAACAATCCGTGAATCTATTGGCTGTGAAAGAGAAGGAGAGAAGATAAACAAAGGCAGTGGCAAAATTGAAGGAAAGATGGAAATATTATTTCCTGTAGTAATGATTAATGAAGCATTCTTCAAAGTGTGTCTGCAGTAATTTTATTTCTTATTCCAAACAACATATATGGTTAAGGGCTGTGTAATATTATGAAGATAGGTCTGGATTCACAAGAAACAAAGTAGATTGAATAACTACAGAGTGTATATGCATCAAAGTCCAAGCTACCTTATTCTTCAAACAATATCCAAAAGACGAGTTTCCACCATTGAAAAAACATCCAAGTCCTGAAGCTGTACATTGCTCAAAATCTACTAACAAATAAATGAAGCATAATCTAGCAACACAGAAACAATGCAGATATGTAGTAGATAGCTTTATGTTGAGAAAAAACCAAGTGTTTGTCCATTAACAGTGGAGCCAGCCAGCTAGAGCAGAGAGAGTGAGAGATCTCTCACCAAGAACTCTTCTTCTTCGAGCCTGTGTGAAAACCCATGTACCATTTCACAAACTTCTTCAAACCCGTCTCAAGATCAACCTCAGGTTTATAACCAATCTCTGTTTGCGCCAACGTGATATTAGCATGAGTGAACTCAACATCCCCATTCCTCGGTAAAGGCATGATCTTCCTCTTAGCTTTCATCTTCAAAAGCTTCTCCAATATCGTCACAAGCTTAGAAACAGGAACAGGAGAAGTATTCCCCAAATTGTAAATCCTAAACATGGCAGGACCTTTCTTCTTCCCACCACTACCAGTACTCTTCTCAGCAGTATCCAACGCACGTAAACAGCCTCTCACAATATCATCAATGTAGGTGAAATCCCGAGCAACACTACCTTTATCAGGAGACTCAAACACTGTAATCGTCTTCCCTTTGAGTATATCTTTAGTGAAGAAGAAGTAGGCCATGTCTGGTCTACCCCAAGGTCCATAAACCGTGAAGAATCTCAAACCGGTTAAGGATAAACCGTAGATATGGTTATAAGTATGTGCTATTCCTTCACCTGCTTTCTTCGTAGCTGCGTATAAACTCGCCGGCTGATCCGTACGGTCTTTCTCCGAGAAGGGTACTTTCGTGTTCAGACCGTAAACAGAACTAGACGAAGCCCAGACAACCGCAGGCTGAGGACTCGCAGCTTTCGAGACTTCCAATAGATTCACGAAGCCAGCGATGTTGCTGTTCACATACGATCCTGGGTTCTGCATCGCGTAACGCACACCGGCTTGAGCGGCGAGATGCATGACGTGTGTGAAGAGGACGACGTCGAAGAGCTTCCTTAGCAAAACGGCGTCGTTTATGTCTCCTTCGACGACGAAGACTCCTGATCTCTCTAGAAGCCCTTGTCTAGCTCGTTTCAGCTTCGGATCGTAGTATCGATTGAAGTTGTCGAGACCCAGAACCCCGTCGCCGCGTCTCCGTAGCGCGATCGAGACGTGGGTACCCACGAATCCGGCGGCTCCGGTGACTAGAACCGTTAAGCCGCCGCTAGACCTCGGACGAGCGGATTTACGGACTTGTTTCTCCCAGTGAGAGCCGCCGTACTTAGCGGATGAATCGTTGAGGCTCCGGCGAGAAGGAGACGGCGGAGGAGATAAGACGAGGTAGAAGAGGAAGAGGGCGAGGAAGAGAGAAGCCCAGAGCGTGAGTTTCGAGAGGCGGAGGTAGCGGTGGTTGTGAAGAGCCCCGTACGGCAGAACTTTGTACTTTCCGGGAGTAGAAGGAAGATCGTCAAGGTGAGACATTTCGCCGGAAGAAATGTCGATTAGGGTTTGGATTGAGGAAGTCAAAATGAGAATTTTCCGGGGAAGAAGAAAGAGTCGACCTTTTTTTTACTTGTTATTATATAATGAAAAGTGTATCTTACTTGTTTTAATCTTGAAGTCATGGTAATCAGATAAGCTGTCAGAGATAATAGTATCTATTGGATTCATGAATCTTGATTCTATTTCAAGGTGTTTCTAGATTGTTGACATATGTATTCGTATCGCATTCTATAACTGATCAATCAATCGATCATGCATGTACCATTTACTACTATATTTTGTATTTTCTTGACGGAACTAAGCGTGTAATAAATTAAAGATTGCTTTATTTTTGTTCATGCTTGATATATCTCACCTAACTAGTATTAAAAAAAAAAATAACTATCGGATGAAATGAAAGTTTCTGTTTTAATAAGACAGACCAGTAAAACTATTGGGATTTCTGCAAAAAAACCCTCGACTTAGTTTTATTTTGCAAATTAATCTACGAACTCAAAAACCCACGGATCAATCCTCTAAGTGTCAGTCAAACCGAAATATAACTTTCGGCTGTATATACGTGTATTTGACTGTGTATAATTCTAACATTTTTCAATACTATGTCGTTTTGACACTAATTTTTTAATGAAAACAATGTGTTGAACACAGGATTCACCTTAAACACTATGTGCATGCTGTATAACCATCTCGGCCAACAGATATATTTGTTTACTTAATAAACGCAATTATATATATTTCTAAATTCATTCCGAAATGACCTTGTTTCTTCTTCTTCCCTTGGACATATGGGAGCTTGCGGCGTAATGAAGGTGGGGTGATCCTTTGATTGTTACTCAAGCATTTATTTTTTTGATTTTCTTTACTTATAGTTATTATCTCACATGTTTTGAACAATAATCGGAATGGGATTCGTGTTTCCGACTCATTTCCGCATTCTTCTTCGAGTGTTATTGTGTCCAGAGCAAAGAAGAAAGATATGATGCACTCCCATGGCGATAAAAAAATAAATATATGATGTGATTTTATGGATCACCTCATCTTCATTATGCAAGCTCCGATGTCCAAGGGAAAATGAAGAAACAAAGACATTTCAAAATGAATTTAGAAATCTATATAATTGCGTTTGTTAAGTAAACAAATATATATGTTGGACGAGAAGGTTATGTAGCATGCACATAGTGTTTAAGGTTCTAGATTCGAACCCTATTTTCAACAAAAAAAAATTATTAAAAAATTAGTGCCAAAGTGACGTAGTATTGAAAAATGTTAAAATTATACACAGTCAAATACACATATATACGGTCGAGGGTTATATTGCGGTTTGACTGGTACTTAGAGGGTTAACCCGTGGATTTTTGAGTTCGCGGATTAATTTACAAAAAAAACTACATTGAGAGTTTTTTTTGTAGAAAACCCAAAACTTGGCCATTCGTTTAATAATGTTGCAACTGATATTTATCAACTTATATTGTTAACACATCAGAAACTTGACTCTTTTGTATCAAATCCTTTTCAAGGTAAAATGTATCATATCATTTATAGCAAAATCATTTATTATGCTGTATCCAATTGATCGTAGTTTACCCCTGGTAGATTAGTGTGGATCCTAAAACTCACACTAAGTATTTGATAGTGTTTGAATGAAAAACTAGGAAATAAAAAAGATGTGGACAACAATATCCTTAGAACACAAGATATAATCAGATTCCAGTTGACAAAAATAGATTTTTATTGATTAATGAGGGTTGAATAAAATAAAGGAATGAGATCGAGGCTACAATTGAGATCGAATTCAAGAATGAACTATATGGAGCTTATGGTGAGGTTGATGTGTATAGCTAGGTCTCTCTCTCTCTAGGGTTTCACGTGTCTCCTCACCTCGATCCAGTTTCCTTCTTATAGATTGAGCTCTTCCAGATCTTCTTCAACGACTTCTTTGGTTGTTAGGAACTTCGTCGACCTCGTCTTCTCTTTCTCTCCTCCCACTCTCTTCGCATGAAGAATTGGAGCCGGGCCCGTCGTTTTTATTGAATAAAGAAGGTTGATTGGCTTGGGCCTTCAGTCCATTTCATTCCTAGCTGTTTATGGGTCCAACAATTAGGATATCAAAATCAAGATTGACTTGCAATTTGTTCTCCTGTGATAGCGATTTTAATTGTAACTGTTGGTGTTATTTTAGAACTATTCTTTTGACCTAAAAAAGGAGAAATTGTACCATGTACACAGATATTTTTCCCTAATTAGGTGAATACTCAATTTCCTACACGATGGTACCTTGATTGTTAGACACCAAAGTTTACTGTTATAGGTAGATTGTTAATATCCATTTTCTTTTTGTATTATGAACCAATTGACTAAAAAAAAAATTTAGAACTATTTTTTAAAATAATTATTTTTCAAATTTTTATGTATATTCTTTTTACTTTTGGTATTATCCTCATTTTCATTCATTTTGACTCGCGATTACAAATTACGTATAATTTTATATTAAAAATCTATCACAATGATTATTTGACACATAGAAACACGGTTAGAAGGGAGAATCATCTCGATTTTTACCTTCTTATCAAACAAATATCTTTCAAAAGGAGAGAATTGATTGTGTCTCATTTGTTTCTAATATATATAAACTTCGATCTATGGATCGATTAGAAGTTCCGTCTACCGGATTATAATCTTCGCGGTGGCGATCTTTTTGTTTTGTTTTTCCTTGTACCTCTTTCGAGTGTTTAAACTTTATCCCAAACTGTCAATGCTTGATTATCTTTCTATTAAGGATATGCTCTAATTCTTTTCTTTAGGATATCAGCTTCACCGGTTTGAAGGTTCCCTGGAAAAGTGGGTAACAAGGCGAAGCTTTCCGAAGGGAAGGATGACGATGGTGATAGATCAAATCCAGTTTTCTCATAGGATATTTAGCTGAGTTTGGCGCCTCATAGCGGTCCAACAAAAGATCTTCTTTTGTATCGACTAAGTGATCACTTTATTAACATCTGAAATAGCAAGAGTTCAATCAATTGACGTCGAAGAGAAGCGAAGGAGGATTTTGCAGCGGGATAAAATCATTTCAAAGACAAGGAACCAAACTACGGAAGATCGACTTCAGAGGAGCTTACGGCGGAGGAACATTGGCGGTGGAAGAAATTGTTGATACTGCATGATGACCCACGTGTTATAGAAATGCTCTTGCCGTCAAACATGTGGACTTGATGAAAAAAGTGTAGTCGATTAAGTTTTGGGTTTATCTTGTACTGGATCTTCTTTATTTTTTCTGTAAACCCGTTTCGATGTACAAGCTCATTGGACTAAAGTAATGAAACAAAGTTGACAAAAAAAGAAACATGATTACAAAGAATTTTCTTTTTACTAATGAACGGAGTAAATTAAACTTCTGAAAGTAACTTTCTCATGACACTGGGCATTACTAATTATCCATGTTCGAAAACGCGGCCGCCTACCCGCTGTTCGGAAGTTGATAGCGGCGATTATACCCAAATCGATGTAGTCAGGCATTGAACCGCGTAAGACCGTCTAATTTCTGCGTTGACCGCCTAATTTCTCGTTGACCGCCAAAGTTTTTTTTTCCCGTCAGTGTAATTTAAAACACGGTTAATTTTTTTACTCATTATTGACAGATTTTGTGTAATTATTCATTACTAAATAATTATAATTAGCTATCAAAGCCAAAACAAACACATACATACTACATTTAGAGATTTTTTTTCGTACCAAACCCACCATTTACGAATCAAAAAGAGACTGTTTAAAATTATATATAAAAAATTATATAATTATGTCTAAGAACTTGTGTCATCATGTTTAAAATTAGCTAAATATATTATAAATATATTAAATTGTATTTAAAACTAGGCTCCGCGTAATCCTCGAGTACTCTCTGATTTTTTAGTAACTCGCTAGGTCCGGAGTTACCGTCCGACTAGCACCTAGCGTAGTTCCAAACATGGTTAATTAGTATCGCTTTTTTCTAGGCAACCTTTGATTGATGTTTAAGTTCTTCTTAGCGTCATTTTCTATTTTGTCCTCCTATGCACCCACTGCATTCATTAAAAAAAAAACATTTAGCTTTGGCATATAATACCTGTTACATTGCAACTACTCCTTTCTTATTCAGTTTTCGAAAAATGTAATATTGGTCAAATGACTCAAATGCCAATATCAATTAATCTTATTGACCGGGAAAATGGGCATTTAATTCCCCAAGTATTTGCAATCGGCAATTTTAATACCAAACTATGGCTTGCGCGATTTAATGTGCCAACTAGTTGTTGACCTAGCCAATTAATGACTACGAAAGTCAGCAGTTAAGTCTTAAACGTTTGTCGTTAGTTTTAATTTTCCTCATTTACGACATAACTCGAAATTCACAAATTTGGAATCCTAATTTCGAGAGAAGGTGATTCCAGAGACGATAAAGGCGATTTCTGGCGAGATAAAAGAGCAAATCTGGCGACGTGATGAAGAACTTCGACAAGAGGAAGAAACTTTGCCTTGAAACAACTCAAATTTCTTCTGGATCAAAATTTGTAAGTCATATGTTGTTTACACTGTTTTGAAGGATCCAATGACCGGTGAGGATTGAAAGGTGCTTGTAGAAGATAAGATTTTGAACTTTATGTCTGTAGGAGAAGTTATCTCCAGAATGCATGAGCGATTCATATAGTTGTGGGATCGTTTATGGAGAGATGGGACAATGGGATTCGAGGCTCCCCGTCGAATCGAAATTTTATCTCTCGATCTTCCCCGTCTTCTGGTGAATGTCTTCACCATAATCTCGTCGGAAATTGTCTATGGAATCATTGGAAATCGTCTATGGAGTCGTCAAAATCGTCGTCTCTCTCAACGTTAGAATTTTCAATTTGGGAATTTTAGCAGATAACGGAAATTATATTAAACTAACTACATAAAATTAAGACTTAACTGCTGACTTTCGTAGTCATTAATTGGTCATTAATTGGTTAGGTCAACAACTAGTTGAGGCATTAACTCGTGCGAGCCATAGTTTGGCATTAAAATTGCCTATTGCAAATACTTGGGGAATTAAATGTCTATTCCCCCCTTATTGACATATTGCTTTAGTTAACCAATGGCCTGTAATATTTTAGTTTATAATTGCTAAATGCCTACAATTAATTGAAAATAATGTTTAAATAAAATAATAATAATAATTGTATATTTAAATGGTCATAGAAAAAAAATAAAAAGGAAGAACATGACTTGGTTTAAAATTTAAACCAAAGAGAATTTCGGTCTCTAACAATGGTTCAAAATTCACATGAAACCTAAAAAACTTCTACCAACTTAGGTTCCGACCGGTAAAAGCAGTTTAAGCGTTGCAGATCAAACAAATCATGTAGATCTTGCAGATCAAGCAAATCATGTAAATCATGCAGAAGAAATGCAGATCAAATGGATCATGCAAGCAAATCAAACAGATCAAACAGTTATTATAGTTTTGAATGATAAAAACTGTTGAAATAAAATAAATATATGTTTAAATAACAAAAATTACAATAAAATATATCAAAACACATAATACTCCATCTGTATCAAAATAAGTGAATTTTAAGGTTTTTGTGCACTAATTAAGGAATTATAAATTTTTATTCAATCTTTTTCGTTTGTCTAAAAACAATAATAAATACATATAAATCAACCAATAAATAATCATACTGCAGAATATAAATAGTTAAAAACATAAAATTGTATTTACTTTTTACATGGAAACTTGAAAACATCACTTAAAATGAAACAAAAATTTTCTCTTAAAACACCACTTAAAGTGACACAGAGGGAGTATAGAAATATAATACATAAACAACAATAAATCTCGCTTTAAAACTATGTTACTGCAATTTTGAAATAAAAATATGAAAAAATTTAAATTTAATGGAATATATATAATAAACAATGATAGATTTGTATATTTTGTTAGTTTTTTAATCTGCGTGAAATATGGGTAAGTGACACTTATTATGAAACAGAAAATTATATAAATATAATAATTTAAATAAATGTAAAATTATATGACAAAAATAGAAAGAGACATATATAGTCGATGATAGTTTTTATATTGTTAAAGTTGTAAGTAAAATTGAATAAATATTGTATTTATAAAATAGATAAATATATTTTAAAATTAAATATTCGCTCAGTGAGATCTGCTGTTTTAAAAAAAAAAACAAAAAAAATTAAACTGCATGCAAATTTTCCGCTATATGCAATGTAAAATCAAAAATAATTGAAAGGTGAATGCAACGCGGAAGAATTACACGTACGGATGATTTGCACTTTCTTCGCTAGACCACTCGAAGCCTTTGTTAACCAGATTCTCATGATTCATTTCCCAAGATTCAGTTGCAAGCAATATATTAGTTTAAGAATGATAACTTCAGTCAAAATCAAAATTTATTGCATCGGAGAAAGATAACTTCAGCCCTAAAACTAAATTGCAGTTTGATGTTAACTTCTGAATATCTTATTAGTTTAAGATCAAATTAGATTGTAACTCCCGCGAGATCATTTTTCTTTTAAATCTTCACATAAAATAATGAATATTTGTAAAATATAATATTTTCATAGATTTTATGTTTGAAGGCATTTCAATATAATTGCCCTCTTTCTTTGTTATTATTTTAATTATAAGGTTATGTGCTAAATATTTGATAACTTAATATTTTGTAATTGTGTTGATATATAATGTTCTTAAAATTTTCATAAACGTGGAGACATAATTTAAAAACTTGTATTTTATACTAATAATTAAGAACTGATTTTGAAGATTTATTATTTATAAGTTCATTGTATTAGCGTTTTAATTAATTTTAAATTATTATATTTACAAATATATTACCAAATCTATTTCTCATACCATATTTTAATATTTTTGAAGGAAATGAATAGAAATAAATATTTAGATAAAATATTTCTGTTTAACATTTTTTAAAAATGGGCTTTCTACTGTTTAGTCTAAAAATTAATGGGTTTCAATTTGAACAACCTACAAAATTTATGGGTTTGTGAAACCCTGCCCAACAAACAACAACTTCCCGACAATATGACCCTTTGGCCTTCAGAAAAAAAATAAAGAAAAGGAAAGTAAACAAAAAAGCGTATGTCAATATAGGATTAGAATCGTTTAGTTAAAAGGAAGTTCCTATATTTTGGGCGATATCGTATACGTTAAAATTTCCAAGAATATAAGAATAATAATTAATGCTCATTCCGTTTCTAAATAAGTATCACTTAGACATTTTTCACACATATTAAGAAAGTAACGGAAATATATGTAAGTTGTTATTAATTATATGTTTCTGATCAATAGTGTTTGAAATAAATAAAATTATTTATAAAATCATTGCAATTTTTTTTAATTTTCATCTGAAAGTAAGTATAATTTGCATTGGAATTGTAAAATAACATTTGTTTTTGTAACAAAAAAAATTAAAATGATACTTATTATAAACCAGAGATGGAGTTGAAATCTGTTGATTGAAATCGTAACTATATATGGTTTCAAGTTACTATAAAATAGGAAAATGAATATTTAAATAGAATACTCTTAAATAATCATTATTACATCGTGTAGTACTGTAGTTAATTCATAAAGTGTTGCCCAAATTGAATATTTAGTGTAACTAATAAGGTTTTTGTACGATTGATTGAACACATAGTTAGCAAAAAAATTTAAAATATTCCAAAAAAAGAATGGCGTACCCCTATATATTAATGAGTTATTTTTACTATAGGACAGTTTATGAGTTTTTATAACATCATAGAGCAGTTTGTGCTATCAGGGTAGTTTTTCACAACTACAAGCTAACTACGTTCTTTCTTGAAACTAAATAGACCCCACAATTTTTAATTTTGTTTTTCTTTCTCTCTGTAAAAGAAAAATAACTTTTAATGGTAGATAAATCCCAATAGAAAATCTGGGAAACAATGATTTTAATGGCAAAACAGGATGAATAAGATGAAGAGGATAAAAAGGCTTTTAATGGCAAAAGAAGGAAACCATGTTGTTCGTCCTTCTCTTTTGTGAAGAGTCATACGAGACAGTCGGCAAGCTCTCACCGGAGACAAGATCTAGTCGTCCATATTGTCACCGTGTCGTAACTCTCTTACCTGTGTTCGAAAACGCGGCGGTGGTGGCCGGAAATCAAGGAATAAACACTTGGCGGACATGGACAAAAAAATGTTGGTTAAAATCAGTTAAAAATTCGATTTGTTGAAAAATGTTGTTTTTTAATTATTTTTTGGTTAATCTAAATAAGATTTGTAAGCTTTGTGTTAAAATAGCAAAGAAAATGATGATTAAGTGAAAAAAAATTGATGGCGGCTCCAATAGAAAGATGCAGAGTTTTCTGTAACCTAAAAGGAAGATGACAGGTTATTTACAAAATTGCCACTCATTAAAGACATGTTCCATAGTGATTGTGGGCTTTATCGATATGTACATTGTTGTAAAGATATCATTTTGTACACTGTTGTAACTATATTCGTATACACAGTTGGTAATGATATCTATGTGTACATCGAAGTAATGATACATAACTCATCTTTCCATGGAAAGATGTACATAGTTGTAAATGATATCTATATGTACATCGAAGCAATGATAACTATATTTGTGTACACAATTGTAAATGATATCTATGTGTACATCGAAGTAATGAGTCAAATCAACTATATTCGTGTACACAGTTGTAAATATATACGTGTACACAGTTGTAAATGATACATATGTGTACCTCGAAGTAATGATAACTATATCCGTGTACACAGTTGTAAATGATATCTATGTTTACATAGAAGTAATAATATCTATGTGTACATCGAAGTAATGAGTCAAATCAACTATATTCGTGTACACAGTTGTAAATATATACGTGTACACAGTTGTAAATGATACATATGTGTACCTCGAAGTAATGATAACTATATCCGTGTACACAGTTGTAAATGATATCTATGTTTACATAGAAGTAATAATATCTATGTGTACATCGAAGTAATGATACATAACTCATATCTCATCTGTTAGATTCTTTTCATTATTATGTGGTTCTTTATGATGTATTATTTATTTGAATACTTTCTGTATCTAAAAAACTAATTAAAACGTAATTATACACTGGAGCATATAAAGTAAAGTTCACGAGGTTGGGTGTGTGTACATTATCCACATGTACACCAAGATTTAATATCCACATGTACACTTGTTTACCAATATCGACATGTACATTTTGAAATATTACAAGTAGCTCAACAATAAACATATCTACATGTACACTTGTTTAAGAATAACGACATGTACATTTTACCATGGTGCAACATTCAATTAGACATTTACGAATTTGTAACATAAATTTACAAGTTTCAACATGTATGTTCAAATGGTGAATATTTGTACACAAAATCTATGCCACAGAAGAATCCAAAGCAAAGTCTAAATTGTTTTAATTATGTAAATTTTGATTCTTTTGGATAAAATTGGAGATGTACATCATATTCGTGTTAAATTTTGATTCATTCGAATAAAGTAAACAAACTCCATGTTGCATTTTTGTTGTTATGTACATCATGTTCATGTACACGAGTATATTGAGTAACCACATGGATACGATCTTGGCTCGACGTGTCCACATGTTCCTGTGTTTAAAGATACATGTTTTAACGATGTTCACATGTACACTGTTGTAACGATATTCACATGTACACTATATATGGGAATCTGCTCATGTCGTAATTATTTTTGGGAAAAGTATGTTAATATACCAAGTAGCCAAACAAACGTTATTAAAATTTGATTCAAGATCAAAACTTTACGAGAGGTATAAAATCAAAAGATCTGACAAACATCAAATGTTAAAGTTGGCCATTGTTGCTATCAAGCTACTCACAAGTGGTGGTTGTGACAAAAAGGGGCACGGCGACGACAATTCCGGAGCTTCAGAACCAGTGCCACAGTTTTGAATCTCGTCTTAGAGTTTGAGGCAAAGGTGTATTCATTGAGAGATAGAGAACTTTTATACATCATGATTATACCACTATCAGAGATATAGCTTGACATATCTCAAAAGATAGGTTGGATAATAAAGATATTGATTATGAACATATTTTCTGGAAAAAATGTTCTGAAAAACTACTATTCATTTTACAAAAAATAAAGAACTCAAGAGGAAGAAACGGAGAAGAAGATATATGGGGTCCATTGTTTTGTCTTTTAACTAAGAAAATGTATATTATATTTTTTTAGATTTAGTTAGTTTAGTAGACACTTATTTAGTTAGATTGTAACATAAAGTAGGTTTTGGTTAAAGAAAAGTACCTTAATAGTGAGAATTGCCCTATTATGTTAGAATTTTTTACATCAAGAGACACTTTATCACTTTTCAATTACATCCAAAGCCACAATGCACTTTTAAAACACTTTCTCATGGGACCTACAGAGAGAATATATAGATTTGCCCTTAATGAAAAGAAAATTAGATCTTTTTTAGACTAGAAAAAAGAGAAAGTGTGTTTCTTTATTATAATTTAATGTATTTCTTAATATTTTGTTTTTGTTTATTTTTAAATTAAAATACATATAACAAATTTTGTTGATATAATAAATTATGTTTTTTTATTCTCTATAATTTGATATACACTTTGAAATATTTTTTTGTTATATTTTAAAATATCTACTTGTACACGTATTCAATGATTGTGTTATGGATGAGTGATATGTGGATGTTTGAAGACCGTGGATAACTACATGTAGAATATAAGCATGGAAAGACACATGTGGATGAGTGTGGAAAGATAGTGTGGACGGGTAAGCATGGATGAGTAAATATGGACGGGTATTTGTGGATGAGTAAAATTATGATTAAAAATCATAATTTAGCATACTACATATCTCATGGTGGAGGATTGTGACGAGCTCGAACCAATGCAGCTTCACCGAGCTCATCCACGACGATGTTGAGCTCGGAATCAATGGTGTGGCTCACCGGGAAGAGGAGCTGACTCGTTTTGACCGATGGTTTTGGAGGAGGAGCTGACTCGTTTTAACTTTTTGGTTTGTTTAGCTTTGTTTTCATCACTCAAGCTTGTTTTTTTTCCTAGACATGTATGTGGTCGTAATTGGTTTGAAGTTATTAATTTGTTCATCTTTGATATTGTGGACACATTGACATCCATATCATAACCTTTCAATATGTTACATTTTTTTAATCAATGTTTAGTGTTTGAGTTATTACTCTATCCACCACATCAAGCTTCAATTTTCTATCCACAAATTTAAGAGATCTCTCTTGTTCTTTATTCATGGTTATGTTAGTGTCCATAGCCACAACATAATCAAAATCTTCTTTTCTGTCCACAGACAAACATTGTTGTTGGAGTTGTGTCATTAAGCTCAGCTATTGTGGAGTTTGCTCTGATGAAACTTCTAGAATTTTTACACTCATCTACGTCCACGCATCTACGTCCACGCATCACCCATCCACATATCATCCGTCAACGAATCAAATGTCTATTAAGGACAAAGTTGTCCACAGTTTATTGATGGCCCACAACAAAATGTCTCATATGTAAAAAGTGACTTTGAATGTAAAGATAAGTCAAAAAGCTGCCAAGAGAG
Source organism: Brassica oleracea var. oleracea (assembly GCF_000695525.1). NCBI lineage: Eukaryota > Viridiplantae > Streptophyta > Magnoliopsida > Brassicales > Brassicaceae > Brassica > Brassica oleracea. The sequence goes on along the minus strand of NC_027749.1, from coordinate 31,370,979 downwards.
TTATCAACTCATTATGTTAATAGAAACTTAAAACTGATTTTGGATGTAATATTTTTTATATTAATCGAGACGTCACTACTCATGATGTCATGTCATGGCAATCATACAGACACTCATTGCTCGATTTTTTTTTTTTTTTTTCATTACCGAACATTAAAAGTTTGTTTTTTTCGTTTGTTAAGAAATACAGATTTTTCTTTCTTCAATCTCTTTTTGCTGCAACACCTAAAGCCGCTGGAGATTTGCAAGATCAAACTCGCTTCGTACAGCTTCGATATCTCTGATTCAGCAATCATCGAGCAGCCTCAACGCCAGGTTCCTTCCTCGCCCTTATTTAGACACTCGCGCTGTTTTGATTTGCGATGACGATGTGGAGGTAGACAAAAAGTCGGTGGAGTTCGCGTTATCCATGTGGAAGTCGAACCATGATCGTTTAGTAGGGGTATGTTCGTGAGATCGCACGGTTTTGACTTCAGATCGTTTAATTGGATTTGGGGATTAGGGTTTTTGGATTTAATTGGATTTGGGGATTAGACTCTCTTGTCGAATCTTGCTTATTATTTGGAACACGGTTGTGTGTAATTGTTTTTTCTGAAAATCTTCTTTTACATTTCAAAATAATGTTTTTTTTGGGATACTGTTTGTCCTTTAGGTGTCATTGGATTTTAGATAGGTCTCGTGTGTCATTGATTTTGCTTGTTTGGCTGGAGACTTGAGGACATGGTCTTTGATATAATTTAAAGTGTTTCAAATCTGTTTTGGAATTTGTTACAGGTTGGAAGTTTTTGATCATACGAAGTTTGATAAGTGGGTGAGGAAAGTAGCTGCCTCTGCAATAGCACCAAACTTGAAGCTTTATGAAAAGGTTCAAGATTTGGGGTACAAAGTTATCTTGCTTACAGGGCGAAGAGAGAACGACACGGTTATCACTATCAAGAACCTGATCAATGCCGGTTTCAATAACTGGGACGAGCTTATTCTGAGGTAAGTTATTCTCAATCTTTCAGTTTTCGATTGTTGACTTCTGTTTAACTCTTGAAGAGGTAGGCTTCACAATTATACTAATTATGTTTAGCTTTTCTTGTAGAATGTGACAGCAGCTTTGAATGTTTATTTTCAAGATCCTGGATTTTAGCTTGTGTTCCCACATTATCTCTAGCACCCGTTGAAGCTGATCCTGAGGTAATATTTCGTTTGTAAATTCTTTGAATTTAGCTTCAAGTATTGAACAAAGTGTTATGACCGAACATAGACGTTGAAGCCTCTTTAGACTCTGTTTTTTTTTTTTAAAAATGATTGCATTGTTTCTAACATAACACAATTCTCGGCAAACAATAGACAGATGAGGTGACTTCAAGCTCTTCGGATTCAAGTTGCTCACTCGTCTTGTATATCCAGTGCTGCTCACTTATCCTGAACTCATTGATGCTGCAGTGATCCCGTAAGTCTTTTGTACCAGAAACAATCTTAGGTGATAAAATATTATGTCTATAGCCTATTTAGAAAAGCCCAAAGATAAGTCCACGTATAATGGTCATTTGGGATTTAGAAAAGTCCAAAACATATTTATTAATTTTTAATAATAAACCCGTATAACTTACCTTATTTGAGATTACTTGCGCAAAAATGATTAATTAATTCGTTTATTAATAACTTTCCAATTTTTTCATATGGATTACTTGCGCAACTTGATATCATATTTATTACATTGTTTAAATGCAATTTACCTTAATATTTCTAATTTGTTAATTCGTTTTTAATAATTTACCTTATTTATCTTATGGATTATTTGCGCAAATTGATATCATATTTATTGCAAACCAGTTTTTGATAATATACTCTTAATATCTTTTTTTTATTTCATTATTTATTATGAAAATATTTCTTAGACTTCATTATTATGAAAAAATAACTCCCTAACTCTCCTTCATGGAAGGTAGAGTACATATAAAAGAGACGGGAAAACGGCTTATTCATGCCTGGACTAAGGGTTGATGAGAAAATACATACCTCAACTTTTACTGCATGCCAAAACATATCTTAACTAATCAAAAATTTGAAATTCACGCCTGAATTAGGGGTCGATAAAAAAATACATACCCCAACTCCTATTGCATGCCAAAACATACCTTAACTAATTAAAAAAATTGAAATTTATGCCTAGTCTTTAGAAGTCAACGCTAATTCCAATTTTGACTTAAACTCTGTTAATTAATTGTTAACGACTATGACTAGGATACTTAGTTGGCTAATGAGTCAGATTAATAATAATTGAGCACAATCGAAAATCAAATTGAAATGGGTCAAATCTGATAATAGTTGGGCCGAAGCCCTAAAACATTGGGTCATTATCAATACGATGTTGTTTGTTCTGTGATTTTATCTTCTCTTCTTTCTTTCTTCTTCTGCGACAAAGTGAAGGATCCCGACAAGGCAGAGTGAAAAGACAAAATACAGAACAAATGACGTCGTAGAGATAGTGGTCCATTGTTTTAAGGTTCCGACCCAACTATTATCAGATGTGACCCATTCCAATTTGATTTTCGATTAGGCCCTAACTCATTAGCCAACTAAGTATCTTAGTTAGTCGTTAACAATTAATTAATATAGTTTAAGTCAAAATTGGGATTAGCGTTGATTTCTAAAGATTGAACATAAATTTCAAAAATATTATTAGTTAAGGTATGTTTTAGCATGCAATAGGAGTTGGGGTATGTATTTCAACGATCCCTAGTTCAGGCATGAATTTCAAATTTTTGATTAATCAAGGTATGTTTTGGCATGCAGTAGAAGTTGGGGTATGTATTTTCTCAGTGGCCCCTAGTTCAGGTATGAATAAGCCGTTTTCCCTAAAAGAGACCCCGAGGTCTTAAAATACAAACATATTTCGCATTATAGTCTTCTTGGTTTCAGGTTTAAACTAATTGCCAATGTTAAAGACGATTCCGGTAAGGCAAAGTTTCTTTTGTTTGATACCAACGCTCAAATGATTGTGCGTCGTATGGCCGTTGAACTCTACGAGTAGGTACTTTTCTAAATCAACAGTGTCCAATAATTTGCCTAATAACATTTTTTTGTTTAATCTATCTTTAATTTATGGTAGAATGAAGATCCCGAGTTTTTACCAGAAGCAGTTAGCGACCTCTTTGGCAAGAGAATGCTTTTTGAAATTTCAGTTGATTCTGATAACATCAGAGGAAAGAACTCTCAGTATGTTGTTCGTAGGGCTAATGATAATCATGAAATGATTGAGGAATTTGCAGCTTTGCCTCCTAAACCGGTAATACACATTATGATTGCTTAAGTTTGATAGTTACACCTAAGCCAATATTTTGTGCAATTCTCTTTATTTTTCAGGTTTTAATGTTGCTCGCCTCCGAAGACATTTCCGATGGTTCCGGTGGTTCTTCAGCAGCTCCTGTGTCTAAAAAAAAGCAAAGAAGAGCAAGACAATGAAGTTGAGGATCAACTCTCTGTCAACGAGAAACATTGTCAAAACAAAATCAAGGGCGAGTGAAACATTGTCAACTCTTTGCTTTTTTTTTTCCAGACAGTATGGCTTTGTCGTATTTTTTATTATTATCTCTTGGATTTGTCTCTTAGTATTTTAGCTTTGGATTTTTAAAATTTTTGAACAATTACTTATGTTGAAACTGAGAGCTCTGGCTTTCTGAGCAATTCATTATTTTATTTGGAAGAAAAAAAATTGTCTTCTCTTTTCTCTTACATAAGACGATTGTTCACAGAATTACAACACCTAATAATTCGCAAGTTTAGATGACATTATATCAAAATGATTGCCCACGGTATAGTAATAATTCGCTGGAAGAGATGACATTATATCAAAATGATTGCAAAACAAAAGAAGTAAATTAGTCTAAGGACAACAGAAATATAACGTAAATTTTAATTACATTCTTAAAAAAAACTTATTTGTAGTTTTTAAAGAATTACTTATACTAGGCCTGGAACTTTTATCCGAGATCCGGATTCGATCCCAGATTCGATTCGGATCCGATCCGAAAATCAGGATATCCGGAGGCGCCGAATCCGGATCCGGATAGTAAAATGTTGGATCCGTCAAAGCCGGATCCGGATCCGGATATTTTAATTTTTTTGTCCGGATATCCGGATCCGTAAGTTTTATTAATAACTATTTCAAAAATAGTAATATCTATATTTAAAAATTAATTTTATTTAATATACTTTCATTTTTATAATCGTATATATAAAATTTATGTAAATTTTGTAATATTATACATAGAAATAATTAAAAACATTATATATATTTTTATTTTTAAATTATTGTTAATATTTTATATATATTGATATTATTTTTTATTAATTTTAAAGATCCAAATCCGGATCCGGATATCCGCCGGATATTACAATTTTTAGAAAAATATCCGACATCCGGATATCCGAGAACCCCGGATCCGGATAAGGATAGTAAAATTATGGATCCGCCGGATAAGGATCCGGATACCTTAAAATTGTCCGGATACCCGATCCATCCCACGCCTAACTTATACTAATCCCCTTTATTTGGCATTAATAAAATCAAAGCCCAATTGATATATTGAACCGACCATAGGCTTATGCCTAAATATAAAAGCCCAATTGAAAACCTACAACACTAAATTTTTAAACGTGCTTAGCTCATAAATATGTCACTAAGAAACTACTTTGCAAAGAAACTACTTTGCAAAGAAACAACATAAATTAGTCCAGCGTCCTTGTTTTTCCAAAGAAAAAAAGTGTTTCAAAAAAAAAAAAGTCTAGCGTCCTAAAATTCATCAGGTAACATGCAGCCGGCCAAATATCTATGGTCAATTCCTACACATGTATTATCGAACTCGAGATCCATCTTTTTTGAAACACTTTTAAAAAAGGACTGATGTTTTGTTTTCCTAAAGGAATTATGCACATGTGATCATGATAAAACTTCATTGTCTTCGTATGATGATGTAAGTGATTTTTATATATTAATATATAGTTTATATTATACTTTTGTTTTACTTCCAACTAGGTTAAGATCTGCGTCTTGCACGGGATAAACATTATATATATAAATTATTTTATGTATTAAATATTTTTACATATTATAAAATAATAAATATATATTAAATAATTCAAAGTCAGTAACTATTAAATATATAATTAAATTGGTGTGAATATATAAATCAATTTTATTAATCCAATTTTTTTTTATATTTGATAAGATATGTTATTAAATTTAAATGATACTAACATAGATAATATATTTTAGTATATTTTTAATATTAATATTTATTAAATGATGATTTCTACTCATATAGTTTTTTTGATCATTTGTATCTTTTACAGAAAAAAATTTAAATTACTGATAACAAAATTTTCATTGTGGGATTAATACTTTTAGTACTTTATAATTTTTTAAAAAATAAGTTGTCAATGATCGTTCAAAACTTTTATCAAAAAATTGTTCAAAGTAAATTTTGAAACTAAAATATTTGAGACTTTTAACAGTTTTAGTAATTTTATAGCCGTTTGTAAAAATTCAAAATATAACATATACATAAAAATCTAAATTTTTATTATATGGTTATTGTGGTTGTTTAATTTATTTAATAGCTTAAAATTAAACAAATATGATAGAAGATACACTATTTTTTATCAAATCTTTATTATTCAAAATCATTAATTGTCATATATACTTTAGCCACATTAGACAATTCTGCAAATTTTATTTAAGGAAATAATAAAGTACATTAATGATGAATTTATTGTTAGTTTAATAAAAAACTTATATAATTAGATGAACCAACATATTTCTCGAATGATTCTTATGATTCTAAGAATCATTCTAGTGATGACATGTGGCTACAAAAAGAAGTTGTAATGCTTCTCAAATAATATATAAGGGATATCTAAACTATGTGGTAGAATATGTGACAGATTTACCAAAAGATTGAGAATCTTACAGAGCCTAAAGTCAATCAGTGGCATCAATATAACAATATGATGACATTTACTGATTTACACACAGAGAGCGACTTTCGGTCAATATCCATGATGGCCCAGATAAATCCAAGTTTATGGATTGGATGAAGACTAACAAACTACATTGAAACATTATATGTCAGTATCAACTTCCTTGCACTTGCAATACTTAGGAGATCAATGAGTTCACTATTGAATTTGAAACATTTCCATCAAAATCCAACCGACCGATATCACAGTATATTTTTATGCCCGCATAGGGTGCGGACGAGTCACCTAGTTTGTAAATAACTTCAAAAAGTAAGGACAAAATTTTAGTAGATATTATGCTTTAATAGTATAGACTAGGTAATAACCCGTGGTATGCGCATAGTGAAATACTTTATTATATCCCTTATATATTAATTGAGAATCATTTAAAAAGATATAACCTTATATTTTGTATTATTTACATTTTAATCTAGCTGAGTTGTCAGCTAATTACAACTCTAAATTGCATACGTGGGTGACAGCACTACAATGAAATTGAGAAAACATGGACCAACCTTTTATTTTCTAGGAAATTTTTTTATCCCCACGTAATATAACAACGACTAACAATATGTTTGGTTCCTAACCAAAAAATATCACATGATCTTCCACTCACGATTTATTACGAATTCAGCCTACAATGATATGTATATGTATCGTTATTAAGTAATACACTTCGATCACACCAGTTCGACTCACATAATTTTAGCAATTTGATCAGACATGTTTGATCCTTCTTATTTATCTAACAGAGTTAATTGCTTCCTCGAATATTAACTGTTTGTGTATCATATGTGCACCTAATCTATATTACAATGAACCAGTTTCATCACTCCTGATGAGACACGTCAGTAGATAAGTGGATTTCACTTTTAAAAAGTGTGAGAAAATGTCAAATCTATGGCTCGAACCCGGATTACTGTGATTTAAACATCAACATTTATACATCTGAACTAAATGATACTTTGTACATTGATTACCGAAACTAATATATATTTATGAAGGATTTCTTATAGTGGATCCCACACATAACTGTAATGTTTCAATACTCACGTGTAATTTTGTTCATCGAAACCTATTTAGTAAAATCCGCATTCTGGCCCAATAAAACTTATAAGTGGGCTAAATCTCTTTTGTATGTATCTAGGATTTTTATAGTACACTGTCTCCACCGATAAACCGAAGCGTTACCCTTTTAGTTTATAAAAAAAAATTCGGAAACTTTTCATCTTCACCTCTCTATATCTCCAACGATCAGTTATGGTACCGTTTCACCTCTGAAACGATCCGTCTCAGTATATATAATTCCTCAAACAAACCTTGAGACCCATATAAACTACTCCTAAATTGAACTGTCGCAGCTTTTAGCCAACCTTCGAAGATGTTAGCCTCCAGTGTTGTTGTTGCTTAATCGGTCGTTGTCCCCGCCACCTTTCTCCGCCTAGAACATAGTACCTAGGAAAAAGTATTGACAATTTGACTTTCCATGGAATACTATATACCATATTTGTTTAATCAATATTCAAGCTATCAGTTTTAATACTTTAATCGTATGTTTCTTTGGTCAGAATTCCGAGATCCACGGTTCTATCCCAGTTCGTGTGAATCACTACCATCCATCGCTACGATAGGGAGTCGATCGTGAAAGTTGATTGATCGCTTTGAAGTTGTCCGATTAACTAATATGATGTAAACTATGTTCTGATGGGCTATAAAGGAAAGTTATTTGGTTGCTAGGACTAACAGAGGCTGCAAGGATGGGTACGTCTCAGGCGGAGCTGAAGGACGGTACAACTACAACGCCTATTGTCCGGTTTTTGTCGTACCAACGTGTTATGGAACTTAAACCTTCCTAGGAGAATCCAGATCACTTTGAAACGTCGGCTGTCATTTTCAAGTACCACCAAGATGTAAATTTTTTTATGTTTGTGGTGTGGTTCGACTCAAGAATGAAACTTTGCTAATGAAATAATGATTTTGTGGATGCATGTCAATTAGATTTACGAAGCTACAAACTGTTCACTGTACATTGGCATGGAAAAAATGGCTATGTATGGTTCAGTTGTAACACCGGTGTGGTGCAATGGGGATGGACATGGTAACCAAAGGTGTGCATAATGTTATTGAGTTCCTCAGCGATGATTCCCCTGACATGGATGTGATCGGAATCTCTGGTGAGTTCCCCTTGTATGTTATTGGTTTGATTTTAAAACAATGTCTTTTAGCTTAGTGTCATCTTGAGACTTAAAAACTTGAAATTTATTGGTCAGATAACTTCTTCTCCGACATTAACAAACCTGCTGCGGTGAACTGCATCGAGGGACATGGCAGTAATTAGAAGAGAGATAAGGAACAATGTGTTGAAAACGAGTGTGTCTGGCTTGGTGGAGCTCAATATACTCAAGAACCTCACCGTCTATGTTGTTGCAGGCTCTCTAGGTCGATTCAAATCTCATGCCAGCAATATAATGTTTGATGTATTCATAGTTACTTGCCAAGATCCAGCCCAAAACATGGAGAGCTCTCAAATTGATGGAAGCCATTAATAGCAATCACCGTACCTTAACTATCTCCACCATCACTGAAGATACCATCATATAGAACCATGGCAAGGTTGTCTAATTTTACTTGT
>NC_027749.1:31351040-31361993 GCF_000695525.1 Brassica oleracea var. oleracea | reverse complement strand
TTTTGAAATTAATTTAGGTAAAATAAGAAAATAATTTAATTTATTGTTCGATAAATTGTTTAATTTTTTGAATTCAAATTTTATATTTTGTTCCTTACACTATTTGTTTTATATACTAACAACTACCTAAGTAAATACTAAACAACTTCATAAACTTTATCTTTTGAACATGAAAGCGCTAATAACACTAATGGTCGATCAAATCATTATGAAAATAATGCATATGAATTCGCCGGTCAATCACAAGCGCTAAATAAGTTTTTGACATGATACGGTGGGCGGCACTAGGGTTTTAGGTGACTCGAGGGCGATTTCCAGATCCAATATCTCCTCGACAACGGCGTAGATTACAGCGACTCCCGACGTCCTAAATCTCCTGCCCCTTGCAGTGTTTTTTCTTTTGTTTCAGTTTTTTCGTGCAACAGCTCTAGGTTTTTTGGTGCCGTGTTTACCAAGAGAAAAGGCTTTCGTGATTCTTGTGCTATTTCTACAAGCTTTCCCCTTTAATAGAATGTATTCAACCCGGGTGGAACGTGAGGATGTACCGAACAAGGAATGAGAGAGCAGAGAGCTCTAGACATACTAGAAAGAGAATCCAAGAAGATGAGGAGATTATTAAGGTCCCACCATTTGATTTCACAGATCTTGTGGAGAAGTATAAACTATCCCTGGTGGGAAGAATGTTCCACCAAGACGGTCGTAGCGTTGATGCTATGATCAACCACATGCCGAAATGCAGAATTTGGGATGTCGAGGGTAGAGTCAGAGGAAAAAATCTGGGAAATAACAAGTTTCAATTTGACTTTGATAAAGAAGAGGACTTACAAAAGGTTCTACTCCGCAGACCTTGCCACTTCAATAAGTGGAGTTTCTCTCTAGAGAGATGAATCCCGACGATTAAAGAAGATTTCCCGAACTCAATGATGCTATGGGTTACGGTGATGGGAGTTCCCACACATTACAAGAAAGATGAGACCTACAGAAGTATCGGAGGAGCACTCAGGGAGGTGGATAAAGTGGATGTCGAGAATGGCAGAGTGAGGGTCTATATCAATGTTGATGAACCCTTACAATTTGAACGGAAGGCGGGATATGCAAATGGAGATGTGATCAAGGTGACACTAAAGTACGAGGAGCTTCATAGATACTGCTACTCATGCAAACGTATCTCTCATGAATAGGGTACTTGCCCCGGGCTATCTCCGGAGCAGAGAGAAACCAACCGCATCGCCAGACTGGAGAAAAAGGAGAAAGAGGAAGTAGCGGCCAGAGAGGTATTCTCAGCCCCTCTAAGAGGCTACGAAGGAAAGCCGCGGTTCGAGCAGCAAGAGAGAGCTCATCGGTACTCTGACTCGTCACTGAAGAATCAAGAACTACCTATAAGAAGAGAGGAGCGAGAAAGAGCTGAAAAAACTGATCGTAGTCGGACTGAGGGACATGGAGGTATTCGCAACATACTCCATAATAGCAGAGAGAATCAAGGTAAGAACGTCTGGAACAGATTGGAACATAACCCTGCTGGGAGAAACACCAGAGACGCGGAGAGATACCACCCATATCGCAGGGAACCCCGTGAAGACTCAAAACTCATTAGAAGAGGCTCAGAGAGCTTTAATAAAAGCAGATATGGAGACTCTGATTCTTCCTCCAGCTGGAGAGTATGAGGTAATAGCCCGCAGCATCGAGGCAGATACCGGGAACAAACTGATGATAGGAGAAAGGACCCTCTGCCTAAATCAAACCGTGTTTCCCCAGATTCCCAACGAACAATCTTAGAGTCACACCGCTACCCTAGGAGTGCTTACCAAGCGAGAAGTAGAGAGGCACATTCTCGACCAGAACAAAGTCTAATATGGCAGCCAGTGCGAGTCTCAGCTAGGAATGATGAAGGGCGATCTAAAACCCCACATAGAACAGGTAGCAGAACGGAGCACACCAGAAGAAACAGAAGAAGATAGAAGGTGCCGGCTGAAAGGGAAAGCAATTGAGGTGGACGATGGCGCAAAGGAGACCCATACGAGCTCTGTGCTAGTAGCTAACAGAAGTCTTCACACTACTGAGCAGAGAATAACTAATATCCTTGAGAATCAGGTGTATGCAGAGAAGAGCAAGTGACATGAAAACATAACAACTGCTAAGGGTCTGCTTAAAGAAACCATAAAGTCTAAAGAAGCTCCTACACACGATCAAAACATACAGCCTGCAACAGGAGGGACGGACAAGTTAGCGATTGCAGAATCAAATGATAAGGAACAAGAAATGGAGGAAGATCTGCAGCTACCGTCGGAGGAGGAGTTGCGACAGTTTGAGGAACAATATGCGAGCGTGAACTTCGAAATGGATGAGGAGATGCTAGATGAAGATGACCTGCTGGATGAGGTTGAGAACGAGGAAATAGTAGTCCCGGAGACCCAGGAGGTGACTCAAAAAAGCACAAAGGAACAAAATAATCAAGGAACGGAAGGGGGAGATGTTTCTGCAATGGAGAAGACGAGCTAACCAAGACAGAACGAGGGGCAGGAGAGAGAGCAAACGAGGAAACTCCAAAAGGATAAGCCACAACCATACCGTCCCAACAAGCACCGGGGCACTCGAAGCCCGGATACAAAAGGAATAGCAGCATCAAAGAAACTTGCAACCAGAGGAAGAGCCTCACCGAAAGGCAAGTTGGTCAAGCACAGTCGAACTAGTTCGACGAAAGGTGTGCGATCGAACATATTCCCTCCTACTGAGGTGTTCCCTGCGGCTGTCAAGGGCCGTAAACTTTCTACTGTACCAGGTTCGGTGGGGTCCCAGAAACCATCCAGTACTCAGATATGAGTGCAATCGCATGGAATTGTCAGGGGGCAGGAGCCTACCTTACTAAGCAGCACTTGAGGGAGCTTCACCGCTGCTTTCATCCTAGTTTTCTTTTTCTTTCTGAAACTAAAAACAATTTTACTTTTATGCAAGACTTTAAATTTGAGTTTGGTTATGATAATTTGTTCACCGTGGATCCTGTTGGTAGGAGCGGTGGACTTGCTTTGTTTTATATGAATGATGCTGAGGTTGAGATTGGTTTTTCCAGTAATCGTATGAATGATATTGAAGCCAAGATAGAAGGACATAAGGTGCAGATCACCTTCTTATATGGCGATCCGGTGATAGAGTACTGAGAACAAGTATGGGAGAGGCTGATGAGGATGAGTATGTCGAGATCAGGAGCATGGCTGATCATGGGAGACTTCAACGAGATTACTAGCAACGGGGAAAAGAAAGGAGGGAGGAAGAGATCCGATGCATCATTCTTACCAGTGAAGAATATGTTGTCGTGTTGTGGTATGATAGATTTTCCATTTGCTGGTAACCCCCTCTCTTGGGCAGGAAGGACGCGAGCAGGGAGAGTGCAATGTCGTATCGATCGGACTGTAGGCAACGAGGACTGGCATCAAAAATTTTCCCACACATATGTGGAGTATTTACTGAGATGGGGTTCTGATCATCGACCCATTTTAGCAAGATTTCTATCCAGAGAAAAACAAAATCGGAGAAGCTTTAAGTTTGATAAGCGGTGGATAGGTAAAGAAGGTTTTAACACGATGGTGCAAGGAGCATGGGACGCCGCTAACCTGGACAGAGACGCGACCTTGAGTGATAAAATAAGAGAAAGCAAAAAAGCGATTTCACGGTGGAAGAAAAGAAATATCTCGAATAATGCTCTGCTTATTAAAAGACTTAAGAAAGAGCTGGCTAGAGTACAAGACGATGAAACTATATCGACAGAGGAGGAACTGGAGCTTAAATGGAAACTATGTGAAGCTTATAGAGAGGAAGAACTATACTGGAAACAAAAAAGCAGAGCTCACTGGCTGCGAGAAGGAGATAGGAACACACGGTACTTCCATGCTAAAACAAAACAACGACGAGCTCGCAACAGGATTACTCGGATAAAGAACTTAATGGGACAATGGGTGGATACAGAAGAGGGCATAGAACGGGTAGCAACGAAGTACTTCCAAGAGCTTTTTTCCACATCAAACCCATCTGATATTGAAGAATCACTCCGGTATGTTACCGCGTCGGTTACAAATGAGATGAACCAACAACTCTTGAAAATCCCTCGAGATGAGGAGATTAGGGAAGCCACTTTTGCGATTAATCCAGAGAAAGCGCATGGACCAGATGGGATGACCAGCCTGTTCTACCAACGCTTCTGGAACAAGATTGGGGCGGACGTGTGCAGCATGGTTAGGAATTTCTTTGAGACTGGCGAGCTGGAAGAATGTCTAAACCAAACAAACCTCTGCCTTATACCTAAGACAGACAGACCTACGTCCAAGACTGAGTTCCGACCAATAAGCTTATGCAATGTGGGGTACATGATCATATCTAAAATACTGTCTTCGCGGTTGAAACATATCCGTCCGGAAATGATTTCCGAGACACAATAAGCCTTTGTGGCAAAGAGACTAATTACAGATAATTTCCTGATTGCACAGGAGATGTTTCACGCACTCAGAACAAACCCTAGCTGTAAAGGGAAGTTTGTGGAGATCAAAACGGATATGAGCAAAGCTTATGACAGAGTTGAATGGAGTTTTATGGAAGCCTTGCTTCTCAAGTTGGGGTTCGAGCAGCAGTGGGTGAACAGGATCATGAAATGTATCTCCTCGGTCTCCTATCAGGTTTTGATCAATGGTGAAGCGCAAGGAAATATCAAGCCCTCGAGAGGCTTAAGACAAGGTGATCCCTTATCGCCTTTCCTCTTCATACTGTGCACAGAAGTATAGACATCGCACATAAAGAACGCGGAAGCCACTTCAGCTTTGACAGGCATCAAAATAGCAAGAGAATGCCCCCGATCTCACACTTATTATTCGCGGATGACAGTTTGTTCTTCTGCAGAGCAGAACAACCTCAATGCGAGGAACTGATGCGAATAATTGACGTCTACGGTAAAGCCTCAGGACAACAACTGAATAAAACCAAATTTCCAGTTCTGTTCGGTTCTAAGGTCGTAGCGTCCTCTAAAAATGATCTGAAAAGATCACTTGGGATAACGAGAGAAGGTGGGGATGTATTTGGGGATGCCGGAGAAGATTTGTGGCTCAAAGACTCCAGTTTTCTCATATGTCCAGGAAATAATGAATGGAAGAATTAACAATTGGTCAGGGAAACTGCTGTCTCGCGGAGGTAAAGAAGTCCAAATCAAATCAGTAGCACAAGCGGTCCCCTCCTTTGTCATGTCATGCTATCTATTACCACAGGGAGTATGTAAAATACTATCCGCCGTGCGCAGTGGCGAGGTTCTGGTGGAGCACAAAAGAAAACAATTGCGGAATACACTGGATTGCATGGGATAAAATCTGTGTACCACTTGAGGAAGGCGGATTGGGATTTCGGGACTTTCGAGATTTTAACCTGGCACTTCTAGCCAAGCAGGTCTGGCACCTATTAGTCTTTCCTGACTCACTACTCGCAAGGGTCCTAAAAGGTAGATACTACCGGCACTCAAACCCACTTCGAACAGGTAAAGCATCAAACCCATTATATGGATGGAGGAGCCTGATGGCAGGATGGAGGAGCCTGATGGCAGCGAAACAAGTACTGGAAGATAGTGTGTGCCGCACGATTGGGACAGGAGCTGATACCAGTGTATGGGATGACGTCTGGATCCCGGAGGAAGTAGCAAGGCCAGCACGTCGAGCTCAACTGGAAGTAGATAAAGACCTGAAAGTCCATCATTTAATTGTCCCTGACTCAAAATAATGGAAACCGGAGCTTCTCGCAGAGTTCATACATACTGATGATATCCAACGTATCCTCGAGATAAAGATTAGTAAATCTGGAAGAAAAGACGGCTACTGCTGGAAGCACTCAAAATCAGGGCATTACACAGTGAAAACTGGATACGATATCGCAGTAAAACAACGAAGGAAGAATCCCTTCGCGCCGATGACAGAACCAAGCATCACGCCACTGAAACAAAAGGTATGGAAACTAAAGACAGCAAGAAAAATTAAACATTTTCTCTGGCAAGCCCTATCGGGATATGTTTCGTCGGCAAGCAAACTAGTAGAGAGACACTGCGGCACGGATAAATCTTGTCAAAGATGCGGAGCGGAGATAGAAGACATAAATCATATACTCTTCATGTGCCCACCAGCTTTTCAATGCTGGATTCTCACAGCAATTCCAACACCTCCGGGGTCGTTCCCGAGTACGTCCTTATTTGTGAACTTTGAGTACCTACTGCAGCAAGTTACGACTGCAAATCCACAAGGGGATGCTCAGATATTCCCATGGCTGATGTGGTATGTGTGGAAAGGAAGGAATGAGAAGTGTTTCAATGCGAAAGACATCTCGCCCCTGGATACGATTTAGTTAGCTAGACATGAAGCAGAGACGTGGAGGATTGCGCAAATAGGAGATAAACTGTATGAGACAGCTGATGAGGAACAAACGGAGCATCAGAGTAGAGCCCGAGATACGCCTGTCGCGGAGAAGAGATTTAGGTGCCTCGTCGACGGCTCCTGGTCGGACAAGCACGACTGGATGGGTATGGGATTCGTACTTACAGAAGGGGAGGTTGTGATATTGCAGGGACAAAAGTGTGCCCCTCGTACACAAGCACCGATAAATGCCGAAGCTAGTGGCCTTATTTGGGCAATGCAAGAAACCCGTGACAGAGGCTTTGATGGGGTTAACTTTGGCTCGGATTGTCAGCAGTTAATAAACCTCATCCGAAGGGAGGAAGAATGGCCAGCCTTAGCACCGGACTTAGATGATATTAAATTCTTATCAACTTGTTTCCATGATGTTGATTTTTCTTATGTACCCCGTGATAACAATATCCGTGCGGACTCCCTGGCTAAGGGAGGACGATCACGAGGTCGCTGCTTTACCGTTGTAGACGTTCTGGTTCACTCTAGATTGGCCCTAGCAGCCGGTCTAAACGGACAAGAGTAAGCTCTTATGAATGAAATTTTGTTTGATGCCAAAAAAAAAAAAAAGAATTCGCTGGTCATTCTTATATCAACTTAATCAAACTGTGTGACTTCTAAATGTTATGTTCACCCCCATTATATACAACACGGAAAAACAAAAGTAGAAAAAAATAAACGACAAAATCCCGTACACAAAACTACACAACGATCAATAACTTATCCGGCCTTGCTCGGAGGCTATACCCCTGGTTCCATTATAACAACACTCTAAGAATAAATTGTTCAACCATGTTAGCACGTCTGTATATGTCATTTTAACAATAATAAATAATTTTAACACGTCTGTGTATGTCATGTGCTCGGAAAAATCTTTGAACGGGAAATATATTATGATCAGACGGTTTTAATTGGTGGTGGAGAGTCTACTATCATTGTTTTTCGTCGAACTTATAACTAATTTGTACCAAACGTCATATATATACAAAGAGTCATGCTCACATATAATATATAAGAGATATATGTATAGGCATTCTTATCTTTTGCAATGATAGAATGGGGATAATTTTAATGAGTCATATGCAGGCAAAGAGTCATGCATTAAGATCAATCGTGAATTATTAAAGTACTGAGAAAAAACGCGGCTATCTAGCCGTCCGCCTGGGCGCTACCCGGACATCTCCCGCAGCGATTTTGATACAATCGCAAAACAAAATCGGACGCCAATCAAGCGGTCCATTTAACCAATTAGGCGGCCCAATCAATAACTAATCGGCTCAAATATATAAACCTAAATTATAAACTGTTAAAGTATATATTGGCTATAGAAGAAATTTGAAGCCCAAATACTTTACCCTTTCTTTAGTATCTGAAATCTATATATAGAGTCAGATTTTGTCTCCTTTTTCAGCTATAACCGATGTGGAACTTTTGAACATCAATACTAACAATACAAAAATAAATAAATTGCAGTCAAGAAGCATCGAATCGACGTTATTCGGCGCAGAACATGAGACTCAACCACTAGGAAACACCGAATCTTTGTTAGTAAAATGCAGAGCTTAATATATAGACGTATACATATAATAAACATTCAAAAACTAGTCTAGAATAATTAGTTTTTCAAATGTACGAAATTAACATATGCTAACAATTAATTTTGTTCAACCAATAAATATAAATTTCAATGATAACATACAAAAAAACTATTACATTCTAATATATTTATATTTTATATTTAAGTTAAATATTATAATAAAATAAAATAATAATAAAACTAATCCCCGCATATACCCCGTTTAATCCTCAAATTTTTGGTAACTCGCTAGGCCCGTAGGGGCCGCCCCACTAGCGCCTAACGTAGTTCCGAACATGGATATTTATATATCACTACAAAAAAGATTGAATTGTATAAAAATCATAAGATATTGATCAAAGTAACATAATAGTATAATACACTTGAGAAATATAAGGTTATGTAACACAAAAGGTGATCCAGCGTACTGGCTTTTCGAACCATGTAATAAATGATATGATTTTGTGAATTATTTGCAAGTTTCATTTTTAGATAAGTTAATACTAATGTTAAAACTTGGTGTGCAAGGTTTTCCTGTACGTTGAAAAGGCAATTCGTAAACTTAGTGTCCAAGATCTTACAATAAGGAATTATACATTATATATCTTTGATATATATATTCGTTTATTATTGGAACATTTCCTAATGAGTTTTGTATAATTATCAAATTATTACCGAAAATCTCTCTACATTCAAGTTTCGAATATGCGTCATTGCTAAACCTACACATATCTCTCAACTATATGTGTAGGTTAGAAAAAATGATAGTAATAAGATTATGAAACTATATACATTCGTAAAAATTGGTATGAAGCCAAGTAATTGTTTCAGAAAATAGTGTAGAACGTACTCATCCCGCGCAAGACGCGGATCTTAAGCTAGTTATTTATTGTATGTCGTACTAAAGAATTTGTTGTATAGTTTTTTTTCAGAGGATGAGCATCATATATCCGTTCAGATTCATTTAATCTATTCGGATTTCAGATTTCTAGGGTTAGAAATTTAATTCATATTCGGATATTTGAAATTTTTTGTTTGGATTTGGTTCGAATCATTGCGGGTTCGGTTCGGATTTGAGTTCGGATACTCATTTTAATTATGTATTTTTAACAATAATCCAAATATACTTAATATTAAAATAAAATAATATTAAACATAAAAATTTGAATAATGTAAGACTAAATATTTAAATTTACATAAAAATTAGTTCAATTTAAATATTTCGATGGAAACAAATATATATTTTCAGTATTTTGAACATTTTCTATTATTTTTAGATATTTACTTGTGACTATATTGATAATTTTAGATATTTTCATATTTTTGAATATATAATACAGTCAAAATTTAAAATAATTAAAATATTTAAATATATAATTGTGATTTAGATATTTTTGGTATCCAAAATATTTTAGTTTAGATCAAAATCGGGTCTGGTTATCTGGATATTAAACTTTTAGATCCATCCGAGTAATTAATCAGTTTTAGTTTGTGTTTAGTATTAGTTTCAAATCTAGTTCAGTTCGGTTCTTTGAATCTAGATGTTTTACCCAAACTTATTTTTTTTCTACTAGAATAAAGAAAAATAAAATAAATGTAAAATAAATATTCTCGGTTTATTTAACATACATAATTATTGGCCTATACTTTAAAAATACCAATAAAATGGTTAAGAATGAGTCAATATTTTTGGATATTTTGCAAAATTGACATAGTATAAAACTAATAACATGTATTTTCTTATAATGTGATTTCTTCGTCAAGCACATGAATTCTGTTTTTCAATTGATTTCACGAATTTTCTTTTCGTTTTAAAACTTTTCTGATTTTTTTTTTTGCAATCTGATTATGTTTCTTATTTTTGGTTTGATATAAAAACTCCGTAAAAAAAATATTTGGCTTAACTAATGATCCACTTTGTGTGTGGTATTTTTTACCTCAATTTTTTAAATTCATAGCTAATCACAATTATTTATTGCCTTCGTGTACCGAAGCCTCAACCATGGATAAGTTCGGCAATATACAAAAGTTTCAATTTCCAAAAACATTCATATTTCATCATTTTAGTTGATGTGAATCTTAATCATTTTTTAATTTATTTTTTTCAAAATAATATTATTCATTAGTTGTACAGAGAGAACTTTAGTTCATTATTAATAGCAAGGTTAAAATGAGCCGATTAAAAAAATTAGTTATGTGAACGCATTAATTGTTAAATGAATATAATGTCGATACATCAGCATACTCAAATTGAAATTAATGTGGCTGACAGATATCTAATATAGTGTTAATGAATTAAATGACAATGTTTTTCTTTTAATATACGAGGGATTAGATCGGTGGTCGTAATATTCATATTCATTCGAAAGGTCATAAAACATTGATCAAGAAGAGTCCAGGTTCGTCACCAATGAAACAATGTGATCCTAATGGCCATCCTCAAATTATGCTTTACCTGTAAATTTATAGGTCCATCTCTTTAGCTACTGTAGTTTCTACTGATGCGCATATCACATTAATGCAGGATATTATTTTGATTTTTTATGTAGCTAAAACTTCCTCCTCCACTTGCAGGAAGAACACGAGGATTAAGAAAAAACTAGATCCTGAGCGTGGATATGAATTTTCAGTTTTTAATTATTTATTTTATTAAATGATGTATTTGTAATATTCATTCATATTATATTCATTAAGTAAATATTTGTTTTTTGCATCTTAAACTATCTTTTTTTTTACGAATGTGTGATATCATATAAAAAATATAAAAATAATGAGTATAGAGTTAATTAAATAATTTTAAAAACATAATTTTTTTTCCGTGTACGATATCATATAAATAATGATCCGCTCAGTTAACAAAAATCATGATTATTTTATGTGTAATTTTTTTTATTTTGACCATTTCCTTAAAACTATATTAAATTTTACATATTTTAATTAGAATATTTTTAATAT
>NC_027749.1:31349127-31350933 GCF_000695525.1 Brassica oleracea var. oleracea | reverse complement strand
TCCATTATTAAAATTATGCACGTAAGGATAACTCATGAGTTTTTTTGGTTGATTAAATGACATTATGTCCAAATTTATTTAAGGATACTTCATTAAGGTAACTGAAAAAGACAAACAATAAAATAGGAAGTTTAAATTCATTTAAGCATATTTCATTAATCTAACTGAAAAGACAAGTAATAAATTAGGCAGTTTTATTCGTTTTAGGATATTTCATAAATGCAACTGAAAAAGACAAGCAAAAAAAAATAGGGAGTTTAATTAATGAAGTAAGAACATTTTCAAATGAGTACTTCTCTTTTAATAATATAGATGTTAGAGCATGTTTATTGCAGTGTCTTAAGTGGGTTGGTTAGGATATTTTGTAATTAAAGAAAAAGAAAAATGGTTAATTACTTAAGATACGAGTCCTAATTAAGGGTTTAAAAAACCGAGTCTTGCTTAACACATGTATGAAGGAGATTGGAGTTGTGATTTTGGGAGAAGAAGAATCGACGAAGTCTCCGAACTCTTTCCGTGCTCTCCTCGATTCTCTACATCCTCTCCATCCTCTCCTCGATGCTCGCCTCCTTGAAGAATCTCGTCGGTGCTCGCCTCGTCGATAGGGCTTCAAGTTCTTCCTGGATCCATTCCCCTGCGATCACCTTCCTCCGCTCTGATTACTCAACCTCTTCTCCACTGCAGCTCCCGCCATTCGATTACCATCCCTGGCCCTACAATGGTCCTAACGCCGATGAAGTTTGGAGAGATTCACAGGTGAGTCTATGTTTCTCTTTATTTGTTCTGCATATCACATTAATGCAGGATATTATTTTGATTTTTTGTGTAGCTAAAACTTCCTACTCCACTAGGGGAAGAACGCGAGGATTAAGAAAAAATTGTTAGAACATGTTTATTGCAGTGTCTTAAGTGGGTTGGTTAGGGTATTTTGTAATTAAAAAAAAAAGAAAAAAGGTTAATTACTTAAGAAACGGGTCCTAATTAAAGGTTTAAAAAACCGACTCTTGCTTAACACGTGTAGGAAGGGGAATGGAGTTGTGATTTTGGGAGAAGAAGAATCGACGAAGTCTTCGAAGTCTCCGAACTCTCTCTGTGCTCTCCTCGATTCTCTCCGTCCTCTCCTCGTTGCTTGCCTCCTCGAAGAATCTCGTCGGTGCTCGCCTCGTCGATAGAGCTTCAAGTTCTTTCCGGATCCATTCCCCTGCTGTAACACCCCCGAACCACCCTAGACATATGGTCGATCAACCGGCCAACAATAAACAAGAACATGACCGATCGACCGTCCAACACCAAGGGTTGGAGATGAATGAACCAACCGGCCAGCCAACAAACAAACAAGAACATGACTGACCATCCAACCCAACACCATGGTCCGGAAGCGCTACGTTACGGATTAGGGACGAACCGGTCAAAGTCACAAAATTTACTCCACGACCTAGACCAGTTCATCCACTAACTCGTCCCGCTGCGTCAAGGCACAAGGCTTTCCAACCCGTACCTAGAGTTATCATTTTCCGGTAGATCGAGGCCTAAGGCTTTTCATCTCGTACAACGACCTTACGTTGTGTTAGACCGGACTAGTCAAATATCAGAGTACTCATGAAGCGCATATAAAACAATTACTTTTATTGATTTAGGAAATATTCATACATCGAATAATTCAAGACTGGGCCCGGCCTAATACCAAATCGAGTCAACTTAACACAATTCACAATACCGTTTACAAAAGGCATGAAAATCTACACCGGCGGTCCTAACGTCCAGCACCAAGCTATCTGATCATCCTTACCTAAAGCGACCTGCAAA
>NC_027749.1:31340047-31347585 GCF_000695525.1 Brassica oleracea var. oleracea | reverse complement strand
CCTCTGCCTGGTGGCTGCCAAAGGTACTTAAAACATAGGTTTTTCAAAAGTACAAACGTGCTTAATAAAATAACCAAAAGGCCCTTAGAAAACATGAATTAGGCCAAACAAATAGACGCGGAGCGACCTCGGCACGTCGCTCCGACAAGTCACTCCGGGCTTCGGGAGCGACCTCAGTGGGTCGCTCTGGCTCCATTGTGTTGTCGTAACGCGATAGAAATGCGAGCGACCTCGGGGTGTCACTCTGGCCAAGTCGCTCTGGGCTTCGGAAGCGCGCTGGAGTGGTCGCTCTGATAGGTCGCTCCGGGTCAGTTTTCGGCTTCCACCGGGATGAGATGGCGAGCGACTTCTCGGGGTCGCTCCAGCGAGGTCGCTCTGAGAGGTAGTTTGGAGCTACCTCATGGCGTCGCTCCGTGATGTCGCTTCCATGTTCTGCTCGTCCAATGATCACCTAGAACACTTCTTTTGAGCTCAAAATGGTTTCCTTGAACCCGCTGAATACGAGGGCGAGGAAACACTAGTCCACCCCAAAACATGCCTAGCATGGGCGGGTTTCGCACCTGCTGTCGGCATAATACTCGACACACAATCCCTAGGAAAGACCTAGGGAATAAGACTCCTATCCAAAACTATACAACACTTAGGAGTCTACAACACTAACACTAATACTCGTAGTCCTGCCTATATGGCATAGGACCCGTAATACCAACATCACAACTAGGAGATCGGCCTATATGGCCAAAGATCCCTAAACAACAACATTATCACTAAACAACTCAACCAGTTAGTCACTCCCTTACCAAAAGATGACTAACATCAATCAACAAGATTAATTAAACGAGCAATAATTTAATTAAATCTACTCAATCAATCTACTCAATCAAACCGTTACCCAGATAGTTTGGCCTCCTGTTACGACACTATCTTTAAAGATAACGGGAACCTGCACTCAACACACAAGAAATATTAAACATGATGCATCCTAGTCCTAGTCAGGTTATTATTTCAGTCTTAATTCCATTTAATCTCAGCTAGCCCATGCTAAACTGAGTCCAGTTTAATAAATAACCCTAAGGACTCTACCATGCAATAGCGTGAGCATTCTACTCTATATGCGACTCGATCTTCCCTAAGTTCCAAGTGGAACTCACAAATCTACCCTAAATTCCAAGTGGAATTCACACAAAACCAACTCACAGTGTTCTAGGCGAGAAGTAGCTGGTTGATCGGAGAGGACTTGGCCAAAACCCGAGATGAACGTCTTGACTGGACTGGACTGAACTAATCTCACCTCGGCTTGAACATGAAGACACTGACAGGCCTCGGCAGACTGATCTGGACAGAACCTCCTTTAGCTCCTGGACAGTTCTTCGGACTTCCCGGCGGAGTATCGAGCAGAACTTTGACTGATTTGAAACCGTGGAACTGAACTAACTCTGGACATCACCTCCACTTGATCATCAAAGGAACTGAGTTGCCTGGACGGACTGATATGGACAGAGTTTCCGTGTCACAATCGTAGAGAATCGTCGATTGGACGGAACTGGCCTTCTCGATGAGAATCGACTACACTCTAAGTCGACCACTTTGTTTCTCTCTCTCTTTCTCTCTTGCCACGTTGACTTGATTCCCATCTGAGCTGATCTTCATTTGATTGAACTTCAGTTGGACAGAACCTTCCCTAGGCGCTGACTCGAAATCAGTAGAGAACAGACCTCGAAAACTCTCTAAAACTCTCGAAATAGTTCGGAAACTGTTGCTTTCTTTTTCTACTTTTCTCTCACGTTTTTAACTTGGTTTGGACAGGTCTGGATGTGTTGAAACTGAATGGAGGTCGTGCCTATTTATAGAATACAGCAACCAATCAGCTTCAGGTTGGTGGCAGTCCGTGTGTCGCTTCGCATGGCTCCGGACGCATGCGCGGTGACACCTCGTGCTCCACATGGCTGGCTGCATGTCCAGGACACATGCAGGACGCCACCAATCCTCCCAGATGTCAGGCTGCATGACTAGAGCTCATGCAAGGCGCCACAGCAGCACACACATGTCGATCAGCATGCTTCGGTTGCATGCGCGGAGACATCTCGTGCTTGGTTGATCCACCTCGTGCTTCTACATGTCAGGCTGCATGTACAGTTTCCATTCACGGCGACAACTCGAGCTTCTTGAGACACTCAGCTTGTTAGATGGTTGACACCACGTTCTGAACCCATGCAACGAGCCACCTCGAGCTTCTCGGTCCATTTGCCTGATTTCGGTCCTTCCGGCAATTTTCTGATCCACGATTAACCCCGAATATTTTTCTGCTCCCGTTTAGATGAGTTTAATATTTTTAATAAACTCCAATCTGAAGTCTGACCTTGGCGGTAAATATTTCCCGATCCTTCGGCTTCATCGAAGACTTGTATAATACCAAAATTATGGTTTTTGTCTAATTTCGGATTTTCCCGCCGTGCTTCGATCCCGTCGTGCTTGCTTCCCGTCTTTCTTGATTCCCTTCCTGATTCCAATGTCTTCGAAATAATATTCCACTGATACGAAGTTTCACCGAAAACTTCTTGCTGAAGAAACGTCATTCTTCCAAAACGTCGAACTTATAAACCGTCGTGCTTCCAAAAATGTTCATCTTCCAAAACATCTGTCTAATCAATCTAAGACATCTTCTAACTATGGTCGAGCAACTTATTCGACTCATAGTTCACTCACGATCAATTCTTCGCCCACCTCGTACTTCAAAGCTTCTCGATCGATCCTTATCGCCCAAGACTCGACCACCACAAAGATACTTGACCATTCTCTCTCTTTTTTTTAACGGGTTTCTACACCTGCGATGACCTTCCTCCGCTCTGATTACTCCACCTCTTCTCCGCTGCAGCTCCCGCCATTCGATTACCAGCCCCGGCCCTACAATGGTCCTTACGCCGATGAAGTTTGTAGATATTCACAGGTGAGTCTATGTTTCTATTTATTTGTTTTTTGTGGTAGTGAATCATGTGGTGAGTGTTCTGAAGTTTGTAGAGATTGTAAGAAAAAAAATAGAGCTTGTGTTTTCTCTTTGGATTGTTTGTTCATGCAAGTAGTTTCCATGGATTGAGCTAGCTTGCTACGTACTACTGAGTTGAATGATATAGGTTTCTAGCGACTGAAGTGTTGTTTATACTTCTCTTTGTTAAAAATTACCTTTTTCATGGAAATAAAATTGTAATTAGTCATTGTCAAATAAGTTTTTCAATGCATTACTTCGAGATCTTAGAATGAAATCTTGCTTTTGTCGTTTATAACCCTGTTAATTCGTTGCTTTTCACTTTTCCAGTAGTCTAACTTAGCTTTCTTCAGACAAATTTGAGTATGTGTTTGAGTTTAATTCGTTTTCACTGTCTCTTTTTGGTGTTGGGGTGCTGCAGATTGTTAAGATGGATTGAAAAGAAACGACATTTTCACCTGCAGGTTTCTTGTCTAGTTGCTTGAGACTTTTTGGTTTGGTAGAAAATTGAATTGAGAGTTATGAGAAGAAGTAGAGGGAAAGGCAAGAGGCAGAACGCAAACTGAAGCTACTACCCTCTGCACAACTGTCTTTGTTCCAGGTTTCTTATTACATACTTCAACATTTTGTACAATTTGTACTTAGGGAAACTGTACTCAGTGTCTCAACTTGCTTCTTACAGAGAGACACAACTGGTTTGTCATCTGAGAACACAGAGCTCAAGCTTCGTTTACAAGTCATGGAACAACAAGCCAAGTTGCGAGATAGTATGTAAATCTCTCCCATCTATTCGGTTTCTGTTTTTTCTAAGAACCCTTAACTTAAGAAACTATCATTGGAGGTCCAAAATTAGGTGTTTATTAACATTAATTCTTAACTTAATTTTAATACTAAAACTAGATACGGACCCGCGCCGTGCGCGGGTATTATTTTCGTTATGTCTTCATAATTTTTTTAATATATAATATTATAGGATTATGAAATTTGAGGTTTATATTTTTAAAAATACATTTATTTGGAATATAATTTACTTTCTACTTGTATAATCTTGGTGTTTGTTTTAATCTTATAGATAGATTATACACGGTGTTAATTTTTAATGTATAATGCTCATATTCATATATGTAATAATTTAGTGGTTTGACTTGGTTTTTAATTCTGATATTATCTTACTTAAACTAAGGAATTAAATTAATTTTAAAATATATCTTTTAATCTAATTTATATAAAATAGTTTATTTTAAAAATTTTGTATGTTTAATAATACTAACCAATTTTTTTTTATCTAATTAATAAATAATTCGGTTATACATAGGTTTTAAAATATTAGTTATGTACATTTAAAAATACAATAAACCCCAAAAATATTTGATAAATTTCTAAGATCCGTAAATATTCATACTAAATTAAATTTATGTGTTTATGGTTCAGGTCCAATATAATCAGAACTTGATTTGCAAAAAAAGACTTTAAAGCCCAATAGTATAACATATTATAAGAAGATTTGTGTATTATATTGTTCTTCTAATAATAAATACATAACCGAAGTAGAAGCACTACGATGGATGATGGAGAATATGCTTCAACATTCGACATGCCAGACTTTTGAAACACACTGTAAGAAGCTGATTGTCATGATTAAAGAGTCTTATGCTTGGCCAAGCTTTGCATCCAAATTGGAGAGGATAGAGTCTCTGCAGATATGCTTGCCGGACTTCAAGATCACTCATATTCCACGTGCGCAAAATCAGATTTCTGATTCTTTAGGTAGGACCGCAAAGTTTTTCTATAGAGAGATTTGTTTCATTGGTTTTCTATTCCGGTTTGGTTATCCAGACTACCTCAAATTTGAGCAATAGAATAGTCGTTCGTTGTAAAAAAAATATATAACCGAAGGTTTAGTATAAATCTTCATAAAAATAGTATAACATATTATAAGAAGATTTGTGTATTAGAATAATATTTACTATAAATCTAATTTGTTATGTTCATAATAAAATGGTCCTACTATCGATCATCATAAATTATTGTACATCTTCACTATGTTAATAATTTTCATGGTTATGAAAGTGAAACTTAACCGAGTGATCAAAACGACATGTCAATATCAAGGCACAACATACCAGTTAAATTTAATTATATGGATCATCATAAATTATTGTATAAAAAAGAGCGTGTAAATTAAAGGGACCGTATGTTAAGTGATAACATGTTGAATAAGTCCAAAATTAAAATATCCCATGGTAGAGTTTAATTAAGACTCTATTTTACTAGAGTAGATATTGAATAAGAACCCACCTAGGGGTTATGGCAATAAAAATGCTCTTACTTTATATTGGATATTTTATTTTATATTCATCTGACCATTTGGGTGGAGATCACATTCGGTGCTCGGTGCTTGGCTCTTGGATCGAAAACTAGCTTAATCCAGAAAACTAGATACAAAACAAATTGGGTCGCACTTGATCAAAAGAAAAAAAAAAACAAAATTGGTCGCATATGTCGAACGTTTTGTTGGTCATGTGGTTTATATATTTCTTTAAAGCATCGAATATCGTGCCCTCCAGAATTTCATATTTTTTCATGTTATTCTAAAAAATACTTGAAAATTGACATATTACAGAGGTTCTCTTTGTTTCGTCTATGAAAAGTAGATATAGATAAATATAATACTGGTTTATATAATCAGTTGAACAAAGAACACATTACAAAACACACATAACTCAGCTAAGTGAGATCTAGATAGAGAGAGAGAGAGAGCTTCCATGGAGCCAAAGTCCTTCCGTTTGTTTCTTCTCACCACAACGGCTTGTTTCATCCTCATTTTCACTTCCACTAACTTCACTCACGCACCGTCGTCCATGACAAGGATTTTTGACTGCACAAACTCATCCTTTTCACATCTTTGCACCACAAGAAACTTCCTTTTCAACAAACATATTCGACCCATTCCTAAAAACAATCCTAAACCAAACCCAAAAAACCATGACCACCTTTCTGATACACCAAAACATCCTCTAGACCCCCTCACGTTGGTCGAGATACAAAAAGTCCGATCAACACTCTCCTCTCACGCACTCTTCGCCTCACGTGCACCACACGCACTTCATTCCGTCGTACTCGAAGAGCCAGACAAGAATCTCGTACGACAATGGGAGAAAGGAAACGCACTCCCACCAAGAAAAGCCTCTGTGATAGCACGTGTCGTTAGCGACTCGCACGTGCTCACCGTTGATTTATCTACTGGTCACGTCGACATAGTGGATAGTCCAGTTCGTGTGTTGGGTT
Organism: Brassica oleracea var. oleracea; assembly: GCF_000695525.1. NCBI lineage: Eukaryota > Viridiplantae > Streptophyta > Magnoliopsida > Brassicales > Brassicaceae > Brassica > Brassica oleracea. The sequence goes on along the minus strand of NC_027749.1, from coordinate 31,341,314 downwards.
TCCCGGTTATGACCGTTGAGGAGATGAGCGACGCCACATGGGCACCTTTCTCAAACACGGAGTTCAACCGTACGATCATCTCACCTGGACTTAATCTAACGGACGTGATTTGTTTCCCGATATCCAGTGGCTGGTATGGTAACAAAGAAGAAACTTCGAGGTTAATTAAGATTCAATGTTACTTAACACAAGGCACGGCTAATTTCTACATGCAACCAATCGAAGGTTTGACTCTACTTTACGATTTAGACACAAAGCAAATCCTCGAAGTATCCGATACGGGTCGGGCAATACCCATACCCAGTCCAAACAATACCGATTACCGTTTCGCCAGTGTTCCGACCCTGGATAAAATCCGAATCCTCAACCCAATATCCATGGAGCAGCCACGTGGACCAAGCTTCGTAATCGAAGACAACCATCTAGTAAAATGGGCAAACTGGGAGTTTCACTTAAAACCCGACCCGAGAGCCGGGTTGATCATATCCCGGGTCAGGTTTCACGACCCGGATACACAAGAGACCACTAAAAGAAAACAGCGACATACTGAGGGAAAAAATCGTTGGTATGTCGTCGGAATAACGTTATTCCGACGACATACCGACGAAAAAAGTCCTCAGAAATAACTCTTCGGAAATTCATTTTTCCTCGGAAATCTCTCGGAATTTTCCGACGGAATTCCGAGGAAACAAATTTCCGAGGAAATACCGAGGACCACCAGTTCGTCGGAAAGCTCCTCGGAATATACCGAGGGAGAACTTCGTCGGATATTTCGATGGCCTTTCCGATGGTCCAATCCTCGGAAGTTCCGACGAAATATTCCTCAGAATTTTCATCGGAAAATTCCGAGGAACTGGTCCCTCGGAAAATTCCGAGGAACGGGTCCCTCAGAATATTCTGAGGAACATGTCCCTTGGTATATTCCGAGGAACAGGATCCCTCGGTATATTCCGAGGAAGATGTCCCTCGGTATATTCCGAGGGTTCAATTCCTCGGAATGTAAAAAATCGACCAAACGTCCCTTCTTCTTTGGAACCGACTAAAATAGAAAATAGCCAAATTTACAAATTTAAATCAAGAAATAAATAAATTGAACTTTAAAAAAAGGAACTTACGGATTAACGATTTCGTTGATTCGAAACCGGGATAAGTTGGTCGAAGCCGTCGAAGCGTCATCCTCGGTTTGAAGCTGAGACACTTCGTCTACCACCTGAGTTTGGACCAGGTCGACCACGTCCCTCACAAGACCGTCATCAATCTGGCCGGT
>NC_027749.1:31339816-31339989 GCF_000695525.1 Brassica oleracea var. oleracea | reverse complement strand
TAAATTAAAGAAACATTAGAAATTAGAAGAAATGGACAAAAAATAAAATTTCAAAACTTAAATAATTGAAGAAAAAGCGGCTGAACTTACCATACGATCTCCCAGAGAGGCAATAGATTGAACACTCAAGTTATGCTTGAAGACGCCCTTCCCTTTACGGTCGCTCTTGCGGT
>NC_027749.1:31327425-31335947 GCF_000695525.1 Brassica oleracea var. oleracea | reverse complement strand
ATCCAAGAACGAAAATAATTTGAAGAAGACATGTTTTTTATGAATCAAATTCGTGTGTAAATAGAGTAAGAGGGAGGATGAAGATATGGAGTGAATGAAGAGGAAGAGGAGTGCTTGTATTTATAGTTGAAATCTTGCCGACAGACCGAGGAAATTCTGACGGATTTCCGACGCCAACGGCTAGTTCGTCGGAATTTCCTCGGAATTTTTAAAATCCCCCAACGGCTCTCCAACGGCTATAATATATCCTCGGAATTCATCGGTTTTTTCCGAGGAATACAACTTTCCTCGGTATTTCATAAGAATATTCCGACGGATTGATATTTCCTCGGAATTCCGTCGGTATATTCCGAGGAAATTCCGAGGAAACCAAATTTTGGGTTTCCTCGGGATATCCTCGGAAATTCTTCGGGAAATTCCGAGGATTTCATTTTCCGTCGGAATGTCCGTCAGAATACCGCTGTTTTCTTGTAGTGGACACGTGATGTGATGTACAAAGGGTTTGTGTCGGAGCTTTTTGTTCCCTATATGGATCCATCGGAGGCTTGGTACTTCAAGACTTATATGGACGCAGGCGAGTATGGTTTCGGGTTACAAGCGATGCCGCTTGAGCCGCTTAACGATTGTCCGAGAAACGCTGTTTATATGGACGGAATATTCGCTGCGGCTGACGGAACGCCGTACGTGAGAGAGAATATGATATGTGTGTTTGAGAGTTACGCCGGAGATATTGCATGGCGTCACTCAGAAAATCCCGTCACCGGCTTACCGGTAAGATTCTTTGTTCTTCTCTATTTTATATTATTATTACATGAAAGTATTTCTGTAACTTTGGATTCCAGTTCAATCTTCACAACTTTATCTTAAAAGTTCTTGAGATTATAAATCTATTATAGTTTTCAGAACAATTAATTGATTAATATATCAAATCACGTGTTATTAAAATGTTTCTGTCCAGTAAGTCTAGATTTTCTTTATCAACTTTATACTTTTGTCAAGCCCTTTGTCAAAAAAAAAACTTTATACTTTTGTCTTTAAAAAAGTATTCAAAATTATATTTTAGAAAACTAAATTTTACCCAATATCAACTTTTGTATGATTGTATATTTTTAACAATACACCTTTACAAATCGGCATTGCCCATATATATTTCGAAAACAATTTCCAAATACCATAACTTTACGTTTCCAAGATTACAATCGATCACTCCAAAAATACCACATAGTTTGAGCTTTTGACTAGTTCTAAGACTTTTTACTACATGATTTAATGAACAATTTTCAAACTTTTAGAACGATTCATAAACCTAAAATAAAATTAAAACATGTTTTTAGCAAAAATAAAATAAAATTAAAACATGTTTTCCTAAGGTGTTTTTATTATAAAGATCCAATAGTTTATAATTGTAACTTTGTAAAATCCATAATTGCATTATTCAAAAACCAAAATATATGTAGTAAGCAAAAGCTCACGTTTACATTCACTACCAATAAACTCCTAAAAGAAAAAAATATATCATTTAATTTAGTTTACATAAAAATACAGTCAATGGTAATACAAATTTTAATTTTTGAATTTTAAAAAACGCTGCGTTTAGGAGAAGGCGATTTTATTGGCGATATTCAGGCGAAGTGCGATAGGGGTTTGATCGATGGATCTGGCTATTCCGCCGGATTTATCGGAGCTACCGGAGGGAGATAAAGGGATCTCTGCGTCTCCGGAAGGTGCTGAGGTTCGTAGAGGTGCAGATTGGATTGAGGATTTGAAGAAATCGGCAAGCTGGGTATCTGTTGCTTGAGATAAGAAATCGTTGAAGAAACATACGGTTGAGATTTTGAAGAAGGATGGTATGAATACGGTGGAGATCCCTGACGAGGTCATCACGAATTCAACACCGCTTTGGGAAGATTTTGTTGTTGGGAAGTTCTTGGATCTGGCGCCTCATATCGCTAAGGTTCACAAGGTGCTTAATAGGATATGGTGTTATGGAGACTCTACTGCAAAGGTAGATGTCTATGATGTGAATCCTACTACGATGCGATTCAAGGTGTCGAATCCGAGAGCGAGGGAGAAGATTCTTCGTAGAGGAATGTGGAACATCGCCGGGGTCCCAATGGTTGTAACAAGATGGACGCCAACAACAGAGGATGAGAAACAAGAAGATGAAGCCATTCCTATGTGGGTGCATTTGGAGAAAGTACCTCTACATATGTACTCGTGGGAGGGTTTAAGTTTCATTACAAGCACTATTGGATTCCCGGTAAAGCTTCAACAAGAAACCATTGCGTGCACCAATTTGGAGGAAGCTAAAGTGTTTGTCAAGGTAGATACATCGAAGGTTTTACCAAAAGAGATCACTTTCACCAAGGAGGGAAAGCAGTTTACGGTGAAATATTTTTACCCTTGGCTTCCCGCAAGATGTAAATGTGTGACAAATGGGGGCATGGTGAAGCAGTTTGTGGACAGAAAGGGAGGGGAAAAAAGAATAAGGACAGTCTGGAAGTAAAAAAGGTTGGTTTGGAGAGTGTTCATCTTCAGGAAGATGTGATAGGGGATGAGGGAAAAGAAAATGAGGAGAATATTTCACTACAGGTAGGGGAGAAGAGTCTAAACAATGTAAAGGAAGTGAGAGAGGAGGAAGTAAAAGGGAAGGAAAATGCCTGGTTAACTCCAATGAAAATTGGAAAAGTTCAGAACAGTTCTTCTCAAACTAATACTTCGGAGATCCAGATATCAGTCTCAAAGTTTTCGTTTCTGATGGATGAGAGAGAGGAAGGGGAAATTCTAAAAGATGATGATATGTTAGAGGGAATGGAGGAAGATGAGATGAATGGAAGAGATCTACTAGAAGATGATATTATTGATCAAAGTGTGAAAGAGTGGAAGAAGTTGGGTATGCAAAAAGGAAGGAAGAGAGGTCAGAAGACTAAAGTTCAAGACTCTAACCAGGGTAAGAACTCACGGTCTTCTCATCGCAAAAACTAATCATGAAGAGTTTCTTCTGGAATGTGCGCGGATTCAATAAACATATAAAACATTCCGTCGTAAAAGAGTGGGTTCGAAGCAATAACATGGAGTTTGGGTGTATTTTGGAGACTAGGGTTAAAGAAGGGAAGGCTGGTAGAATTTTGAGTACAGTTTTTAAAGATTGGTCGTACATGACGAACTATGAATATAGTCAAGGAGGGAGAGTTTGGGTTGTTTGGAAAGATACAGTGAGGATGACGCCGGTTTACAAATCTTATCAGATGATAACTTGTTCAGTGAGTGTTCAAGGGTTTGAGGAGTTCTTCTGTTCGTTTGTTTACGCTAGCAATGCAGTGGAGGGCAGAATGGAGTTGTGGGATGACATATGTCATCATAAAAATTCTGCTATGTTCAGGAATAAGGCTTTGATGATTATGAGTGACTTTAACAAGACTTTGGATGTGGAAGATAGTTCAAGTTTCACTAGTAGGGGGAGAGTTTCTAGTGGTATGCGGGAGTTTCAGAGGGTGGTACTTCATTGTCGGTTCTCTGATATGGGCTATTAAGGTCCATTATTTACTTGGTGTAATAAGAGGGATGAGGGTGTGATTTGCAAGAAGTTGGATAGAGTTCTATTGAATGATGTTGCTTTATAGAGATTTCCTAATGCCTATTCAGTATTTGAGTCGAGAGGATGCTTAGATCACATGAGGTGCAAGATCCAATTCATTCCACCACCTGAAAAGTTGAGAAGACCTTTTAAGTTTGCACTGCCATTGGGAGGTTGCCTACGTTTCTACCAAAGGTACAAGAGTATTGGGATTCAACTCAGAGGCTGTTTCTGTCTACTTCTGCAATGTTCAGATTCTCTAAGAAATTAAAGAATCTGAAACCTCTAATCCGTGAGATAGGTAGAGAGCAACTGGGTAACCTCACAAAAAGAGCTAAAGAAGCTCATGAGATATTATGTGACAAGCAGAAGCACACGCTATTGCATCCTAGTGAAGATTCAGTGAAGGAGGAAGCTGAGGCTTATGGAAATTGCTTCATGTTGCAGCACTGGAAGAGGATCATCTGAAACAGAGGGCTAAACTCCATTGGTTAGAAGTGGGAGATGAGAATAATAAAACGTTCCATAATGCCATATGTTCTCGAAAGGCACAGAACACTATTCGAGAGATCAGATGTAAGGATGGTCGTATTATTAAAAAGCACTCGGAGATAAAGGTGGAAGCAGAGCTGTTCTTTTCAGAATTTCTGAATCAGATTCCTGATAGTTTTAATGGTGCAACTACAGAGGAATTACAGAATTTATTGAAATTTCGGTGCAATACAGAGGACTGTGGGAAGTTGGAGGAAGAAGTTACAGAGGAGGAAGTTCGTAAAGTTTTGTTTGATTTGCCATCAAACAAATCTGCAGGACCAGATGGGTTTCCTTGTGAGTTTTTCAAGATGATTTGGCCCATTCTTGCAAATGACTTCACGGTTGCAGTAAAATCGGTTTTCAGGTATGGTTTTCTACCTAAAGGGGTTAATTCTACAATATTAGCTTTGGTTCCAAAGAAGAATGATTCTATGGAGATGAGAGATTATCGGCCCATAGCTTGTTGTAATGTCCTCTATAAGGTGGTTTCGAAGATTTTGGCTAATCGACTCAAAAGGATTCTGCCTCGAATCGTTTCTGCAAATCAGTCTGCGTTTGTTCAAGGCAGATTATTGATGGAGAATGTGTTATTGGCTTCAGAGTTGGTAAAGGATTATCACAAGGAAAATATCTCCTCAAGGTGCTTGATGAAAATAGATATATCCAAAGCATTTGATTCAGTGCAGTGGTCTTTTGTGCTGCGAACTCTGAAGGCTTTAGGATTCCCGGATAAATTCATTCACTGGATTAATCTCTGCATCTCTACTCCTTCGTTCTCTGTGCAAGTAAATGGAGAGCTTGCTGGGTATTTTCAAAGTGCGAGGGGTCTAAGGCAGGGTTGTTCTCTGTCTCCCTACCTCTTCGTGTTGTGCATGAATACTCCATTGGTTAGAAGTGGGAGATGAGAATAATAAAACGTTCCATAATGCCATATGTTCTCGAAAGGCACAGAACACTATTCGAGAGATCAGATGTAAGGATGGTCGTATTATTAAAAAGCACTCGGAGATAAAGGTGGAAGCAGAGCTGTTCTTTTCAGAATTTCTGAATCAGATTCCTGATAGTTTTAATGGTGCAACTACAGAGGAATTACAGAATTTATTGAAATTTCGGTGCAATACAGAGGACTGTGGGAAGTTGGAGGAAGAAGTTACAGAGGAGGAAGTTCGTAAAGTTTTGTTTGATATGCCATCAAACAAATCTCCAGGACCAGATGGGTTTCCTTGTGAGTTTTTCAAGATGACTTGGCCCATTCTTGCAAATGACTTCACGGTTGCAGTAAAATCGGTTTTCAGGTATGGTTTTCTACCTAAAGGGGTTAATTCTACAATATTAGCTTTGGTTCCAAAGAAGAATGATTCTATGGAGATGAGAGATTATCGGCCCATAGCTTGTTGTAATGTCCTCTATAAGGTGGTTTCGAAGATTTTGGCTAATCGACTCAAAAGGATTCTGCCTCGAATCGTTTCTGCAAATCAGTCTGCGTTTGTTCAAGGCAGATTATTGATGGAGAATGTGTTATTGGCTTCAGAGTTGGTAAAGGATTATCACAAGGAAAATATCTCCTCAAGGTGCTTGATGAAAATAGATATATCCAAAGCATTTGATTCAGTGCAGTGGTCTTTTGTGCTGCGAACTCTGAAGGCTTTAGGATTCCCGGATAAATTCATTCACTGGATTAATCTCTGCATCTCTACTCCTTCGTTCTCTGTGCAAGTAAATGGAGAGCTTGCTGGGTATTTTCAAAGTGCGAGGGGTCTAAGGCAGGGTTGTTCTCTGTCTCCCTACCTCTTCGTGTTGTGCATGAATGTTTTATCTCATAAGATTGATAAAGCAGTTGCAGAGAAGAGATTTACCTTCCACCCTTGCTGTAAGCAAATCTCCTTGACTCATCTCTGTTTCGCGGATGATTTAATGGTGTTTGTGGAAGGATCAAAGAAGTCTATAGAGGGGGCTTTATCAGTCTTTGATGAGTTTGCCAGTTGGCCAGGTCTAAATATCAGTATAGAGAAGTCAACTATATATATGGCCGGGGTATCAGATGAAGAGAAGAGTAGAGTTCTGCAGAATTTTCCGTTTGCAGAAAGGACTTTGCCAGTTCGGTATTTGGGTTTGCCTCTCATGACAAAAGCTATGAGAAAGCAAGATTACTTGCCACTAGTAGAGAGAGTCAGAAGCAGAGTAAGCACTTGGACTTGCAGATATCTATCCTATGCTGGTAGAGTGCAACTAATTAAGGCTGTGTTGATAAGCATAATAAACTTTTGGGCATCTGTATTCAGGTTACCGAGTGGGTGTATAAAAGAAGTTGAAAAGCTCTGTGCCTCATTTCTTTGGACAGGTCCGGAACTGAAAAGCACAGGTGCAAAGGTAGCGTGGAAGGACATTTGTAAACTTAAATGTGAAGGAGGACTGGGAATAAGAGCTTTGAAGGAAGTGAATAAGGTAGCTGGTTTGAAATTAATATGGAGGTTGTTAACAGGAGACTCTCTTTGGGGGAAGTGGATTAAAAACAACTTACTAAAGAGGAAATGTTTCTGGGAAGTGAAGAAGAATACTCAGGCTGGATCTTGGATGTGGAGGAAATTATTGAAGCAAAGAGACACAGCTAAGAGGTTCTATAAGAAATAGGAAATGGCAGAAGTACTTCTTTTTGGTATGAGAATTGGTCTTCTAAAGGGATTTTATTTGAGAGTTTAGGTGAAAGAGGAGCTCTGGTCATGGGAATAAGAAATGAAGCAACAGTGAAAGAAGCAGTGCTTAAAGCCAGAAGAAGAAGGCATCGAAATACGTTGCTAACTGAAGTGGAGGCAGAGCTGACTAAAGTAGAAGAGAAGATGTGTGAAAACTCAGAAGATGTGTGTATGGAAGTGAAAATCAGGATTTAAAGAGAAATTTTCAACTCGGGAGACCTGGGCGTTACTAAGAGAAGATCATACTCAGTTTAGTTGGGTGAGAGTTATATGGTTCGCGCAAGCCACTCCTAAGTTTGCTTTCATGGGTTGGCTAGCAGTGCTTAATAGACTTGCAACTATGGATAGAATTGAAAGATGGAGTCAAGGTGTGGATGTTACATGTGTACTTTGCAAGAGAGCCGGATAATCTCGCAATCACTTGTTCTTTGAATGCTCATACACCTCTCAGATTTGGGAGCATCTTGTAAAGGGAATTCTGGGAAGAGATTTTACTACAGACTGGTCGGAAGTTGTGGTGTTGTTATCGCGGGTTGATAATGACAAGAAGAGATCTTTCTGTACTCGATATGCTTTCCAAGCTATTGTTCACACAGTATGGATGGAGAGAAACAAAATAAGACATGGAGAGAAGCCTTTACCTTTGGAAGTAATGAAGAAGCGGATTGACAAAGGAGTTAGGAACAAGCTAAACCTAATGAGATTGAAAGGAGGAAAGGGCATGGAGAATGCTCTTCAATATTGGTTTAGTACAAGAGTGTAGATAATTAATCCTTAGAAGTATAAGTTGCAAAAGATTAGGATTTTCTTATTAAAGCCTACACTTGATGTAAAAGGGCTTTTTGATGAATATAAATTTAACATTCATTAAAAAAAAAAAAAAAAAGACAGTCAATATAAATGAGTTTTTTTTTGGGTTTAAAACCAAAACATATGAGTTTGTAGTTGAAAATGCAGTTTTTCCTATTTTTTATGATAAAATAGTTGAAACCCAATTGATACTGAACAAATCAATTCTTTCAAAAATATTATTATGAAGATTTCACTGGGCAAACCGAAGATTGTTATGATATATAGTAGTATGGACGAAGATAAAAAACATCTACAGACTACAACATAACAATGGTGACATGCTGCTAGTGAGTAGTCACACTCAAAATATCAGCATCACATAGTGTAAGATAGAAAGTGATTAATTACAATTTTGTTTTAGCCGATAAGGGAAGTAAGACCAAAGTTGACGCTTGTGGTACGAATGGTAGCCTCAGTGGGTAACTACGATTACATCTTTGATTATGAATTCGAAACTGATGGGCTTATGAGACCTAAGGTACTTTTAACTTTCCTTATCAGTCTTATGTTATAAAAAGATTGTAAATGTTTTATACCGAATATCTATTATTGGTACTGTGGAAAATAGGTCGGGCTCAGTGGAATCTTGATGGTTAAAGGGACAACGTATGAGAACAAGAACCAAGTGAAGAAAGACAAAGAAGGTAATGAAGAAGAGCTTTATGGCACCATTCTATCTGAAAATGTAATAGGAGTAATTCACGACCACTACGTCACTTTCTATCTTGACCTCGATGTCGATGGCCTGGATAATTCGTTTGTGAAAGTGAACCTAAAGAGGCAGGAGACTAAGCCGGGTGAGTCACCAAGGAAGAGTTACATGAAAGCTGTTAGGAACATTGCAAAAACTGAAAAGGAAGGCCAGA
>NC_027749.1:31289296-31327383 GCF_000695525.1 Brassica oleracea var. oleracea | reverse complement strand
AGGCCAGATCAAGCTTAGCTTGTACGATCCATCAGAATTCCACGTCATCAATTCTGGTAAAACCACTAGGGTCGGTAACCCAACGGGCTACAAGATTGTACCTAGAGCCACGGCTGCTAGTTTGCTTGACCACGATGATCCGCCGCAGAAGAGAGGAGCTTTTACCAATAACCAAATATGGGCCACTCCATACAATATGTCTGAGCAATGGGGTGGTGGTTTTTTCACCTACCAAAGTCATGGTGACGATACTCTTGCAGTTTGGTCTGAGAGGTAAGTAATATTCGATAAATTAATAAACACGATGAATTAATAAAAAAAATTTGGTCATAAGTTCAGCCAATATAAAATATGACATAATTTAGTAAGACAACAATATTTACTTTTAGTAAATATAGTTTCATTAAAATGATAAATTAATAATTACTATATAAATTTTTTATCTAACCATAAAAAGCATTTTATTGTTTATTTTTCTTTAAGTTAACTTTCATCTTTTTTGATAATTTGCAGTTACTTTATTGCATTAGACATAAAATTTATTTGTATTCTATATTCAATATACAATCTATTAAATAATATAATAAAATAGATAAAATACAAAGCCTTAAAATTTAACTAATATATAATATCTTGAAATGAAATATATTTTTTATTGTTAATTAAAAGATATCTTTAAAAAATAAATTTCATAAAATTCTCTTTAAATTAATAACTGTATAATTAATAGTTTATAGAGTTGTAACTATGCATATTGTTAGTCATTGATGATTTTAAATTGATGTGTTTAATTGTTCTGAAACAGGGATAGAGACATAGAGAATAAAGACATAGTGGTATGGTACACACTTGGATTTCATCACATTCCATGTCAAGAAGATTTCCCAATAATGCCCACGGTTTCTTCTAGCTTCGATTTGAAGCCTACAAATTTCTTCGAGCGCAATCCAATCCTTCAAGCTTCTCCGTACTTCGAACGTGACCTTCCAGTTTGCGGAACAGAATCTGTTTCTGCTTAAGAAGAATAAAAAATTGATGAAATAATTATTCAGCTTTTCGATCTTATTATAAATCCATGGTAAAACTTTAAATTATATTACAAGTATTGCATGTGCTTGTTGGTGAAATCAATAAAATATAAACCAAGTTTCAAAAGAAAAGTAAAACTAACAAAAGAAAAATTATTCGTGTAAGGCTTGTGTAGTTTGGAAAAATTAAAACGAACACCTGTTAGAAGATTTTATATTCGAGACCAAATAAAGATAATAAATAATGTGATATTAAAGGTTAAGTTTCAAGAAGACTTGCTAAAAGTTACTCTAAAATAGAATTTAGAAGAAAAGATGAGTTTGATTAACGACATTTTTCCTATGTATATGGATGTTCCTGTGTTAAAAGAGGAAAATGTTTACCCTCAAGGACACACTCTATCTTTCCAATTTCCCACAAACGTATATTGGACCTATAGAGCACTTTCATTTATTAAATTGACTGGTCTGCCTTTTAACCAGTGTGAAAACGTGTTTGGTTGGATTTTATAACTAAAAAAGACAAATAATCTTTTTTTTTTCCAATTTCCTATCTTGAAACCAACCATCTTTCATAAATTAAATTTATCTAAATCCCAAAATATCTAACCTCTCACGATCTTTCTTTCTTCCATAAATCATTTGTGTTTTCACTTTAATCTCGCAATCAATTATACATAACAAGTCTGGTTTTCAATCATTTTATTCAAAAATGCTTCATTTTCTTTCTATTGCCTCACTCATGGCAAAATCTTTCTCCATCGATGAATTAGATCTCGTAGATGACAAAGAGAACGAAGAAGCGTATGAAGATGCATAGAAGAAGAAGATGATGAGCTGGATGGATGGTCGAATGATTCACGTGAGAGGAATTAATGATTCAGAAGCAGATGAAGATATATCAGAGATGAGTTTAAAAATAAAGAGGACAATACAAAGAAAATGAAGAATTTTGTCTACAAAGTACCATCACAGCTCCTTTTTGTTGCAGTTCCAAAGCTTAATTGAAGAGCAACAATGGTCAACTTTTACTTATTTGTACATCTCATCTTCTAACTTTGTCGTTGTTCTGAATTTGATCCTAAACTCTCAAATTTGCATATAAATCCTTTTGGATTGACCCCACGCTCTTAAATGGATGAGATTTTGGATTATTGTTAAGTTAACATGCAATTTTGACTAATGGATGTGTACAAGAACATTTCCACAACTTTTTTTTATCCGCGTTTATCTCGTCCACATATCTCATATTACTTTTTTTATGGATTTGAGATTATTACTTATCCACAAGCTCTTGTCCATAAACACTTATCCACCATAGACACAAACCTATGCACCAAGAACCTATCCACTATAGATACATCCACTCATTCTCTTCTACCAACCACTATAGATACATCTACTCATTCTCTTCTATCAAAAAATATATCCACGAAAACACTATCCACAATGTTATACTAAAATCAAATTTTAAGAAAAATTAAAAAATATATAAATATAGATATCAAAATAAAAAAAGAAAAAAAATTATTTTCTATATACAGATTTATATATTTTTGTATCTTAAAATTAAGAAATAAATATGAATAAAAATATGTTAGAGGTATAAAAATTATTTTAGTTGTAAATAGCAACAAAAAAATTGTTCCTAAAAAAGAGTGAAGACACTTATGTCGGAAAGCACAAAAAATTCATAAAATATTTTTTCACCTACAAATTCTTGCCATTGGATTGATTTGATAAATGACATCTTATGGTTATATTGATGCTCATATATCCATAAACTATCCAAGAGTCCAAATTAATTCGCACAAACCCCACACACCAACCTCAAACCTCTTTAAATTAGGCATTAAATGCCAACACCAACTGAATACCTTGACTAAAGTAGATTCTAGTTGTTTGTTTACATGGTCATTTTTGTCTAAAAAGACTGTTGTCTTCAAGAAATGCTCCAAATATACAATGTGTTTTCAGGTGAAAAGGAAACACAAGATGTGTCCTTTTACATAACATTCTCTTAAAAGAGTGGATTATCACTTTTGTCTTTTTTTTTTTAATATCTAATTAGATTTCGCTGAAAAATCACATTTTTTTGTTTCAAGGATGTTCTTGGACCGAAATACCTTTTTCCTAACAAGTAATGATTGGAAATTAGTTAAGTTGTAATGAAAGTGTAACTAAAAAGAGCCAAAATGTTATTAGATTCACATGTTTAAATGAATGAGGTGCAATGTTTTATATTTATATTATTATTTATTCATCCTCCATTTCTTTATTTGATTATTTTCTAAAATTAAAATAAATAAATAAATAAATAAATTTGATATAATAAATTCATTTTATCTTTTATATTTGACATTCATTTACATATATTTTAGCAATTTTAATATGAAAAACATAGAAAATGATTTTTGAATAAAATATTGTGGATACTAGGTGGAGAAACCACCCACAAAAGTATATTAAACACACAAAAAGCAGATTTGTGGATTAAGTGTTTGTGGACAGAGAAAATGTGAACATATATATGTTGTGAATAGAGAAAAAATGTGAACTCGTAAATTGTGAAATCATAAATTAAAAATGAGTTGTAGACATAAGAATTATGGATAAGAAAACTAAAATATGTTTAAATATCATTTAAGTTGTGGAATTGTAAGAATTTGGATTTTTTTTTGGTGTGTGTTTGTGTTGAAGGATGCATGTGTTTCGTTAGGAATTGAAAGAATATGGTGTAGTGGCTTGTGTAGATAGATTCATGTGTATATGTTTTTGTAGACATGTTCTTATGGATATTCAAACATTCACATTATATAGAATTTACTCACTTATGAGAATGTAATATAAACTTTCATAAAAGCGTGAACTTTTCTAGTTAACATCAATTTTTTAGAATTGGATTTCTATGAAACATTTGAGTAGACCTACACTAGTATTCAAACTCATCCCCTGAAATTTAACATACATATTCATGAGCACCTTGCAAAAATACAAATTGCAATCTACGTCAATCCAAACAATATACCATGAAAAACTCACATAATCTCATATATGTCATCATCGTAAGAGAGAGAGAAGGAGGTTAGCTGTCGTGGACTAAGTTTCAAATCTTAAAACGTTTCATGTATTAGCTGTGACTATGTTCTGTGGACGTGTTTTCTTGGAGAAGGTCCCATGTTCCCATCATCTTATCATTCTTCTTCTTCCTCAGCTAACACTACAAGAAAACGTGCCCATAACAACGAACATTTACGACGAAAATATTTCGTCGTAAATTTACATGGGCTTTACAACAAAATTACGAGGAATCTAACTTTCGTCGTAAACGCCATGTAAATTTACGACGAACTGATTTCGTCGTAAACTCCTTGTAAGTTTACGACGAATGTACGTGGAATGAGAAATACGTCGTAATCATTACATCGACATTACAACGAAGCATGTTACCGTTATATTTAGGTGAAAACGTGTATTAAATGTGCTTTAACTTACCTAATTTCGTCGTAAAGTCGTTGTAAATAATATGTTAAAACCATGTAAAATCCATGTAAAATATTCCTTGTAAAATCGTTGTTATATTTCAACTACCCAACTCGAAAATTTCTCTATATATATGTCATTTCCCACAACTCTCTTCCTCACAACACACAAACGGGAGAAAAAAAAATCCGAAAAAAAAAAATCAGAAAAAAAATCTAAGAAAAAAATGGCTGGTGGCGGTAGTATTTACGAGTTACGGGGTTGGATGTATTTGCACAAAGATTCCGACGGGAGGGTGACGAACGCATTTCTGAGCGGGCTAGAGACATTCATGCACCAGGCGGGCTGTACACCGATCACACAGGAAAGCGGTAAGATGTTCTGCCCCTGTCGGAAATGCAAGAATTTAAAATTTGCACATAGTGAAACTGTATGGAAGCTTTTTGTAAACAGAGGATTTACACCACAGTACTACATTTGGTATCAACATGGAGAGGGTTATGGGGGAAATGAAGCTAGTAGTAGTAATAATAATTTTGAGGATGGTCATCATAGTGAAGAACCGAATCATTTGCATAATGAATATAATTATCATCAAGATCATGAGCAGATGGTAGATCATGATAGGGTTCAAGATATGATTAGTGATGCATTTTTAGAAACAACTACAACAATAGCTGATGGAACTGGAAATGTAGAAGAACCTAATTTGGATGCAAAAAGGTTTTATGAAATGCTAGATGCTGCAAATCAACCAATCTACACTGGTTGTAGAGAAGGTCTCTCTAAATTGTCTCTAGCAGCTAGGATGATGAATATTAAAACGGATCATAATTTACCTGAGAATTGCATGGATGCATGGGCGGAGTTGTTTAAAGAGTATTTGCCAGCAGACAACGTGTCTGCTGAATCTTATTATGAGATTCAGAAATTGGTTTATAGTCTTGGGTTGCCTTCGGAGATGATTGATGTTTGCATCGACAACTGCATGATCTACTGGAAAGAAGATGACAAGTTAGAAGAGTGTCGATTCTGCAAAAAACCACGATTCAAACCGCAAGGCCGTGGGAGGAATAGGGTACCGTACCAAAGGATGTGGTACCTACCAATTACAGACAGATTGAAAAGATTATATCAATCTGAGAGGACTGCTGCATCGATGAGGTGGCATGCGGAACATGTCCAGAGAGATGGTGAGGTTGCACATCCATCAGACGCAAGAGCGTGGAAACATTTCAACAAGGTACACGCAGATTTTGCTACAAATATTCGGAATGTCTATCTTGGGTTATGCACCGATGGATTTAGTCCATTTGGAATGTCTGGTAGACAATATTCTTTGTGGCCAGTCATTCTTACGCCGTACAATTTACCGCCGGATATGTGCATGGAACAAGAATTTCTATTTTTGACCATATTAATCCCTGGGCCGAAGCATCCAAAACGGTCTCTTGATGTTTTTCTTCAACCGTTGATAGAAGAGCTAAAGCAATTGTGGTCAGAAGGGGTGTGGACGTACGATTGTTCCTTGAAAAACAATTTTACGATGCGAGTAGTTCTGCTGTGGACGATAAGTGATTTCCCTGCTTATGGGATGTTGTCTGGCTGGACAACACATGGAAGATTATCTTGTCCGTATTGTCTTGGATCGACGGATGCTTTTCAACTGAAGAATGGTAGGAAGAGTTGTTGGTTTGATTGTCATCGTCGCTTTCTTCCACTTGCCCATCCGTACAGAAGAAATAAGACATTGTTTCGGCACAAAAAAATTGTCAGAGACGGTCCTCCTCCATATCTCACCGGCCAGCAGATCGAAGCAGACATTGATTATTACGGAGCTTAGGAAACAGTTAAAGTTGGAGGAAATTGGCATGTTCCTGGAAATATGCCTGATGGATATGGTGTGTCTCACAATTGGCATAAGAAGAGTATATTTTGGGAGCTACCCTATTGGAAGGATCTTCTCTTACGCCACAATCTGGATGTCATGCATATTGAGAAGAACTTTTTTTAGAACATCATGAATACATTACTTAACGTCTCTGGGAAGACAAAAGATAACAAAAAGTCAAGGATGGACTTACCTGATATTTGCTCAAGAAGTGAGTTACATATCAAGAGCAATGGAAACGTTCATGTTCCCATCTTTCGGTTGTCATCAGAAGCCAAAACAACCTTTTTTGACTGGGTTGCGTCAGAAGTTAAGTTTCCTGATGGTTATGTTTCAAATCTGTCAAGATGTGTTGAACGAGGTCAAAAGTTCTTCGGAATGAAGAGTCATGATTGTCATGTGTTTATGCAACGACTTCTTCCATTTGCTTTTGCCGAGCTCCTTCCAGCAAATGTCCATGAAGCACTTGCAGGTAATTATAAAACGTTAATATATATACATATGTTAGGAAATGTTATTAATTTGATTACTTTTGCAATATACAGCCATCAGCACTTTTTTCAGAGATCTCAGCACACGTACGTTCAAGGAAGAAGTCATCGAACAACTTCATCATAACATTCCGATCATATTGTGCAACCTGGAGAAGATATTTCCTCCTTCATTTTTTGACGTCATGGAGCATCTAGTTGTCCACCTACCGTATGAAGCATTGCTTCGTGGACCTGTTCACAACGGATGGATGTATCCGTATGAGCGACAGATGAAACATTTGAAGGGGAAAGCAAGAAATCTTGCAAAGGTGGAAGGTTCAGTAGTTGCGGGAAGTTTGACAGCCGAAACACCTAACTTCACATCATAGTACTTTGCTCCAACTGTTCGTACGAGGAAAAGAGTTCCTAGAAGATATGATGATGGTGGAGTACCGACATCATATCCAATTGACGGTGTTCCTGACATTTTCTGCGAAATTGCAAGGTTTGGTGGTAAAACGAAAGAAGTATCGTGGTCATGTGAAGAGGATAAACATAGTGCCCACACTTATATTCTACTCAACTGCGAGGATGCAGTGACCCGTTACTTTGAAAGGTAAATATTTTTGTGAATGTTAATTATATGAATTGCAGTTAATTATGTATGACTTGATTATTTGTTTAATTTGCAGCATGTTTGTATCTCAAGTTGAAGAAACAATACCAGGAATATCTGCAACTGATGTGGACACACGTAAAGATAAGCACTTTGTCAAGTGGTTAAAATCACAGGTACGTAATATATCTCATACATTGATTAATTAAGTAAGTGTTTTGATACTTCAATATTAATTAAGAATAACTGCTTTGTGCAGGTTGATTATGACGATCCTTATTATCCCGTATGGTTTCACGAATTGGTTCAAGGTCCAGTTGCAAAGGTCACCACATCACCTATGTATTTCACACGAGGATTTACCTTTCACACATACGAGTATGGGAGACATCGGGCAACGAGTAACTACGAAATATGTGTGAAAGGTGAAACAGACTTTTACGCGATCTTGCAGGAGATTATTGAAGTGGAATTTCCGGGGTTATTGAAGCTAAAATGCGTCCTCTTCAAATGTGAATGGTTCGATCCTGTTGTGAACCGAGGGATTCGGTATAACAAATTTGGTGTTGTGGATGTCAATTTTGGGAGAAGATACAACAAATTTGAGCCTTTCATTTTAGCTTCACAAGCCGAGCAAGTAAGCTTCCTTCCTTATCCTCGGCTTCGAACTTCCGGGATAAACTGGTTAGCTGCTATCAAAATTACACCTCGTGGACGCATTGTCGCTGGAGAAGAACCGCCCTTCAAGAAGAAGACGCTATCAATGAAGTTGAGGTACCAGAACAACCAACTGATGAAATCCTTTTGATCGACCCGCAAAACTTTCAATATGAAGATATTCCCGAAGATGCGACAGATGAAGCACGTGAAGACGAGTTCGAGAGAAGCGACGATGATGATTATAATGATAGTGATGAGAACGAAAACGATTTAGAGTGATGTAATATATGTCTCTGATGTTGTATTTCTCTATTGTAACGTATGTTTAAAGAAATATTGTTTTTTTACCATCCTAATGTATGTGTAACAAATGTTGTTTTATATAATATGTATTTGTGTTAATTTTAAAAAAATTATTTGGAGCACTCACAACAGATATTACCTTACCCACAAGCTGAGCTTTTGAGTCTATCTCTATATCTTCCAGCAACATCAAAATCTCACTATATAATCTTTGAAATTGAATCACCCAGACACAGATCTAATTTTAGTTTCTTTGAAATTGATCTCAACACAAAAACATAATCTTACGTCAAGGAACACATCAACAAGGTATGAGAGATTGATCTCAAATGAAACACCTGACTGTGTAACTCCGGTTGTGAAAATTACAGCTGATCCTATCAAATCCACCAGTGTCTCTGTTGCTCCTCCATGTAAGATATTTCCTGCGGTCTGTCCAAAATTCCAAAATCAAGGGTTTTCAAATTTCACATCCTAAAACGAGAAATTGGAGGGGAGGGTGAATGAAAAATTAGGGTTTTTAATTTAGTTACCAGGAGATGAGGTCGGCCTTTCATGAAGCAGACGATTCGACCATGTTCAAGGTTTATGAGTTCGTATTTTATTTGCACACAATTTTTTAGTTAGCAAAACATGTAACAAGAATGAAAGTAAGGCTTTAAGGGTATGATGGACAATCAACAAGAGAAAAGTGTGTGGCAATTAGAATGTGACCTTTTGTGTTATTATAAAGTCAAATCTTAAGAAACTTGAAGAAACTCTAAACTCTTAATTAAGGTAATCCTAAAAACTGTCCAAAACAATTTTACTAGAAAAAAACTTAAGAAACTCTAAACTGTTAAGGTAACCGAAGGAAACCATTGTAATTCTTAAGGTTATCTACGGCCACGAGTACCCTACTACATTATTATCATTTGTTAAGTTTATATTCAATTATATATGATAAATTTATTTTATTCATTTATGATAAATATAATAATTAATTTATAATTTTGAAGAAAAAATATTTTATGTTTTTGATGAAAAACCAAAATTAAAATATTTTACAATAAATATGATTTTATGTTTCAGTGAAAATTAGATTTTATTTTCTTACTTGGAAACAAGATTTTGCATTTTTTACCGGAAACAAGAGTTTAAGTTTTTTGGTGGAAAATAAATTTTAACTTTTTTGCAAAAAAAAAAATTAAATTAATTTTAAATTATTTAGAAAATATTAAGTTTAATTGAATAAAACTCTACGAAATACCCTAACTCTATAGGATAAACCATATTTGAACCATGATATTCCCGTTCATTTTTTTACCAGTTTTGAGTTTGAAATTTTGGAAAGTCTGATTACCAAAAAAAAATTTTTTGTTAAGTTTGAAGGTACTGTACCGATAATTATATACTAGACCACCTGCACGGGTTTTTATTTTCAATTTTTTGTAATTAAATTTTTGCTTTGAATAAATGGTATAATATATTTATAATTTTAAAAGTATTATAACATTTTAACACATTATTTACATATAATTTTACATTTACTAATTATATTTTTTATTTTAGACCGACATGGATATCATATAGCCTAATTCCATATTTATAAACGATTTAGACTTGTATTTATATGTAAATATTATACAATTAATATATTCATAGATTATATTAACTTATATTTAATAGTATATAAATTGATTATTTGATGTTTTATAACTTCTCCTGTATTACTAATAGATAATATTAAATATTTAATGTGTTAAGGTTTAAAACAATATTATGTTATAAGCAAGTGTGGGCATTATGGGTATCAATTCGGTTCGATTCGGGTATTTTGTATATCAGGTAATTCAGGTAGGAGGCTAGAGGATCCATTTACTATTTAACAATTTTTTTTGGGTTCGGTTCGGATAGCTTTGGGCTTGGTTCGGTTTGATTCCAATAGTAAAATTAGGAACCAAAAAATACCCGAAATGTTTTGGTCCTCATTTGGTTTCGGTTCTGGTTCGTTATTTCAAGTAGTGTAGGTTAAATAACATGTATTTTGGATAAAATATCGAATAATTAGGATGATTTAGATTAAAAAATCTGATATTTTTGGTTACTTTGGATAAAATTATCTAGATAGTTTCGGATACGTTCAGATAGTTCAGATACTTTACAATAATTTAGTCTTTTTCAAATATTTTAAATATATTTTTGAAGTATAAATATATATTTAGCTATGCTATATGTATATATATAATTAATATTTTTTATATTTGGGTACCCGTTCAGCTCGGTTTGGTAATTTTGAATATATAAATTTTGAAACCAATTCATTATTTAAGAATTCGGTCCAGTTTCAGATTCAGGTACTTTGGTTCGGTTCTTCGGTTATGATCTTTTTGTCCAAAGCTTTTATAAAGCCATAGTAAATGAATAATATACTTCCAAATCTAATATTAAAATGTTTTTTTTTGCTTAAACTTTGGTTTAATATTAAAAATGTTACAAAAATTTATATTATATAGCAGTTTAGAAATTAAGATAGATATACAAAACACTTTACTGAATTAAGATCATAAGAAATAGAAAACTCTGAGTTGTATTGTGTTAAACATAAAATACATTACGATAATATATTTAAAATCCACTGGTGATCTCAAAGATGCATTCAATATCTTTGAAAATATTCTCTTTCATGATATAGTACGTGTATATTTTCCTGACGTAAAATAGGAAGTCAGTTCAAATATAATTAATGTTGCCGATTTTTATAGTTGATAATCAATTTAGGAAATGTATTAAAAACAGGAAAAAAAAATAAAAGGTAAGTTTATTAATTACTTTGATGGAATTAGATTGTATATATTTTGCAAATCTAAAGGTTAATTTTAAAGTGTACTTCTATTATAATAAGATACTAGATTTTGACATGAGTTTTCAAAGCGCGGGATAACTTTTCGGTTAAAAATTATTTATGAAGTGAAAAAATAGTAACCCTTTGAATTTTAAGATTTGAGTTTGACGTCTATAATTGAGAAATTATTTTATTTCAACATCTCATATTTAATTCAGTTCATTATTTTAATTTTTTAGTAAAAAAACTAAATATATATTAAATATATATTATCCATAAATCTCGTATCTGTCATATACTTCTAAAAAATGTAGTAGATAATAAATATGACTTACATTCTCATCTACAAAAATAATCACTAAATTTTGCTACTTTTAAATTTTGATAACATAGTGAAGTGTCATTTTCAGTTTTGTTATAGATGTTAAAAGTAGCTTTTCAATCCTAAATTTTTGAACATAAGCTGAATACTTAATTATAGATTTCAAATATATTTTGAGATTGATTTTGTAAATAATAAATTTTGAAACAAACTACAAATTTACATCTACAATTATGTAAGATTCAAGTATATTTCAAAACAATAATTTTTAAATAAAATATTTTAGTAAAATAACTAAGTTTAATCTGTAAAATAGCCGTTCGTTGTTAAAAAAAAAAGTTTCCTATAGTTATAATATATATGGTGTTTGGATTTTAATTAGAAATAGAATCGATTGTAAATTAGATTCTTGCATCCAGTCACATTAATCATTCTCTACTCAGCTTAGTTATCATCAGAATCATAGTGACCAATCTTTAAATTGAGCTTATAAATGTCACTTATTAATAGTTTGGTAAGATCTCATCGTTTGGAAAACAGTGGTATAAATTGTTATATGGAAAATAGCTTGTGAATGTCATTGTATGCTTTGAATAAAATGAGCAGAGAAGCATTTAGGCTTTGATGATTGACACATCTAAAGAAAAACTACACCTTTATTTAAAGCAAACTAAACAAAAGTCTAAATATACATCCACAAAGCATAGATTAGGTTCATAAACTACTGAAAACACTGTCTTCTTAATCTTATTTTTATTCACCAAGGGAAAGCTAAGAAATGACTTTAAAATACTTTTTTGGTGGTAAAAAAAATCTTTTGCGGATACTTTACCCTGCAAAAAAAAACAAAGAGAAGGAGATGAATATTGTGTTTATACTATTAGAAATTCAAACATGACATTTGTTTGTAATAAAAAAATATCAAAACACGAACAAACATCTACCATATGATTAGGTTGACTATGTTGTACACCAAGTAACTACTCACACAAAACCAAAATCTTTTCACCACAACTGTCACCTAACACAAGCAAAAGACTAAGCTTTGAATCAACCTATACCACAAATGTCACCTAAGACAATCAAAATACTAAGCTTTGAATCAACCTATACATAACAAAATCACAAAGTTCGGTCTTATAAATCATACATTGGAAAATCGAGCAGCTAGTGACGGAATCATTCCTGCTTCTCTAGCATATGTAAAAATACCTCCGACATCAATCACCCGTCCAGCGTTACCAATAGCCTTCAGCCTATCCTTTTTCCCCATTGTATGAATAATCAAAACACTATCCATTCCTTAAACTCCACCGTCGTAACATCCCTCGTCTTACACTCATCACAAACCCTAACCTCCGAATCCAATAAACATATCTCGCAGGTAGCCACAGACTTTATGAAAAAGATTCTCGCATAAAATTAAGTTACCACCACATTCACTCTGGCCGCTTCTAAACATACCGGCAAGTTTTCATTGAGGACTTCCGGTAGAATATATATTAAGCAACAAATATTTTATATTCCAGTCGAATAGGAGAGTTTTAGTTATTAGAATGTTTAATTTTTTTTTGTTTTAGGAATATTCCTTAAATAGAGGAGAGAATAGTATATATGGAAATAAGTGTGTTTAATTTTTGGTCAAATTTAATTTTTTTAAAATCAAAATAAGAAAATGGCATATCATTGTAAATAACTCCAAAAACCAAGGGTAGAATCCTAGTAGGGATACTGATTTAATAGTATAGATAGATAGATTACTAGCATATCTATGTGTGAAGAAAGAAAGACACAAAGTTATCCCATGTAAACACATTTTTTTGCATAGTGTGGCTCATGCCGTTGAATTATTATTTTTAATTGTAAGAAGTTCTGCACCGAAGTCTATAGTCTTTTTGAAATAGGAATAATAGATGGTTGTTAAATGAGACTCTGCGCAGCTACGGAGAGTATCTTTAACGGTGGATTCTAGAAGAGTTCTCAGCTTAAAAAAAGGAAATAGTAACAAAAATATGAGAGAGGATGAACAAAAATCCTGTTTTAATTTTTTTTTTAAAATTGCTTAGAACTTTAGAAGACTGATATCATTCAAGTAGGGGGAAATAGATATATTTTGATTGGTTTAAAAAATAAAATGTAATTGACTTATTTTAGTACTAATATATTATTTTCTTTTAGAAACTTTCTAAACAATGGAGCCGCTCTGAGATTCGAACATGGTATCTCTAAGTTTTAAACATTAAGCTTTACCAATAGAGATAACAATCTATGATGATTTTGAACATTTAATCTACAATTTAGGAAAACATTATAGTTTTTTCTTAAAATTTTGCATAATATCCCGATATAAATATATTTTAATTAATCTTTATGAAATTGCTTCTAAATAATTATATATTTGTTATGAACTATTATGTGAATGTCCATATAGGCCCATAGGCCCATGTTCTAGACGGTTCTAAACCCTAGTTCTGTATTCCTATATATATGTATGTTGTCTATGGAATAATAATAAGAACAACCAATTATCTCTTTCTCCCTCGATCGAAACCCTAGACGGCGAGAACCTTAATCCCTTGATCGTGAACCTTCATCCTGATTGTGAACCGACAATCCGATCTCAGCCTGTTCGAAACGGCGATACCGATCTCAGCTTGTTCGACCGACGATCTCAGCAAGTTCCAGTTCGAAATCTTCTCTTGTTCAATCGGTGGTCCATTCAACCCAATTGGAGGTTTAAGGTAATTATCAAACCCTAATCGGATTTACACGTAAAAATCGAAACCTATATCCTAAAACCCTAATCATGTTTTACATAATCGAAACCCTAATGATTAAAATCAAAACCCTAATGATTAAAATCAAAACCCTAATGATTAAATCCAAAACCCTAATGATTAAATCAAATCCGTAAAATTATCAAACCCTAAAACCAAAACATATTCGATTTATATTCTAAAACCTAATTAAACTAAAGTATCAGATCTGATTATTAACACAATCAGATCAAATAAAGCTTGATTAAAATCGATACATATAATCTTTAAAACCCTAATCAAATATTTTGAATCAAAATATGTTTCTATTTTGAACTAGTCCTAATCACATGCTAGAACCTGATCTCTCTGAATATTGAATATGATTGCATGATCTGATAGAATCCGTGTACTAGGCTTTCTAAATTCGTAATTGAAACCTTTTAAATCGTCAAAAACTAGCGGTCTAAGCAAAACCCTAATTGTGATAAGTAATAATCTAACGATGTACTTATATTCTAACGATGATTGAAAACCCTAACTACATGTGTATGCCATTATGAGCAGACAAATAAACTGAATTTTAATAATTAGGAGTTAGCAAATTAATTCAGCTAAGTTTAATTTCGTAGAAATAGATTTGCTGGTTGGATCGGTTTTATTTGCTCAATTACGGCCAAAGTTTACTGCTGTATTTATAATCAACTGAAATTATACAGATTTATAATATCTACAACTTAGGTCATGTATTCTATATTTACCATCATTGCTTGTCTAATAGGCAAGTAGATGAATCAATAACTCTAATGATTTGTAATATATATATCAGATATGACATGGTAACATATTTTATTGTGTAGAACATTAATTTGATGAACTAACTTTTGCTTAATATGATTTACTGTTTAATACTTTAGTGGTACTACCGAAAACTACTTTTATGGTCAAAGTAGACCCCAATGAGTTTCTTTCAGGAAAAATATTCTCACAAGAAGTGAGAAAATAAGTATGGTATCAAAAAAGAGATATTTCTCTGACCTTATAAGGAAATAAACTAGTGTGAATACAATGTCTTGTAGTATCAAGATTATTGGAAGCTCTAAAAGAACATATGCATGTATGTCTATGGGAATGAAACTTATACTTTCTCAAGTCTCAAAGATCAAAAGGATCTAAGATGTAACACATGACCTTAAGTTGGGTATGTCGTTGATTTTTAGTTAAGATTCACTTCGAGATTGACAAAAATGTGGTGTTATCATCTCGAGGGGGAGAATTAGAGAATCTCACATCCCTAGTATGTGGAACATCCATAAGTATGTTCACACTGGAAATAGACTTGAAGAGTCATTTATAAAATAAAACCAAGGGATTGTACATCTAAAAAATATTGAGACAATAAGTAAAGAGAAATCTTGAATATCTTGAATCACAAGTATTACCCAATGCACTATTGTATTGTACTGCACAATGATTAGAAATGGAGATAAATGTAATAGTAAACCAGAAGTTTACTGAACGTGTAATGTTTAGCAAGTTGGTTATGCCATCCCAGTTTAGTAATGATACGAAAGATAATCATATGGACATTCGTTAAAGAACCAGAAGATTCTTACGAATGATCTGCTATATGTTGTTTGCTTACAAGGCAATATAAGAATACAATTTTCACCCGTTGAATAGATTTGGAATCTATGTATACAAGGAAATTTTGTGGGCTTGAGCACCCACTGGTGGACTGATCATCCACCATTTGATTAATGCATCGTCAAGAAAGTCATATGTATCCTTGTCAAAGATCCGCAACCTGATGTTTGCGAGACTAATTGGTAATACTGGTAAAATCACACGCCTTTGATGATTATTTTATGCATGTATGGATACATGATGAACATCTTGTAGCTAATGTTCATATTTAAGATGCGGCATCATTTATTCGCATAATGCCAAAGAGTGATTAAGAACTCTCCCCATCAAACTGGTTTTGGGTCAGGAACCAAAGATCCCCATCTAGAAAATTTTGGATAAGTTGTAGTTGTTCCACCACACAACTAAAAGATGAGACCTCAAAGAAGGTTATGAATATGTTGGATATGATCTCCATTGATAATAAAATTAGAAGATTTTATAAGATTTATCTAAAGTCTCAAAGTTAGTCTATCCAAAATTAGGGAGAGAAAATAAACAGCTGGAAAATGAATGAGTTGAATGAATTATCATTGATCCTCGGACTAAAGAGAGTGAATAAAAGTCCAAAATTGAATGTATAGAGATAATTCTATTACAAAGATTAGCATATGAGTTGCCAGACTCATTTACTGGCCCTAAGAAAGTGATTTAGTCACAAGTACCAGCTCTAAATGCTTCAATTAAAATGAGTGTCCTAGAAGGACAATATCAAACTGCTAACGAGTCTAAAGAGCGCTTAAAGCGTGATAGACCTATCGGTTCCAAATAATAATCCTCGAAAAATAAAAGGAGCATGAATGAGAATGGCAGAATCGAGAAATAAAATATTAAGGATCTCAAGAAGAGATAGAAAACATGACAAGAAAGAAATTCAGGTACCTGAAAATAAAGAAATCTCAAATAGCTATGTCATGTACGAAAAAATATGAACCGATATCAAATCGACGTCGTGAATACATATGCATGCAATGTAGCAGTTGATAAGAATGAGGATCATGAACCATCTATTGAAAAGTGTACACACAAAAAGAAAATAATAGGCCAAAATGGAAATAAGCAATAGATGAAGGATTAAATCTCTTGGAAAGAGAAGAGTATTCAGACTGATAGTCTGTACACCTAATGGTGACCAGTGGCACACAAATGGGTCTTTATGTTAAAGAATGAATGAGATGATGAAAAGTTATGAGATGAAAAAGAGTAGTTTCACAAGAGTTCTCACAAAGACCTAAAATTGTTATAAGAAACATATCATCATGTGGTGGAAGCATCAACTTTCAAGTTTCTTTTGTCTGGCAAAAATTGAAAGCCACTGGAAAATGACAATTATTTGAAAGATCCAGAAGGATGTGAATTGTAAGAAGCAGTAAACCCCATAAGGATTTGGGCTGCGAGAAACAATAAGTGCTAGTTTTCGAGAACATTACCGCGCGAGTATATTGAGCATATAAAGGAAATAATTTTTGGTCATGAAGTACCATGATATATATTGGAAATTTACTAATCTCTTTCATGATTGAAAGATGTGGTTTCGTATGAGAAGAAGGATATTCATACTTGTAACTTTTACAAGAAGCAAAGGAATAACTCGTATGTATAAGTATACATAATCTGAAGGTGTAAAAGATTGTCTTTAAAGGAAATTTGGACATGGATTCCAAATAGACCAAGATATGATCTTTTGTGTGAAAGTAATGTTATGGACAAGGAGCCAATGGTCTAAGAGATTACTGACAATCAAACGAGTTTATTCATTAAGAATATAGCAATTCTTAAAAAGGATGATATATATGATGAGAATACATCTCCCAAAGATGATGCTTCCAGGGGGAGAATATGATGATGTGCGTAGTTGTACTCTTTTTCCTTATCATTGGTTTTGTCCCATTGGGATTTTCATGTCAAGGTTTTAACGAGGCAACAAAGAACACGCAAATGATAGATACCTAAAGAGGAATATTATCACTTAAGTGATGAAGATCTATCGATATTCCAATGTGTTATTGAGATTAAGAGAAGCAAAAGAGAATGATCAAGATCAATCATACTTGAAGAAGAATCAAGGCACATTCCATTTGCGAGAAAGAATCAAAGATCGAAAGTTTTCCAATCAAAGGAGGCCTTCTAAATGGAATTAAAATGTGAACTTGGTGTTCATAGAAAGATATTTGAGTCTACTTTCATCTCTAGTTTGAATCAAGTCATTTCGGATGATAGAACTTTAGATATGGTAGTTTTCGTTGGACATGTTGAAGCTGTCTCAGAATACCTAATTTCGACTGGTATCCCAAATATTGCTCCTTATTTCCATCTTACCAGATCAAGACCGGCGCCTAAAGTTAAACATGGATGTTAGCTTCGATTTACAAGTGGTTTGAAGTCATTTTGTTCTACGGTCATCAAGATATTCAAGTTTCAGTGAAGAGTGTCAAATCTGCCAAGAGAAGTGAACCGGTCCAAGCCAAAGACGAAGGAGTTAATTCATCACATTGGATTGTGTCCTATCAGATATCTCAAGTTACGTTCTCATTAGGGGGAGTAGATGCGCGCTGCACTTTTTTTTCCTTCACCACGGTTTTTCCCATTGGGTTTTCCTGGTAAGGTTTTTAATGAGGCATCATCTAAGGCGCTTTAGGAAATATTTTGTATAATAGACATCCAAGGGGGAGTGTTATGAACTATTATCTGGATGGACATCCAAGGGGAAATGTTATGTATGTTGTCTATGGAATAATAATAAGAACAACCAATTCTCTCTTTCTCTTGTTTTACAACATATATTAACTTTTTCTTTCTTCTAATTCCAGAGTAATAAAACTATTCATGATATCGATGGATAATACTCCTACCATATACACACTTTTTATTCAACACACAAAAACAAACTAAAAATTTATATCAAATATCCTTCATTTTTTCCCTAAAAGTATTTTTTTTCTCATCAACTTAAACAAACTCATACTGACTCTGTTAACCACACCGGGAGCTCCGCATCCATGTGAACAACGAAAGACGGTTGTATCCTTACACTGTGTGCTAGACAATCCGCCTTAGAATTCTACGTTCGTGGTACATGAATGATCTATGAGCTGAGGAAGCTTGCTTTTAGGGTCTTTATATCCTCCAAATAATTAGCAAAAGCTGACCATTCTTCTGGTTTAGAAACCATCTTCACCAATTGAGAACAATCCGTTGTAAACGTGACCTGAAACTGTCGTAAGTTCCTCATGCACTCCATTGCCTAAAGTAGCGCTCCCACATCTGCATGAGGAGGAGAGAGACTCACCCTGACATTTTGTGCCTCCAACAAACCATCAAAACCTTCTAGAGTACTATACCAACCTTATCCTGAAAATAGATCATTTTATTTCCAAGAACCATCTGTAAAACACCATCACCCTGGAATTGACGGTAGATTCGTAACCTCTACATGGTGTGCTGACCTTTGTATGTTCAACACTTGTGCCTCAGCCCAAAGTGTTGATTCTGATTATGCAAAAAAATTTCCTTAAAAGCAAGTCTTCAAAATGTAGTGCTCAATCATGATTTACACATAAATTCCCTGCAGTAAAGGCTTAACTGAAACATACCAAATTGACAATGAACACATAATCCATCGATGAAACCCAACTATTTGGGCCCAAAGGGCTGCCTCACAGCTTGAAGTAGCGAGCTCCGAGTCTACGGATAACAACCAAGATCCGGTCACCTTGCCATCAAGTGGTTACTAGCAAAACAAGATCTCCAGAGCAAAGCATAACATGTGCGCCTAAATACACAGAGTTGTTAGGCGAGCTGAGCAGAATAAAGGACGAGCCAAGAACCCAATCTAAGAAAAGCCAGAACAAAATGGATCCCATAACCAGTGATACCAACCGTAACGATGCACCGATTCAAGCTAATGAAGTCATTCCGACTCAGTAGAGCACCATCAACATCGGAGAGCTGAGCCATACTTCCATCAAGCACGAATCTCAGTCATCTGCCCAAGATAATCCTTCAACAACTATACGACTCTCCCAATCGTTCCTTCGGTCGAAAACCTGAATCTGGTAAGTGTTCCTATTGACCAACTCAACTCTTGGATACAAAACAAAACAATGGTTTGTCTGCCGCTGGAGCCAGATCGAGTAAGCGACGGATCTCTCTGCTTCCGTCTTCGTCGAACAAGCTTGTAAATATCCAAGGGATGCTCATCTCACTCAAAGATCAAACGCATCGACACGTGACAGCTGCTCGAACCTTTGAGACTTGTCTCGAGAGGCACTAGCACCGTCTAAAAAGATCTCAATATCCAATACTCCAAAGCGGGACAGTCGATGGAGCTAGTTGATTGGCCGATCCTAATTCTCCTTTTCAAAAACACCTTAACTTATCTTCCCTAGCACCACAAACAGGAAGTAGCATCACTAAGTCTGACGTAGGATCGCATCCTGCACAGCTAAATGTCGACGATCATCCACCATTTGTAACTCCACCTCGAACCATGTTCGAAGTCGTTAATCGTCTCAACAAGTGATCTCCACTTCCTCTGCCACTGGGATACGAGACAACGAGAAATTGATGGCACGAAGTATCAGCATTCACATCAAACTCACACGTTCCACAACAAAACCCCGCTTGAGAGTTTGACCCTCAAGACAACATACCACCTCAGGTGACCCGTGAGTATCTGACTTATGCAGCTTTGCTTAATGGCTGAGTACTTCAAATCCATTGCCACATATCAATGGAACATGGATCAATTGACTTCAAATCTTCTTAAAGATATGTCAAGCAAACCAACATTAATATAATGTAACTGAACGAACGGATCCATATGGACACTAGTTCAGCGCCCAACCTAAATCACATAATAAAAGCTGCATCAAACTTAGTTCATAAATCGGATAGCCAACGCTCGTCGATGAGACACTGGGAAAATAAAGTTCTCATAGTTTTGGGAGATCCGACCCTAAGGCTCACATACGCGCTTTTAGACTTGCGATAGCCCGAGCCCACCTCAAGGATGAAGAGAAAGAAATAGGTCATTGTAGGATTTTTGTCAAAAATCTCACCGAACCCGCGCTTGAGTGGTTTGCTTGCTTAGAAGAAAATTCCATAGATAATTTCACACATCTATAACCACCTTCCTGAAACATCACTCCTTCTACATTGAAGAGAAGGTTTCGGAGAAGCCCTTTCTGCAATAATATAAGGGCACAATGAGACGCTTAGGTCCTACATCGATTTGTTCAAAGAGGTAAGATATTTAATCATGAATCCAAATGATAGTACGGCCTTAAGAGCACTAAAAACCGGCATCCGGTTCACATCGCGATTCGCGCACACCGCGCTTCACCCTTCTGCTTCCTAGAAGAAGAAACCACTGCTCTCTCTGCAAGACACAGATGAGACCCGTGGGTATCTACCTCTCGCGAAAGTGATGTTTCGACGGCTTAGCTTATGCATCGTCGATCTTTAAGGATAATCATTATTAATCCGACATATGAGATTGAAGAGTCGCGACTTCAGGTGTTTCCGCCCATTAAAGATGACTATGTGTCAGTTAATGGGCTGGGAGCAACTGTTATAGCGGGATTTTGCACACAAAATCTTATCCAATAAAGGCCCAATCGAAACAAGCTAAATTGGCAATGAACCCCATGATCCATTGGTGAAGCCCAACTATTCTGGCCCAAAGGACTACTTCGCCGCTGGAGGTAGTGAGCTCCGAGCCTACCGATAACAACCAAGATCTGGCCACGTCGCGGTCAAGCAGTTACATAACCAGCCGAGATCTCTGGGGCAAAGTACGATTGCGTCTTAGATACATGGAGTAGTTGAACTTAGATGTAACATTAATAGACGAGCAAAACCATCATTTGATACACGCTTTTTGGCTTCCTCACTTGAGACTTAAAAAGTTTTATCTTGTAATTTGTTCTTTGTATTTATAATATTTATTGTCAATAATATTGGTATAATTCTAGCAAATTATTTTAGAGATTTCACATAAATATTTTCACACC
Organism: Brassica oleracea var. oleracea; assembly: GCF_000695525.1. NCBI lineage: Eukaryota > Viridiplantae > Streptophyta > Magnoliopsida > Brassicales > Brassicaceae > Brassica > Brassica oleracea. The sequence continues at coordinate 31,305,327 of NC_027749.1, read as the reverse complement.
TTTTCCTAAGCTTTAGTATGTAATATGAATTATTTGTATATTTGTGTTTCGAAATAGTATCACACAATTGCATCTTGATATTCAAATATTTTTATCTCCTCGCCTATATTTGTTTCCCTAAAGAAGTTCAAAACGTTTCTATATATTATTATTTTAAATTTTTGTTGTGATTTAGGCGTCTTAAAAACCTCTTGGACCCTCAAACTTTTTAGTACGGTTTTCAGTCTTACAACAAACGGGCCTTGATCATATTTCATGTTAAAACAATCTACGACAAAGCCCGTCTAACGATCCACCATAGTTTATACACTTTTCACTCATGCATGTACCACACTACCACGGCACAGTACATCACACCGAAAGTTTCAATGTGTGGACGAATTTTGTTTGTCTTAATCTTCCATCGTCAAAGATAAGATCCTACTTCCTAGGGGTTCGATATTTTATCTTTTGGACGATTTGTCTATTTACAATACTGGTGATCAGTGACGTAATTAACTAAGCTCACTTGTTTCCTTTTTTTCTTCTATATAATGCGATGGCTACTTTGATCTATCTCACTAAAGAAACAAAAAACAACACATGGAGCCAAAAAATTTCTTCCGTTTGATTTTTCTCATAGTCACCGCCGGTTTCATCATCTCTTTCACTTCCACTAACTTCCCCCACGCGCCGTCGTCTACCACGGGGCTTCTTGACTGCACCGACTCTTCCTCTTCACCTCTTTGTGCATCAAGAAACTTCCTCTTCAACAAACAAAAACCACAATTTTCTAAACAAGATCCTAAACCAAAACCCAAGAACCATGACCACTTGTCTGACACATTAAACCACCCTCTGGACCCACTCACTGTCATGGAGTTTAACAAAGTCCGATCTCTCCTCTCCTCTGACGCGCTCTTCTCCTCAGGCGCACCACACGCGTTCCACTCCATCGTTCTTGAAGAGCCGGAGAAGAATCTCGTTAGAGCATGGGAAAAAGGAAACCCACTTCCTCCGAGAAAAGCTTCCGTCATCGCACGCGTTGGCCCCGACACGCACGTGCTAACCGTTGACCTTTCTTCTAGTCGGGTGGACATAGTGGATAGTCCGGTTCCTGTTTCGGGTTACCCGATGATGACTCTAGAAGAAATGAACGAAGTAACGTTCGCACCGTTTTCAAGCGCTGATGTGAACCGTACGATTGTTTCTCGTGGAGTTAATCTGACGGATGTGTATTGCTTCCCGTTATCAAGTGGCTGGTACGGTAGAAAAGAAGAAAATAAAAGGGTTATTAAAAGTCAGTGTTACTCAAGCCAAGGTACTGCTAACTTCTACATGCGACCCATCGAAGGTTTAACTATTCTTATCGATTTAGATACAAAGCAAGTGATCGAGATAGTTGATACCGGTCCGAATATTCCCATACCCGGTTCAGCCAATACTGAATACCGCTTCAAAAACCTAGGGACCACTGACAAAACACGAGGTCTTAACCCGATCTCGATCGAGCAGCCACGTGGTCCAAGCTTCGTAATAGAAGACAACCATCTAGTGAAATGGGCAAATTGGGAATTTCATCTAAAGCCTGACTCGAGAGCAGGTGTGGTATTATCACAAGTTAGAGTACATGATCCTGATACACAAGAGACACGTGAAGTGATGTACCAAGGGTTCGTGTCGGAGCTTTTTGTTCCGTACATGGATCCATCCGACGCGTGGTACTTCAAGACTTACATGGACGCAGGTGAATACGGGTTCGGTTTACAAGCCATGCCGCTTGTACCGCTTAATGATTGTCCACGAAACGCAGCCTATATGGACGGAGTTTTCACGACGGCTGATGGAACGCCGTTTGTGAGAGAGAATATGATTTGCATCTTCGAGCGTTACGCCGGAGATATTGGTTGGCGTCACTCGGAAAGCCCCATCAGCGGTTTACCGGTTAGTCCATTTGCTTATCTGTTTGTAATTCAAAATTCACGTAGAAATAATTTATGGTTATAATAATTCAATTAAAAAACCTTGATGGTGTTACTTACACTTAAGATAAGTTACATTTTGATTAAATAGATAAAGGAAGTGAGACCAAAGGTGACGTTAGTGGTACGAATGGCAGCTTCGGTAGGTAACTATGATTACATCATTGATTATGAGTTCCAAACTGATGGGCTAATCAAAACTAAGGTACTATAATTTCTACTTTACAATATCTTCCAAAAATAAAGATTTTTTTAAGTTCCGTGGAACAATGAATATTCGTTTTTGTCACAAACCACACAAATGTATGGACAATGACTAGGTAGGACTTAGTGGAATTCTAATGGTGAAAGGGACATCGTATCAAAACAAAAATCAAGTGAATAAAGATAAAGAAGGTAACGAAGAAGAGCTTCACGGCACGCTTCTGGCTGAAAATATAATAGGAGTAATTCATGATCACTATGTCACTTTCTACCTTGACCTCGACGTCGATGGCCCGGACAATTCATTTCTCAAAGTGAACCTCAAGAGGCAGATGACTGAGCCAGGTGAGTCTCCAAGGAAGAGTTACATGAAAGCGGTTAAGAACATTGTGAAAACCGAAAAGGACGCTCAGATCAAACTTAGTTTGTACGATCCATCTGAATTCCACGTTGTCAATTCTGCTAAAACCACCCGGGTCGGTAACCCCACGGGTTACAAGATCGTCCCTAGAGCCACGGCGGCTAGTTTGCTTGACCATGATGATCCTCCGCAGAAGAGAGGAGCTTTTACCAATAATCAAATTTGGGTGACACCGTATAATAAGACCGAGAAATGGGCTGCCGGTTTGTTCACTTACCAAAGCCATGGAGATGATACTCTTGCAGTTTGGTCAGACAGGTAAATTAAATGAAAGTTTTAATTATTCATCATATAGTTAAGATTTGATTGTTTTGTTTAATTTAATATTGGTGCTATACAGGGATAGAGACATAGAGAACACGGATATAGTTGTGTGGTACACACTCGGATTCCATCACGTTCCATGTCAAGAAGACTTTCCAATAATGCCTACAGTTTCTTCGAGTTTTGATTTGAAACCCGCAAATTTCTTCGAGCGCAATCCAATCCTTAGGGCCGCTCCAAACTTCGAACATGATCTCCCGGTTTGTGAAGCTAAATATGTATCTGCTTGAAATGAGTGACGTACGGAATAAAACTTATAGATTTTCCTTCTATATTTTCGTGTTGCTTTAATTAGTCAAGACAATGTTTGTTACGAGATGTAAACTGGAAACCGATGTATACACATTAGAACTTCTATAAATTAATAATGTTAGGACTGTGAAATTTTGATTAATTTATATAAATATTAATTTACAAAAGTTTCTTTATTTAGATTTTTTATTTTAAGATATATTTATTATAAGATAAGAAAAATATTTGGTTTTAGTGTATAGAAATTAATTGTTATTTTTCGAAATTTGACATTTATATTAATTTTATTTTATTATTTTATATATATAATATATATTGTATAGAATTTAAATGTGGTTTTAGATATAATATTACTTAATCTCATCAAAAATATATTAAGTGTTAAGAAAATATAAAGATAATTTCATTGTGAATATAAAACAAACAATATAATAATAGGTTCTTACTTATAAAAAATATGTATACATATAAATTATTAATTTTTAATTTTAATGGGACCATCTATTTACATAGAATTTTCTAAAAAATTATTATCTTATTATTTTATCGATTTATGTCAAATTTTGACCCGGCCTAAGTTGGGACCGGCAAAATTTATTAATTTATAGAGATTATTAATTTATCGAGTATTATTTTATAGAGGTTCTACTGCGTATATGAAAATGCATATGTGTGTGTGACCTTTTACTATTAAAATAAAGATTTTAATAATTGTTGATATACTTTTAAATTTAATTTTCTATGGGACCTTGTCTCTTTTGATATTTTGAGTTGCTGAAATGACAATTTTTTTTAAAAAAAAATTAACATTCTCAAAATACCTGTTTGTTGCTTTTAACGTTTTTGGTAATGGTTGTATCAGAAAAACTTTAACCCAACCGATAATTTTTAAATCAAACACGAAAGACAACTCCGACTATTATGCCAAATTTGGTGCTTTCAACTTTAAATTTGATGTTTTGGTGTTATATTTTACTTTCTATTTTCAATCATTACACTAAATTTTCACATTAGAAATAATATTATTTATTATTTAAAATTTTAATTTTTTAATTTGGTTTTGTTCGAGATCACTTGAATAACAGAGTAAATGGATGGAATTTCGAGGTTTTTACTAAGAGCATCTCCAAAAGACACTTTATAACTTCAAATATGAAGTTTTTAGCTCTCCAAAAAGAGACTTCAAAACTTCAAAAAAATTCAAATTTGAAGTTTTGAGGAGTGAAAACTCTATATTTGAAATTTCATTTCTAAAAACTTCAAATTTGAAGTTTCATATTTTTAATTGCATTTTGATCCCTACAATTACACATCACATTTATAATTATTAAATATTTTCTCGTTTATTGTATTAATCCTAAAAAATTTCATATCTCATAAAAATTTCAATTTTTTTTATAAATTTAACTTTTACACATAATATTAAACACAACTTTAAAATAAGATTTAAAATATTTTAAAACTAAATTTAGACAACAACAATACAAAATAAACTTAACAACAAAAAATCTTTTAAAAAATTACATGAAGAGATAACTATTACACAAATTTAAATATTACAACACTATGTAAATTTGATCCAGAACCTCCAAAATATCCAAAATATTGGTCAAACAAATTTTGTGTAATCGAGGATGGTTTTTGTTTTGATGTTTATTTCACTTTAATATAACACTTTATTAGTTAGTACTGTTGTAATATTTTTATATATGTGCTTAGTTATTTACAAAATTTTTATGAATTTAAATTAATTATGACAAATATAAAGACCATAAGATAAAATATAAATAGTTTTGAAGTTAAGTTTAAAGTTTTGCTTTTAGAGAAGAACACTTTTAAACTTCAAATATAGAGTTATGGAAACTTCAAAATAGAGTGTCTTTTTGGAGATGCTCTAAAGGAAGAAAGAACGTGATAATGAAATCTGTGGTAACGGTTTTACCAAACCATGTAATGTCCTGCTTCCGCATACCAAAAACGGTGATGAAGAAGCTAACAAGTCCAGTGGCACAATTTTGGTGGAGTCCAGGGAAAAATACCAGAGGTATGCACAGGAAACATGAGATAAACTATCTATATTATTAAAACATAAGTACCTTTTGATACTGTTTGGAAACATAAATAACAATATAAATGAGAATTGTTTGGAAACATGGATAGCGGTATAAAAAATATATAATATCTTTTTAGTAATTTCATTAATATAAATACATTAATTGTTTTTCATATTTCACTTGAGTTTAACAATTTTATTAATTATATTATCTTAACAATACATCAAATCATTAATTATATTATCATAATAATAATAGTAGATTTTTATTTATTAGTTAATCAACATTAACTTCGTGCCAATTATAAAATAAAAAAAATGTAAAATAAGTGGATTTTTTATATGGCTAAAAGTTCGGGTTAGTTTGTTTTAATACATTTTTTTTTAATTTTAGTTTCAATCGGTGTAGTCAAAAATATAATTTAAAGACATGTTTTTGTGAATAAAATAATAACTTAAATCAAAATAATAAAAATGTATTACATTTATTGTTACTTAATTTTTCATTCCATATAATTATTTTACTAAATTAAAAACTCTTTCTATTTCACTTAATTTAGCCAAAATACATAGAAAAAGTCATTTTTATTAGTTTATAAAATCAATCAGGCATGACCATTAGCTATCCATTTAGGTACGAGTTATTCTTATTGGATATCATTTTTTTTTGTTTTAAAATTAGGCCCACTTGAATATTATAAATTTATGTGTGGATTTTGAGTTGGGTCCTTCTGGATCTAGATGAGTTCGGTTATGATGTATATGAACCTAAAATATCTAAATAAAAATGTATTTGAAATGGATTCGGATATTTGTACCAAAAATAACCATATTACCCGATTCGGTCCAGATCTTTTGAATACAATTAGTTATATTACGATCCATTTAAAATATATAACTCTAATTATGAAAAATAAATATCAATATATAAAAATGTAAGAACCAATACCCGTGCGGGTGTGCGGATCAATCTCTAGTATAGTCTTAAGGACGAAAGAGGCTTAGGGTTTAAAGACCTCGCGGACTTTAATACAGCTATGCTTAGTAAGCAATTTTGGAGGTTGATAGAGAAACCGAACACATTGTTCTCTCATGTGTTCAAAGGAAGATATTTCAGGAAGACATCACTCCAGGAACCAGTTAGATCGTACTCGTCGTCCTACGGCTGGCACAGTATTGTCTCTGCTGGATCTCTGGTTAGCAAATGACTAATCAAAAGGGTGGGATCAAGATCATCTATCTCAGTATGGAACGATCTTTGACTCCCATCCACTCGTCCGAGACCAGCAAATAAAAATCAACACAATCATTACCCGGATCTTACAGTAGATTCTCTCATCAATGGAATTTACTGGTAATTCGGAATCAGGTGGATCCTGATGTGAAAATAATTCGGAATCTGGTGGATCCTCAAGATGTGAAAATAATTGAAAGTATACCACTAAGTCGAATATCGACAGTAGACCGTGATGGATGGCATTTTACTAATAATGGTAAATACATGGTTAAATCAGGATATCAAAAAGAACAAGTGTACCCGAATAGAGAAAGAACGCTACCAGAGTTTGGTCCTTCGGTAGCTCCATTGAAGGCTTTCTGTTGGAAAGTACGATGTCCACCTAAGGTGAAACATTTTTTTATGGCAATTGGTATCAGGATGTGGTTACGAAAAATTTAAGAGAAAAAATTATACAAGGGGATACGACTTGTGCACATTGTGGAGCAGCAGAGGAATCCATAAACCATGTGTTTTTTAATGTCCACCGGCGGTTCAGGGTTTATCCGGAATTGGAGGATCATCAATTTGCATGAATCTTATGGTACATGTGGAAAGGAAGAAACAACAAAGTATTTAGCAATTTGGATATTGATCATAGAGATACTCTCAAATTGGCAGAAACGGGTCACTAATTTGGGATGAGGCACAAATTTCACTTACACAGAAAATGTATCAACCTAGATTACCATTAGAAGCAACCGTTCCAGCTACCCATGTAGATGGTGTTTTACGGATGGCTCATGGAAATATCAGGAATCTTTTTCAGGACAAGGGTGGTATAGTACACCAGAAGGTTTTGATGGTTTAATAGAAGCGAGGAATACAAGAGCGACTCAGTCGCCACCACACTTGGAGATAGAGGCTCTTATTTGGGAAATTGAATGTATGAGGAATCTAAGATAGTTTACTGTTACATTTGCAACGGATTGTTCTCAGCTGCTGAAGATGGTTTCGGAACCATAAGAATGGCCAGCCTTTGCAAGTTATTTAGAAGACATAACGATTTTGAAGAGAAATTTCCATAGTTCAGAGCTCATTTATATTCCACAGGCGCAGAATTCAAGGGCGGATAGTCTCGCACGCACTGCAAGGAAGCAACTATCTTTTGTTGTCCATATGAGTGTTGCAGAGTTTGTTTGAGTCTGTTAAGTTGATGACAAAAAAAATTATAATTGATAATTAATTATTTTCACAGTATATTTTAGCTTTTATTCAGAATTACTAGGATTATTTGAGTAAAGAACCTTAGTCTTGTAGACCATTTCCCCAAATGGGTTTGATGTTTTAGGAAATAGAACATATGTATGCATAAGGTGTCAACCGACATTAGGAGTGTACCTGTCGACAGTGACTTATGGTGTCAACACTTTGGTATCGACTGGGGTTGATTTTGTTTGTCTTAGAATTTCTCGGTGGCTTTCTACGAATATTGTAAAGCGACATCAAGGTGGTGTCAATCTCTAAGTGCCGATCCTTTAGTGTCGACTACAGTCGATTTCCTTCCGATAGAACTCGAACTTCCGTGAATTTTCAAGGGTATAGACTGAAACCTCTCCTGAGTGTCGACCACAATGAGTTCGAGTCTCCAAAATCTTCATATTGTATCTTTTCCGACTCCACAATTTCATCTATAGTAATGCCCCTATTCAACACTAGGGTGAACTGTTTTTCACTCCTCAAACTAATGGCATTTACAAGATGTCTTGGGTTGGTAATCAGTCATTCCAATGAAAAATTCTTCTTGCCTATTTTAGACCCAGCAGTCTTCTTGCCTATTCCCACTTATGTCCTTGTACATGGAATCCATCTTTCCATTGAATTCCACGGTCATCTTTTGACCCTCCAAGATCCTTCCAGCATAGACTCTATCATACTCTCTTGAGTTGTTGCAGGAGGTGTCTGATAGGTAGAAGAACCATAGTTCCTTGTGAAGCTATTGTTGCTCCGAAAAGTTTTATGGAATGAAGGCTTTTGAGTTTTGAGTATAACTAGAAGATTTCTGATTTCTTGTGAAGGCTCTCCTCTGAAAATTCTAATTTTAGCGCATATTCCCTTGTTGATTACCAGATCTATGATCCTGAAAACCAGTTCCATTGACAAAGTTGACATCCTCTTCTTCATCTTCTTTAGTTGGTTCACAGGTTTCAACCTCTACATCAAACTGAACCTACTTCTTACCCATAAAGAGATTGTGAACATAATTCATATTAGCTTTAACCTCAACAATCTGATTTCCATCCATGTTTCCAGCTAATATCTGCTTGTCAAGGCCTGCATTCTTGGTATTGTTGCTAGATGCAAAGTTTTCAATAATCTTCTTAGCTTCTTTTGAATTCATGGTATTGAAGTTTCCTTCACTTGAAGTATCCAAAGCCATATAGTACCTTTAATCTATACCTCTGAAGAAGATGCCCATCATCTGAATCTCACTGAAACCATGGTGTGGACGGTTCTTTTGGTAGGTTCTAAATCTCACCTAAGAAGTCTTGAATGCTTCAATAGAACCCTGAAAAAGTACAAATCTTGTTTCTGAGCTCTTCAACCCGTGCATCATCACAAAGGTTGTTGAGGAAACCAGTCTTAGTATCTTCCCAAAATGTCAAACATAATGGCTGCAACTGCTTGAGTCAGTAAGTTGTATCCCCATAAAGAGAGTATAGGAACAGCTTGTAGAAAAGGCAGTCTTCATGACACTATTCAGCTTGATGCTCATTGTTAAATCCAAAAATATCTCAATGTTGTCCATATGATGCTCATGGAGAAGACCTTAAAAGGGATGCTGAACCACAAGAGTGTAGTACACATATTTCAGCTCAAATCATTCCTCTGAAATGCAAGAGGTCGAATCGCAGATCTGTTAGCATTGAACTGATCAGGCATGTTGTAGGCTCCTAGTGTTCTCCCACAAACAGCTTCAGCATTCACAACTTCTCAAACAACAACCACATCATCAAGAATCACATTTCCATGTGCATCAATCCTTTGGCATGCTCTATTGCGCATGTGAACCTCTTGGTCTCGTAGGACTCCTTCAGCATCAACGATTAAAATCACTTAATCAACCATCTATGCAATTTTCTTTACTTTCTGGTTGGTTCGTTCTTACCTCTTAACTCATGATTCGAAAGATTCAAAAGTTGTGTTTCCTTGTTGCTCATGGTACTGCGATGCATACACCTTAAACAGTGAAGAAAAAACTAAGAACTATAAGTAAAACGAAAATAAAAGTCTAGTCTAAATTCTAGACCTAACTTAATGGTGAATCAAAGAGTTCCCGAAAACGGAGCCAAAATTTGATATGCTCAAATTATATCCCTATGATTGCAAATTCATAGGTGCAGTGCAGTGTTAAGGGGTCAAATCCATGGGACTTTGGATCAGTCAACATACTTTAGTTTTGAATTAAGCTAAACAAATAGAATGTAAGCAAGTAAATAACAGAACGTCAAAGCGGTTGTAAAAGATTAGGAAATACGCTAGACTCATGGAATTTTCAGGTAAATATTTGTGCTGAACAGACAGATTGCTAGTGGCTTAATTAAGAACCGTTCTAGAAATCAAAGCATAATGTTATAATCAATAAACTGTTGTTGGAAAGATTATCTATGTCTGAATCCTAGAATTCCAACCCTCTTTGTAAAAACAGTCAATTCAGACAAGCATTAAGAACAAGTTTGATAAGTTCAACCCAATTCATAAACCAAATCTCTTTGTATATATGTATTTTTCTCATCTAAGATTCATTCAGGAAATCAATAATCTTTTGCATCTGTCAATTATTCTAAGATATAAATTCTAGGTGATTAATCTAGAACTAGAATTAATTCCAATCCATATGAAGAACTAATATATTACCCTAACAATTAAATCTAGTCTAATAATTCTCCCTTAACCCTTCAAAAATCATAAATCTAACATGTGAATTTCTCAGACATAATAACATAATCACAAATCATCGTTTGAATAAATTGGATTAAGAAAAGAGGAAAAGTAAGAAATGAGTTCAAAATATTCTCTCTACAAGGTATGAGTTCTGACTTCTCTTTCCAAATCTTCTATTCCAAGTCTCAAAGAATGATTGAGTAATGTTACAAAATCTTCTAAAAGCCTAATTATAGTTTAAAACACGATTTGAAATTGTTTGCATATAAGTACAAACTTTGGGTCATTCTTCAATTTCTTGGAACTTGTAAAAACTCGTCGGTTTTCTGATATACGATGGGTGTCTACCGACACTAGCTGGTGTCAATCGACATCATATCCAAAGATTGATTCGAACTTCAAGTATTATCTCTAGTTCTCTTTTAAACTCCAAAATTCGCCAAAAGCTTTATTCTTGTCCAAAACATACATGAACCTAAGACGATTAAAAGAGACTCTGAAAGACAAAAGGACTCTAAAAACATATTTATATCATGGTAAAAAAACTCATAAAAACTGTGACATATCAGATTTCAACCCGGAAGAGATCTGAAAATTTTGAATATCATACCTACATCCGGTGATTGTTCGTGTTTAGTTTCTCCAAACACCCAAAGCTTCTTATTGAAAGATATTCACTCGTTATGGACTAAAAATCATCAAACTTGCACTACTTTAATGAAATTATAATCTTAGAATCCAACTTTTTTATTTTTAAGATGAAATGAGAGAGGATATTCAAGATAAATAATTTCTGTATAAGAAATGAGATAAGAAGATATATAAATGTATGTATAGTGCTTTTTTAAAGAATAATTATGCTATTACAAACTATATGAAAAATATTACAGACGATTATACAGCTGACAATTCTACATGTCTTATGAAGATTTACGTCTGACTGCATCACCTGAGCCATCCTTTCGGATCTACGCTTGACAGTACTCCTTGTGTCATGTCGCAGATCTCTTATATACCTTTTCTCCATTAATTCCCATAGTTCTGCCTTTTCTGAGACTCAAAACTCAGACCTCATGTTGTACAAACATTAATGAACCCTTAGTTAAACCACTAGATCAGGGGGTGAGGCATCCGCATTTATAGTGCATTTAAACATTGGTTTTGGTTGTTAATGGTGGTTAGTGTATAAATAAATGGCATTTATGTAAACACGTGGTGAAGGTGAGGATGTTTGAAGAAAATGAACATATTTAAAAATGACATTTTTGTGAATTTATTAACATTTATGGTGAATTCAGAAAATGAAAGTTAGTTTTGTGTTTGACCATAAGTTGTAGATCATTTCTTAAAGAAGCCCATAAATAATTTGAATAATATTATTCAAATTGACAAGTCTATGATCAAAGAAAGGCATAAAATTAACAAATCTAAAATTAACGATTGAACATAAAATAAACATGAACTGATATTATGTTAATATATTAATTAGTAATGGGTTTCCCCGATTCGTGCTAAATATTTATACTTTTTGTAAAAAATATATAGCACAATCTCACATCTTTAATAATTTTTCAATTCCATAGCAACTTGTTTGTTTGTTTAATCGAAACAAAAAGTTATTGTTTATGGTTGATATTTCTACCAATCCGAAATAATTGAAAATAAGATCAGTGTTTATTTTTTATATTATAACATTATTCTAGTCTTCACTTCTGAGCGCATAATTCAAGGGCGGATAGCCTTGTATACAGTACTAGGAAACAACCGTTGTTTGTTGTTCACATGAATGGAGAGTTGTTAGTTTATTTTGCAGAGTCTTCATGAATCTGTTTATTTTGATGACAAAAATAGAACAATGTTCTCGTCTTCACTTCTGAGCAATTTTTTTTGTGGCATTGCTAAATACTTTCTCTTAGCATAAGGTGCAAATTGTTTATGCTTTACTTTGTTTTTCCTTTCATTTTCATATATTTTCTTGAACAGAGTTGACGTATATATAATTATCTTGTGTGATTAAAACAAGAATTTTTTTTCCAAAAAATGAAACAAAATAAAGGTTAATAATAAAGGCAATTGACAGTTCTATTGTCTTCTTGTGATTGAAAAAAATAAAATGTTGTATTATAATAATAATTTGGTTAAAATATGCGCTTTACGCAGAATGAGACTATTATTAAATTATGAAGGTTATATAATAGTTCATAAAACAAATAATTTTGTGACATAATTAGTTCACAAAATCTTTTTTTCACTGTCGTATAAATTTTGTCTCCCTATATCAAATAAAAAAAACAGTGTAATTAGATATCATAGCACAGTTTCTGACAAAAAAGATACTATAGCATAACTAAAATCTGTTAAGAGTATAAAATAAGTTTAAAATGAACATGCTTACTTTGGAAGCGAGCAACACCATCTTAATAATTTTTCCCACAATACCAAATATTACTTTCAGAGACGAATTATTATCTTTTTAATTTTCCATATTCATTTGAAAGGCCTCAAATCAGAAATAAAATTTAAAAGACATTGTAAAGTAGAATTTTAATCATAGTATGATAGAGTTGTAGCTTTGAATGGTGAATTATATCACGGTATAGGGATGCTTATGGGGTTGATTGCTTGTTGTTGTCGATGTTCTAGACACCCAAAATTTAATATAGAGTCATATATGTCAACAAGTGGAGTTTTCTTTTCTTTTAAAAATTTACCGATAAAAAGGATGATTAGTTGTTGTTCTGGGTGCTGTCCAAAGCCCTATTTAAATCTACAACATGAATTACAAAGTAATTATGCTTTATTTAAAAGATATATATCTATAGCAATTTAGTAAAGTAACGTAAAGACAAGTGCTAATGTGATTTTGGACTGATATGTGAAGTTATGGACATAGAAGACATTTAAAAAGTGATCCAAAATATTTGCTAACATGTCCAACACATTTTTATCAAGTTACAAGCTCAAAAAGATTCATAAACAAGTGGTTTCTTTGCTGCCCAAGATGAGTGACGAAAATTAAGTGTTTAATTGCATTGAAAGCTCTCTATTTTGCATGCAAGAAATGCTTGTTTCAAGAACATTATCTCCCTTCCATGCACCCATTTTATCATTTCCTATGTTTTAAATATCTAGCTTCTTCAGCAAGTTTAGTTTTCTTATAAATAAGTTATAATCTTAATGAAATAAAATAAAAGTGAGTATATTTTTAGAAACCTTAAAAGTGATTCTCAAACCTCTTTTCGATCATTGTGTGTAATATCCATTGGTAAAAACTTTTTTGATTGTTGGTGTGTAATATCTTTCAATCACTCAATCAAACTTGGTGTGTCATATCCAAGGGAGATTGTTATAGGGTAAATCAGAAGCCATCCACAACTTCAGTGGGACCTTTCGATCCACGTCTCTTAATCGTTTCTTGCTTTCAGGCTCATTTTGGTGTAAGGCTTATTCCTTACCAATTCCAGAGTGCATTACTTTGAAATTCTTATTATTTGGTATCAGAGCCACTCTAAAAGCGGTAATCACTTCTGTTATCCACCATTCTCATATGTCCATCTTCTACAAAAAAAAGTTACTTTTTTCTGTTCTACAAATCTGCTGGATCGTTTGAGAAATGTGTGTTCAAGTTTTTCTTTCTTCGGAGAGCAAGATTTGAGGACAAATCTTTTGAAGGAGTATGATGTGATCTTGGACTGATATAAGTAATGGACATGGAAAACATTCAGAAATTAACCCAAAATGTTTGCTAGCATTTCTAGCTCCTTCTTATCAAGTCACAAGCTCAAAAGTATTCATAAACAAGTGGTTTCTTTGCTGCCCAAGATGAGTGACGAAATTAGGTGTTTAATTGCATGAAAAACTTATTTCTCTTAGCATGCAAGGAATGCTTGTTTCAAAAACCTTATCTCTCCTCCATGCATTGATTTTATCATTTCGTATGTATTAAATATCTAGCTTCTTCAGCAAGTTTACTTTTCTTATAAATAAGTTGTAATCTCGATGAAATAAAATAAGAGTTAGTTTCTATTTTTTGAAAACTTGAGTGATTATAAAACTTGTTTTCGATCATGGTGTGTACTATCTATAGGTCAAAAAATTTCTGATTGTGGGTGTGTAATATCTTTCTATCTAACTCAATCAAACTAAAAAAAAAAAAAAAAAACTCAATCAAACTTGGTGTGTCTATCCAAGGGAGATTGTTATAGGGTAAATCAGAAGCCATCCGCAACTACTGTGTTACCTTTCTATCCACATCCCTTGATCGTTTCTTGCTTTCAAGCTCATTTCGGGTGCAAGGCTTCTCCCTTACCAATTTCAGAGTGCATTCGTTTGGAAATTCTTATTATTTGGTATCAGAGCCACTCTGAAAACGGTATTCACTTATATTATCCTCCATTCTCATATGTCCATCTTCTACAAAAAAAAAAAGAATTTAGTTATTTATGTGCTACAAATCTGCTGGATCATTTGGAAAGTGTGTGTTCGTGTTTTTCTTTCTTCAAAGAGCAAGATTCGAGGACAAATCTTTTGGAGGAGTACGATGTGATCTTGGACTGATATATGAAGTTATGGACATGGAAGACATTCAAAAATTGACCCAAAATGTTTGCTAACATGTCCAGCTCATTTTTATCAAGTCACAAGTTTAAAAAGATTCATAAAAAAGTGTTTTTTTGCTGTCCCTAATCTTACTTAATTTTCTTCATTTTCTTCTAAATCTTTAACGATGGTTCACTTCTCCCCAAAATCAAGCAAAGCATCTACCTTCAAATTAGAAACCAAGCTGCTTGAGCTCAGATTTGTCCTATTCTCGTCATGTATTTCCTCTCAAACCCTATATCGACTCTCACCCGAGACCTTGTGCCCAGATCTCTTATCCTGATCTGATTCGCCCTTGTCCCCATCAGCGACACCTTTCACGGTGTTCACGACGCCTCACATTTTGTAAGTTGGATGAGGACTTGGAAGAAGCAGAGGTATGCCTGAAAAAGCTGTCTGATTTGATTTTTCTAGCTTCTTCTTCTTCATTTTCACAATTTCTATAGTACATAACTGATGTTTTATTCTCTTTTTTTAAGATTTTATAAGTTAAGTGGTCTCGCCAGTTAAATTTGTTGGACGTGGTTACAGGAACAAAATGTGAAGTAGATTGTTGAGATTATTAACTTAGGGTACCTTAGAAGTTAGTCTTAGATCTAGGTTTAGACTGAAACTAAAGACACAGTCAATTTAACGAGTTCCCGGCCCTCGGCGCGGTACGTCTCGTGGGAGAACTCCAGCTCCCAAGTTCCACTAGATCAAAGAGACTCTAGCAACACCAAATCAGTGTGCTTGATAGTTTGTTTACAAAGAACCAAATACTCCAAGCTAGAGGATACAACAAAGCCCTTAGATCAAATAGACTTAGGTCTAAGCTATTTATCTTGTATTGTTGTCTCCTTCCTCTTGCTTATTGCTGATTGATCTGATCCTTGTTTCCCTAAACGTTCTGTGTATTTCCTTAGACTGCTTGACCTAACAACATATTAACCACTCGTTATATATGTGTTAGCAAGGTACACGGGGTACACAGGAGATGGGCCTGCGTCCTTGTCTTGGCCCATAGGAGTGATGCTGTCGTTGGCCCAGGTAGAATATCTGAAGCCCAAAACCTTA
>NC_027749.1:31286647-31288632 GCF_000695525.1 Brassica oleracea var. oleracea | reverse complement strand
TTCCTTTCTTAAGTTACCAGACCCTGATGCTTGCTTCTGTACACCTCACGAAGCCCTTTCTGAGTCTGTTCCTGTATGGGAATGTCTGGTGGCTCATGGTTACTCCACCTGAATCGAGTACTCTTTCTCGATTCTCATTATCCTCCAGGTGATTCCTTGTTCTTTATTGACACTCCCTGTTGACTTAGATTCACAATTGCACACATACTGACCTATTGTTTGTTGTCTGTGTTGTGCGAGAGTGGGCCTATTCAACTTTGAATCACCTGAAGCGTCTCCAGTCTTATCAGTTCACATTCAAAAGCTCACAACAAAGCTGGAACTTCTGATCAGGTACCGTCTTTGTTAGGAAGTCTGATGGATTGACATTAGTGTATATCTTGTTTAGGACAATATCTCCTGATTCCACTAGGTCTCGAATGAAGTTGAACTTGGTAGCTATATGCTTAGTCTTCTCGTGATTAACTGGATTTCTTGCTAGAGCTAGGGCACTTTGAGAATCGCAGTAGATTTTGATCCCTTGTCGTTTGAATTCTAGCTCTGCGCATATCTCTTTTAGCCACATTGCTTCTTTAGCTGCTTCATTTATAGCCATGTATTCAGCTTCTGTAGTTGAAAGTGCAACAACTGATTGTAGACATGATTTCCACGAAACTGTATTGCCTGCAAACTTGAAAGCATAGCCTGTAATTGAGCGTCGCCTGTCCATGTCTGTTGCATAGTCTGAGTTTGAATAGCCTTCAACTTCAAGTGTAGACTGCTTTATGAATGTTAGAGATGAGTTCATTGCTCCCTGTAAGTATCGTAGAACCCACTTGACTGCTGACCAGTTTTCCCTTCCTGGTTTACTCATGAAGCGACAAACATAGCCTACTGCAAATCCTAGGTCGGGCCTCGACCCGACCATTGCATACATTAGGCTTCCTACGGCACTGGCATATGGAATCCTTTCCATATGTGCTGCCTCTTCTTTCCATTCTTTTTCTGTTAGACTCCGAAGCTTAAACTGAAAAGAGGTGGGAGTGACTACAGCTTTGGCGTCCTGCATTCCAAACGTCTTTATCACTTTTTCAATGTAATTTCTTTGAGACAGAATCAATGTTCCTTTCTTTCTATCTCTGATGATATCCATTCCCAGTATTCTGGATGCCTTTCCCATATCTTTCATCTCAAATTCTCCACTCATCTTTTCTTTAAGATCCTTGATCACTTTCTTGTTTCCTGAAGCAATCAACATGTCGTCGACATAGAGGAGCAGATAGATGGCTTTGTCGGTTTTAACGTCTCTCATATAGACACATAGATCTTTACTGCAACGCTCAAATAGCTGATCCTTCATGAAGCTGTTGAACCGGTGGTTCCATCTTCTTGGAGACTGCTTCAAACCATACAGAGACTTTCTTAGCAAGCAAACTTTGTCTTCTGTTCCTGGTTTTATAAAGCCTTCAGGCTGTTCCATTAAGATTCTTTCCTCCAAGCTTCCATGTAGAAAAGCTGTTTTCACATCCATCTGCTCTAGTTTTAATTCTAGGCTCACCATAATGCTAAGCATAAGCTTGATGGAGACATGTTTTACCACTAGAGAGAAGATCTCATTGTAGTTGACTCCTTCTCTCTGTGAATATCCTTTGGCAACTAATCTGCCCTTGTATCGGTCATCCTCAACACCTGGGATTCCTAGCCTTAGCTTGAATAGCCATCTGCATCCAACAAGCTTTGCCTTTTCAGGCCTATCAATGAGATCCCAGGTTCTATTCTTTATGTGAGACTCCATTTCTTCTTCCGCAGCATGCTTCCATAGCTTCTTTTCACGACTCCTCATAGCTTCTGCATAGGATTTTGGTTCCTGAACTTCCAAATCATCAATCACATTGAGCGCATAAGCCACAAAGTTCCCATCCTCATATCGAGATGGTGGTCTCACGTTCTGTCTCCTTTCTCTATCTCGTGCTAGAACGTAGGTTGCTAGAACATAGGTGTCTAGA
>NC_027749.1:31285762-31286463 GCF_000695525.1 Brassica oleracea var. oleracea | reverse complement strand
ATTTCGACAGAAGGAGAAGGCCCTCTGATCAAATCATCACTGAATGACACCTTCTTCTTAGCTCGTTTTTCTTTCTTAGTCACTTCTGTGCTTTCTTTTCCTTTAGCAACAGTGTGTTTGTACAGCTCATCCTCGTTGAAGACAACGTTTCTGCTTGTTCTGCATCTGCCTTCCTCCTCTATCCAGACCCTGTAACCTTTAGTGCCCATAGGGTATCCTACGAACACTCCCTTGATGGCTCTAGGTCCCGTTTTGTCCTCGGTTATGTGCACATAAGCAGTGCATCCAAACGTTCTGAGATGTCCCAAATCAGGTTTATAACCTGACCACACTTCTTCAGGCATTTTGAATTCCAGCATAGAGTTAGGTGATCTATTAATCAAATAAATCGCAGTAGATGCAGCTTCTGGCCAGAAGCTTTGGTCCAAGCCAGATTCGGCTAACATACATCTCACCTTATCCATAATTGTTCTGTTCATTCTTTATGAAACTCCATTCTGCTGCGGAGTGTAAGTGTAGGTTATGTGCCTCTTAATCCCAGCCTTCTTGCAGTAATCATCAAACTGTTTATTACAGAACTCCAAACCATTGTCTGTTCCCAAACACTTGATTTTTTTCTCTGTCTTAGTTTCAACTTCAGCCTTCCATTCCCTGAACTTAGAAAATACCTCATCCTTAGTCTTCAGAAAATAAATCCAGAC
>NC_027749.1:31271863-31285582 GCF_000695525.1 Brassica oleracea var. oleracea | reverse complement strand
GTCTTAACATCCTTGTCGACAATAAATCCCCCTTTGACAAGTTCTGACATGTTATTAAGACTCATATGACCGAGGCGTGAATGCCAAACATTAGTCATATTCTTCTCTGCTCTAGATAGATTAGCTTCTCCTCTTAAGACAGTTCTTTGAAGATAATATAGTCCCAGATGATACCTTCCAGACAGAACCCTTTTATCATCCTTGTAGAAATTAATTGTAAGGTCTCTTCCTTCATATCGACATCCTGTTGTTTCCAACATTCCATAAGAAATTAAATTCCTGCTCATGCCTGGCATGTATCTAACTCCTGTTAAGATAACCAAAGAACCGTCTGGATTTAGAATTTTAATTTTTCCAATTCCCTGAATGTTGCTGTGAGTGTTGTTTGCCATCAACACTTTGCCTCCCTTAAATTCTTCCAAATCAAATAAGAAGCTCTTATCAGGTGTGATATGAAACGAACATCCTGAGTCCATCACCCACTCGTCCTTAGTGTATTGCGTGCTGACTGTGAGTATTAGAGGTTGCTTTGCCTCTTCTGCTACATTCGCCGAGTCTTGCGACTTGGCTGATTTCCTGTCAGGGCAATCACGCTTCCAATGACCCTCCTTTCCACATACAAAACATCCCTTGGTATTTTTGTTGTTCCTGGAACGAGACTTAGATCTCCCATGTAGACTCTGAGATCTACCTTTGTATGTCTTTCCATTGCCCTTTCCGGATCTTTGTTCTGATCTGCCTCTGTCTACAAGCAGACCTTCTCCACCTGACCTGGTGAACTTGCCACTCTCGATCAACTCTCTTTCTTTAGACTTTGCAGCACCAGTAACCTCAGCTAGGCTCAGTGTGTCTCTCCCATACTTGAGAGTCTCCTTGAGTTGATCATACTTAGCAGGTAGAGAACTTAGCAGTAAAATAGCTTGAACTTCCTCTGATACTTCAACTTGCAGATTGTTTAAGTCTGCTACAAGCTTTAGGAAGTCATCAACATTCTCATCAATAGATTTTGAGTCAACCATCTTGAAAGTGTAGAACCTGAGCTGTAGATGAATCCTGTTGGGTAGGTAAGTCTCTGTGTAGAGCTTGTTCAGTGTACTCCACATTGCAGCAGCAGTCTCACAATGTTGAATTTTTCTTAGTACCTTATTCCCAACATTCAGCACAATCAGGTCTTTGGCTTTTTCTGATTTCTCAAATTTTGCAGGGCCTATCGTAGGTGCAGGGTCAACAATTCCAGCAAGTCCCTTTCCCGAGTCCTTCATGGCAGACTCGGGTTCATCCTTTGCGTCTGATCCCTCCTTTAGAAGCTTCGTGTCAGTGAGAATGGATTTAAGTCCAAGCACTCCAAAATGAGCAAGCATCCTCACCTTCCATAGGGCGAAATCACCATCACCCTCGAACCTGTCAATATCCACATGTTCCTTCGAAGTCACCATTGAACAGGTAATGGATATCACTCTGTCTCTCTCTCCTAAGTAGCCTTAATAACCCGGAAGCTCTGATACCACTTGTTGAGATTATTAACTTAGGTTACTTAGGTTAGAAGTTAGTCTTAGATCTAGGTTTAGACTGAAACTAAAGACACAGTCAATTTAACGAGTTCCCGGCCCTCGGTGCGGTACGTCTCGTGGGAGAACTCCAGCTCCCAGGTTCCACTAGATCAAAGAGACTCTAGCAACACCAAATCAGTGTGCTAGATAGTTTGTTTACAAAAAACCAAATACTCCAAGCTAGAGGATACAACAAAGCCCTTAGATCAAATAGACTTAGGTCTAAACTATTTATCTTGTATTGTTGTCTCCTTCCTCTTGCTTATTGCTGATTGATCTGATCCTTGTTTCCCTAAACGTTCTGTGTATTTCCTTAGACTGCTTGACCTAACAACATATTTATATATGTGTTAGCAAGGTACACGGGGTACACAGGAGATGGGCCTGCGTCCTTGTCTTGGCCCATAGGAGTGATGCTGTCGTTGGCCCAGGTAGAATATCTGAAGCCCAAAACCTTAGATAGATGACTATTATTTCTGTAGAAGCTATGGTACTTCGATTACTTTGCTCGGGAGCAGATCTTTGCGTTGCCGCTCCTCTCTTGCTTCGCTAAACAAACGTAATGCTTTTTGTTTCTTCCATATTCTGATTCCCCTTTGGGTTTTACCGAGTGAGTTTAACCTTCACTGTTCTGATTTTCTGGGTTTCAACAAGTAAAAGAAGAAGAGAAAAGCAAATTGGTTGGTAACTTTTTCACGAGCTGTGGCTTGCATAGGCTGGGGAAGGAAAGGTTACACTCTGATCACTAGTAGTATGATTAGCTCGTGTAAAAATTGACACTTTTGGTCTTCTTTTGATTTCAGACTCGTGGGTAGCTGAGTCCATTTGCAGGGACTAAACATCTTGATGTGGCCGCCGAGCGGGTTAGTAATTACAATTGATTTTCTTTTTTTTTTCTCTTAGAGTTTTGTAGTTGAAAATGTCTATTCTCTTTTCATACATATTGTTCAATAGATTGTTTTTCAAATGCTGGTGATGTATATTTAAAATATATTAGCTGCCTAATCAATGTTTATAATATATTTTCACTATATTACAGTTCTTTACAGTGATATTCTGCAATTGAGGTTGTATATGCGGAGAACAGTGAGAGATGCAGCAAGAATGAAAAGGAAGATGTTGAGGGTGATCTCTTGGTGATATCTCACATAATATACAATGTCCACAACTTTTGTACCTTATCAGTTTCTTTTTTTTTCCTGATCTCAGTGGTTATGCAATGCAGACAAGTCACCACATGAACCTTGTTTGGCTTGTGAAGTGACTCAAAGAAGATCGTCGAGTGACTAGCTTTAAAGATTCATGTTGTTGTCTGTGTAATGTCTCTGTCTTAGCTATGTGGTGGAATGATCTCTAGTCCCATGTCTAATAGTGTAGTTTATGATCTATATGTGTACTTTTTAAGTTGTGGTTGCTTTTGTAAACTTGAAACTAGATGTTAATGAAACTAAGTTAGTAAATATATTTATATCTAAATTTTAATTGAAAATTAAAAATTTAAAAATTTAAATCTCATGAAACTAATAAATCAAAATCTCATATTATGCTAACTCAAGGCAAACCCCATAAAGCTCAGTTGTTAAACCAATTTTCAGAATTATAGACTTGTCCATCACCATAACTGTAAACAAAACAACTAGAACCCTAAATAAGTTCTTCTCGTTAACTTACAACAGCTGGCTCATCATTTTGAACTTTTAAGAAGTAAAATCAACTAAGTTTATAATCATAAACATGTAACACTTTCACTAAAAGTATTTTTCGGAAGTCTTCTCAGAAGACTTAAATTTCAAACGGAAAATTAAAATATAAGCGGAAAACATATGGCTTGATATTCTTGAAGTTACTTAACACTTTTGAAAGTTAAAAAACATATCAGAAAATTACTTAGCAAGTTTATAAAAACTAACGGAGAAGACTTCTACAGAAATCTTCTCGAATTAGTTAGAAACATTAATATATATGAATGTTGGTAACCTCGTAATTAAAACCAACTAAGTTATGAATTTCATTCAGGAGCTCCAATATTAACTAATATACAAGAATTAGCAAGAAAATGTTAAAAAACGTTTATAGTCTTAGAGAAAATGAAAGTTTATTAAACATTGACTTAGAAGACTTCTATTTAAATCATTTTTGCAATTAAAAATTTACAAAGAAAGACATCCAGGGAAGTCTACTCTACAGCATACTTCTTTAGAAGTTTTTCTTTGTAAATATTGGCTTACTGTTGTTTTTGAAAAAAAACTCAAAAATACCAAAGAAGATTTACCAGGTAGAAAAAATCTAGGATAAACATGTTAGTTTTGCAATTGACCGAATTGTGTCAAAAATTTGAGTTTTTCTAGAAGATTTACACGGAAGTCTGCCACCAGAAAAATAAAACTTAATATTTTATTTTGCTAGAAGACTTCTATGTAAGTCGTCTCAGGTTATTTTTTCAATTGATAAATAAAACTTAAATATTTAATTTTAACAAGTCTTCTTTGATAACCAAAGGTTTGACCAGAATCTCGTAATAAAACTCTAGGTGTAAGTTTTCTCTCGAAAGACTTACATGTAAGTCTTCTAAATAAAATTAAATATATAAGTTTTATTTTTCAATTGCAAAAGTAACCTGAGATGACTTTCACCAAAAGTGAGAAGACTTTCACCGAAAGTGAGAAGACTTTCACCGAAAGCGAGAAGACTTCTGGTGGAATACTTCCATGTAAGTCTTCTAGAAAGAGCCAAATTTCTGATACAATTCAGTTAATTGCAAAACTAACTTGATTACTCGAGAAGACTTACGTATAAGTCTTCCCTGGTATTTTTGTGATTTTTTTGTTAACAAAGAAAAGTTCGAAGACTTCCAAGGAAGTGTTCTCTACAAAACAGACATAAAGTCAATTGCAAAACTAACCGCTAAGAGCAACCTCATCGGTTGACTTCTAAGGAGCAGGTCCTTAAAAATTAAATATTATTATTTTTGTTAAGTATTTAAGTTTTCATTTAAATGAAACATTTAATTTATCTGGATAAAGACATGTGGCAAAAGATGTATTAGGATAGCGACGTGTGGAGAGAGTGATTTTTAAGGGTTCTTCCCCCGGGATCGGTTCACTCTCTTTCCTCGTTTTCTTTTATTTATTTATTTTTTATGTTTAGAAACTGGTTAAAACCTTTCGTTGGACATGCTCTGAGTTGACCAGAAGACTTTCGTATAAGTCTTCTGCAACCAGAAAACTTGTATGGAAGTCTTCTGGCGAACACATCTGGAAAAAAAAATTGATTTCATACATTCAATCAGTGATATAACTTACTTAGCTTCTCCAAGCACACAGAAGTTCAACGAGAAAGCGACTCACTTGTTAATGACCAAGAATCTTGAGCTTGAATGGCTCTACGAACCTTTAAAATTTAAGAGTCAAAATCTTGGATTTTTGGATGAATAGAGAGAGAAAGTGAAAGAAATGTTATTTTAGTGCATAAGAAATGATATAGGAGGAGTGAAAATTGAATTTTACGTGCATTAAGACCTTCAAATTGGTTGTTCATGGTAGTTGGTGTATTGATAGCAATGACAATATTGTAAATACTTGAGGAAGATGATGATGGTAGAGTAAAATGCTCATTTTTGTAAAAAAATAATGGCATTTCCGTGAATAATCCGAATTTTTGGAGTAATATGGTAAATGAAAGTTCCAAAAAAATCGTGGATTAGTTTTGTGTTTGACTTTGAGTTTTGAATTATTTTTGCAACAAGCCCTAAGATAAATAACAAAAAACCCCTAACTGTAAACATATATACGTAGTAGTGAGACTAAAACGAAAAGGTATTGTACTCATCTATTGTTCTTTTATTTTACGATTTAATTTGAATATGGATTAGTTTACGTTCTATATTATATTATTTTTTGCCGTAGTAACTAAAATCCTATTAATTTGAGTATGAACTATTTTTTTCATACTAATTTGAGTATGAACTGATTTTTATATTAGATAGTTTGTTGTATTAGTTTAGTTTTAGTATGAATTTATTGCATGAACTAGTCTTTAAATTGATATTAATTAATTCATTCATTAGTCAACAATATATTGGTGCACTATTTTAATATACTATCATATATGATTCTAATGAAAATTCATTATTATTAATTGTGAAATGATTTCAAGATAATATTCTAATGAATTTATAGAATTCTTGCGATTAATTAAATATATTATTTTTGTATCATTCAAAACATGTTTTTAAATGGTTAATCTATTTTAGGGAAAATATAAAATTATCATTTTTATTTATCCAGAAAAATTAAAATTATTATAAAATTTAATATATTGGTTAATATATGAAGATACTATTTTACAGTTTTAATTTAACGGCAAAAAAATTAAAGCTACAATTTTTACCAATCGGCCCCAAGTTGTCTAGAAAACTAAAATATGACTGCAGAGAATTTTATTTCTAGAACAAAAATTAGTAATTTGCAAAGCTACAACAAATAAAGTTACATCAAATAAATCTACAACTTATTTTTTTTTGCAGCAAAAACATAAAGTTACAGTTCAGCGCAATCACTCTCTATATAGTGGAACCAAAGTCTGGAAAAGTTAATGAGAAAAAATTATAAAACGCATGTGTATATGCTTTATATTAAGACAAAATTGGAAAAATGACATTTTGAACTTTTGTTTGTCCTTATAAGACTTCTGATATTTTTGGCAATTCTGGACATGTTTTACCCTTATTCTATGGGAAAATAGTAAACTGAATATTAAAAATGTTAAAAAATATGAAAACTATTAGAAATATAAGTATGACAATATATTTGTTTAAATTTTTTATTTTTAAAAATGGAATCATATTTTATTTTATCTTCTAGCTACAGTTAGAATACTCATTCTAGTTATCTACTTAGTCTATAAATCAGATAATAAGTGTTAAACATAGATATATCAAGGATATTAACGTAAACTAACCTTTCTTGTGTATTCTAACAAGTCTAGAATTTGTTGCGTTATAATCAAGAAAGATGTCTTCAGTCTACCTAGAACTTGATAACGACATATAGCCACAACTCAACGATATAGCTTGGCTAGATTAAGTGCCATAGCATGTTATGCCTTTTACGTTATATGACGCCTATACGAAGAATATGTTTCCCATCTACTCTACTGTGTTCTGCGTAGGTAGTATACATATTTTAGGCAAATCCGTAAAATATGAAAACTTCCATATTCGGTTAAAGATGTTTCCTAAATCTAAACTAAATCTACCCTAAATCTCTCAAATAATATTGTCTTCCACGTTTTTCTCCTCATCGCACTCCCATGATCTTTTTCTCTTCGTTCTTGGTGTTTCCCTCTTCTTCATCCACATAATCATCTCTTCTCTCTATCAATGCAACATGGTTCCAATCTATGTTAAATCTAAATAGTTTGATTCCTGCAGGATAAAGAAAGGACCACGATTCAAGTGTTTCTCATGTATATATACACAAAGATAATTTACCAAAAATAATTGGGTTCAAAGTGTGACATAAGCAGAAGCTGTAGCAGGAGATGCTCATGTGTTCTTGCTAATCATTTTTGTCTTTCTCTCTTCTTTTACAAAAAGTCTCTTATGCCTCTCCCAATATCTATGTACTTTCAAGTGTCTTACGAGCTTCTTGTGCAGACAAATTTGATAAATACACAGGATTATGATGTCTCAGAAAGTGGCTCAAATTTACATGTTAGACTTAAGATATGATAACTTACAACAATGTTAACTCCTGAATAATTTTAACAAGAATGTTTTCTCGTCTTGTAAGACCTTTAACTTAGAACAATTTGAATTCAAGATAACTGCCTATGGTTTTGCATTCAAGATACCTATTATAGTTGCCTCCAGGTGAACCTGAGCCTCTGGTTCACCGTCAAACTCATTGAAATCCAGCAGCTTAGGCGGTATTGCGCACCGGATTAGAGCCCAATTCAATCTTTCAAAGAATTGATATCGTTTAATCTCTGTAGAACCTTTCTCTGACTGGAGCCTGTTCTCTGTCTCCTTAACCAAAAGCTCTCTTATGAAGTCCTTTGCCTGAAGACTGCCAAGCGGGCTGTCAGGAAACTTGAGGTTCTGCAACACAACATTGCTCAAAGTCTTGTCGCTGCTGTAAACTTCTTTTTGAACAGAATATGCCATGATCTTTTAACCTTATTTTTGAAGGTCTTCTTCAAATATATATCTTAAAACAAGTATCAATGTGAAAACAAATCCAATAGCTCAATGTGAAAACAAATCCAATAGCTTGTGCGGAAAATAAACTAGAACTTTGAGTCTGTAACAAGTCGAAAACATATTGGTCTTTATGAAGTTCAATTTGTCAGATTCCCCAATCTCCTTCGAGAACTTTATGAACCCTTTACTTGTTTGATTGTAACCCTAAAGTGAAAGATACTTTTTTAAAACGATACGAAACAGATGAATAAATTGAAAAAAACTGAAGAGTAAGATTGAAGGTACCTTCATCTTGGCGGTGTTCATGGCAATATATAGATCTCTGAAACTTTTAAAACCCTAGTTATACTGAATACGAAGAAGATGATGAAACAGTGATGGATGTGATCATGATAGTGGAGAGACGCCATTGAAGGACTTTGAAAGCTTCGGCTGCGGGAAGATAGATAATTGAAAATGAAAATTAGGGTAAACGTGTTTCTACGCTTCCTTGTTTTTTACTTTTTTTTTCTCAAATTTAATTAGTATATATTATATATTTTAATTAAATTTAATTGGTTTAATCTAAGGGTAATATGATATTAATATTAATCTAAATCCTATTTTCCCAAATAATCATGAGAAAGTTCTAAATGGACTAACCTAAGTTCAATACGTCCCTTTTATCCAATTTTCTCTTGTATTAAATATACGAAGATTGTAGGCGATATATTCCTCTGTTACTTTATGGAATCAGTTATGAATACATTTCTCATGCTTGCATGAGTAAGAGTACATTTATTACTGGAATGAGGGTAATATTTCTCTTCGTAAGATGAATCAATTTGAAATCTTAGTAAATTTATATGTATAATTACGGTAATGAATTCTAGAAACTTTATATTGGGTTCACTTTTTTTTTTTTTGAGCGAATATTGGGTTCACTAAAACAGTTGTCTTAGTGTGCATACCATGCATGTAAAATGAAATTATTGGAAATATCTAAACCAATAAAGTAGGCTTTGCTCTTTTCTCTTTGCGCCACGTCAGCATGGAAGGAGGGGCAATCGCTAACACGTGGCATCTCCAATTTATTATGTTTCGCTGATACGGTTTGGACCAGCAACTTCATTTACTTAACCAAATCCATTGGCCCAAAAGTAAGTTACACAAAGACCCATTTTTACAAAACTTAAATGGGCCTAGAGGTGAAGGTGGAGATCAGTAGATTCGCAATCCGTCGTCTCTTCTGCTACCTCCTCTTTTTCTCGACGGCGTTACTAACGTCTATAATGCCTCCAAATCAATTAGCCCCACTACGTGTTATTGAATGGTGATTCTTCGGGTTCTCCGTTAAGCTTAGATATTGTATATATATATATCGTCCTTTGATTTACTGAGAGTCTGAGACTCATGTTTTTTGTTTGGTTCTGTCTCACACTATACCTTGCCAAAGTCAAGCTGTAATGGAAATTTACCAAAGTCAAACTTTCTGATCTGAAGGCTGGCCGTTGTAAGGAGGTTTGGGTGTCCCTCTGCTTCAATTCTGTGAAGCTCGAATCTGAAGAAAGGAGGCAAGCTTATTGGAGTTGACATGGTGTTGTTGGACCAGAAGCTACTAAAAACTTGCTGTGTATGTCTACTTGCTTATTTAGGATAACCTACTTCGACTTTCATAATAGCTACACTGTTTTTGCTTGCAGTCAACCTTGATTCAAGGCTCCATTGCCTCACACCGGTTTAACAGTTTCGAGAATCTACTGAGGGAAGGAGGAGTGTATGAGCTCAGTGTTTTTGATGTTGCTAGAAGTAACAACCATTTCAACGGTCTGTGTTCGATTCACCGAGCATACCAAATTTTGTCGAGTTGAGGAATCCCACGACTTGCATTCCAACTGAGATGCTCTGGTCTCGCAAGTATGAACAGATGACTCTGGCTGACGGCTCTAGCTGACAGCAACGTCTACTTGTCAGGCATGTATTTCAGCTAATCATTCTCCCTATAAATCTTCTTATAACAGATACCTATCCCACTTGAAGTAACAAAAATAATTTCTCAGATATTTATGGGGAGATAGGAGTATCAGCACCATTTACAGTGACGAAATCAGACCATTCAGCGTGTTATGTTGACAATTTAAATGTACATGTACGTTACTATTTTGTCTGAAGTTATTTATGTTTGGGGTTGCCTTGAACTCTGTTTGTTTCGGAAAAACCTCAAATAGCTCTGCAGGTCAACCACTGTTTGTGTTACTGTGTTTGACAAGGTCGTAAATCTCCTCCATGACAAGTTCGAACTCTTGGGTGTGAAGCCTATCCAATGGTTGCAACAAACATAAATCCCAAATTTGTTGGTGGTAACACTTCTACTTTGTTTATGTGACTATTTTATAGTAAGTACCAATTTTCATGCTAGCCTATTGTCTTAATGCAGGTTGTTTATTCTACAATGAAAGCCTAGCCACGCATGGACTTTTAAAAGAGTAATTTACTTCTAAATATAATTGTTGTTTCAACCTTTTTCAGCTTATTCAGCACTCAAATCTCACATTAACCATACGTGATGCAGGTTTTTTTGTTGAGGTGAGGCTGGTTCCAAGTATGGTGGTCTTAAGAAACTTGAGTCAGTCACGCTCCAGGAGCTTAATAGCTATGTTTCTCAATTCAACCCCCCATGTACGTCCACTTAATAAGGTATACTTCTAAGACTCCATCAAGCTGAGCTTTGTCACCTGCGCTTACATAACATGTTTAGTAATTGACTATATTTTAAAAATCTTATGTTGCGTACAACTGCTCCACCTTCAAACCCTTGAAAATATTTTTTTTTCTAAATCTTTCCTTTTGCATATGATTATCTGATAAATGATGCAGTTTGAATAAGATTTTAAATTGTCAAGACTCTCCAATGAATTTTGTTTCATTGTACTCAGCTTATAGCATCTAACTAATGTATTTCACTTATGTTACCCAGAGGCTGTGGAATTCATTTGCAAAGGTGAGGTGGCTGATATTGACACAACCAATGGATAGTGCTGCATATCATGTTCTATGTGCTCGCGCAAGGTGCTTTGTGGATTCACATCTTTCAGCTGCTCCGGATGCAGTGATAAGAAAGCAGTAGGTGTGGTCAGATGATGTTGTCCTCACTAGAATTTATTTTATTGTGTAGACTACATACACTGAGTTTAAAAATCGGCGATGAAGCTTACACATTCTTCAAGTTCCAATGTGCAGGTTCCGAGTGCAGATGGCGGTAGAAGACGTCACCAATGCAGCTCTTTTTGTCGCATTTGATGAGGAAATCACCAAACTTTCTTTAGGTAGGAATCAGAGTTAGATTTGAGGCCAGTTGTGTTGGATTTGATGTTGTACACAATGAAAACATTTCATGTTATATGTTTAATTCTTGATTTTGATATGTCAATCGAAGAGTGGAACTATATACAAAACTTGAGGGGAAGACGACTTATTTCCACACCAGAACTATCATATAGTAATAGATGTACACAATCTTTGAACCTCGATCTAATTGCACACAAATTAAGTATGACAACCTAGTTCCACACACTATAAAAGTTCAAAACCTGTTTCTCCCTAAACTTTGAATGACGAACTAATACCAACAAATAGCGGTTTAAAGTTGGTTAGTGTTTTCTGTTTTAAAATTTAACCAATGACTAACCTAACTAAACCAAAACGACCCGATTAGAGAATATAAACCGGATTAAATTGACCTAATACAATAGGATCTAATAAACCAGCCCAAGACCCGACTTAAGCCAATTCGAAACCTAAAAACTTAAATCCCCAAATCATATTCTTTTGTCTCTCTACAACAAAGTAATTTTAAGAATGAAGAGGACAGTGATGAGAGATGATGCTAAAGGAGGAGGATGACTTTAGAATACAGTGATGATTCCAAAGATGACGATGAGGAAGATGAAGAGATGAATCGTCTCTACCTATAAATTAAACTCAAATCCAACTCATTCAGACTTTATCAAGTTTCTTCAAGAATAAATGGAATAAAGAGAGTGTGTGGAAATCGAAATCTCTTATGGGTTTGTCTATGTGGGAATCAAATCTCTTTTCTGGATTTTTAGATTTTAGGGTTCTAAATGATGAAATCGATTTGGGGGATTTTAATAGGGGTTTGGGTTTGATTTTAATCGATTTGTAGTTGGATCTTCGTTTGGGTCGGATTATACCAATATCAACCGATACAAATTGGTTTACTATCGGTTAATGTCATAAACCATTAAAGCCAAGCATAATCTTGGTCTGTGTGGAAACGGGTTTCGAACTTTCATCATATGTGGAAATAGGTTGTTATACTTAGCTGGTGTGCAATTAAGACGAGATTGAAAGATTGTGTACATTTGTTACTATATCATAGTTCTTATGTGGAAATAAGTCGTCTTCCCAAACTTGAGGTAAGTATAGCAAAATACTATAATTTAGCTGTTCTACACTGAAGAAAAAAGAACACAAGGTTTAGAACATTGAGTGCATTGTAAAACTACATTGTGAAACCAGGCATTAGCACAAAAATATGCAAAAAAATAAACAAGAGAGATCACTCAAAAAACGTACTTTCTGATAGCAAAGTTAAGAAGCTGATTAAGAATCAATAAATAACACAAGAGTGAGTATGATAACAATTTGAAAGCAAGATGCAACCAGATCAGAGATTGACTATAATGATATATCGAGACTTTATTTGTTTACCATATTATATATATAAATCTTCAAGATTACACACAGTTTTAAAAAGATGAAAGGTTCCAAGGCCTATCATTTTTCTAACATTACTACAGCTTAGAAAGTCACAGATAATATCTCTCATGATTTGTGAAACAGTGCCAAGAACAACATTGAATTTGGTATCAATGTCTATCATGAACAAGGAACTCAGATCCTTTGTCATAGCTCTATAAGATTGAATCTCTGAAATGAGATCATAGATTCATAAACCCAGGTTGATCTCTGAAATGAGACCATAGATTCGTAAAATGCCAAGCCTAACTCCACTTTTCACAATAAAAGATATTATTCCTACATTGATCTTTAAAGAGATGTCAAATGATTGAAGATTTCACAACATTTTGTGAATGTAAGAAGCGTCTGTGAGATATCTAAGACGTCGTTGTTGGTCGCATAAGAAACACAAAATGAGTTTCTTGAGGACTAATAAGTTTTCAAGAATCTATTATTATATAATTCACTACTTCAATCCAAATCTTCTTTTTTTTTGAGTAAAAGATTTAATACTTTGGTTCTCTCGATGTTTCCCGCTCTTTTCTTCCGAACTTTCTCAAACTATGGTCACTTCTTTAATCTCAACCCATTCAAGAGTACAAAGAAAGCCATCTGGCACAACAGTAGATTCAAGATTCTCTGGTTCTACTTCCTTCAAATTAAGTGGGACTCTGATTCTCACTCACGAGTTATGACAACACCAAAACCAACCATTAAACCAAATGAATACAAATTCTACGAATGCTCCCACAAACCAACACATCATTTGATAAATAATATTGAAAAGTTTCATTCAACTTGGCCAAACATTAGGACACATTTGCCATGAAAGTTTGGCATCCGCTGTAGGTACTAAAAATTTGCAGACCTAACAACCTACTACTTCCACTACCTATCCAAATATTTAAATAACAACTTCCCACAACACCGGCGGCAATCATCAAACCACATCCCGCGCGTAGCGCGGACTAACCACTAGTATATTAATATAAAATAGACATTCATTCTTTTCTGGTGAAGCCATCTCATCAAATAGAAAAAGCAGAAGATACAAGAAATTCTAAAACTATATTGCTTTCTTTTAAACTCCATTGTCTTTTGTAATATCCGTGTGGGCAAGGCCCATTAAAGTCCAGCTCTGATTATCTTCTTTGTCCATAGGATTTCCTCGACTACGTGATGTTAGGAGTTTTCAAGGCTCCCAAGACAAATGTTGTAGTATAA
>NC_027749.1:31271171-31271763 GCF_000695525.1 Brassica oleracea var. oleracea | reverse complement strand
TTGCTGTATTGAGGAATCAGCATGAAAGCATCAATAATGGGCATTGTAACCTGGACTTCACTCATTTGCTTTTCAAATAGAGCTTTGTAAATCTCTAGCAGCTGCCTCTTGAATCGACCTGGGAATGGGAGCTTGGGCTCATAGGCAGGAGGAACAAAAGAACTTTCACTGGCAGGAGTGACAACTTCACCATCCTTAACTGTTTTCTTCTCTTCTCCAACCTTTCCTTTTCCTTTGGCTTCCACTATCTTCTCCAAGATCTCGTCATTGATCTTCTCATCAACAATCACCACTTCATCATCTATGTTGATGGCAACCCCCTCACTTTGTTTCTCAGCATCCTTGGTGAGAGCTCTCTGAGGTAACTCCTTACCACTCCCGAGAGTGATAGCTTTCATGGTTTCCTTTGGGTTTTGCTCAGATTTTCCAGGTAGAGAACCTTGTTGGCGATTTTGTTGAGTGTTCATGGCAGCAAACTGGTTCTCTAAAGCTCTGAACTTGTTGTTGAGCGCATTGTAGCTCCCATCAATCTTTGAGTGAAGGTTCTTCAACTCATAGCCAACATGCTTCTCACTTCTTGTTTGAGACTCCA
>NC_027749.1:31270373-31270853 GCF_000695525.1 Brassica oleracea var. oleracea | reverse complement strand
TTTATCAGCAATGAGGATGTCTATCTTATCCTGTAGAGCCTTCAACTACTTCCTCGTCTGCTTATCATCTGTTCTACTACCTCTATCGTGGTCTCCACTGTAGACTGCATCACTCTTAACCATGTTGTCAACCAGCTCCTCTGCATCCTCCTCAGTTCTCCCCAAGAAGAACCCATTGCTAGCTGTATCCAGTATGGCCCTGTACTTAGGAAGAGCACCACGGTAGAATGTGCTCAGGAAACTCTTCTTAGAGAAACCATGGTGTGGGCATTGAGCTTGGTAGCCCTTGAATCTCTCCCAGGCTTCACTGAATCCTTCTAAGCCCTTCTGTTGAAAGCTGGAAATCTCATTTCTCAGCTTAGCAGTTCTTGAAGTAGAGAAGAACTTCTCCAAGAATGCTCTCTTGCAATCATCCCAAGTGGTGATAGAGTCGCTGGGTAGAGACTTCTCCCACTGACGTGCCTTATCCCCCAAAGAGAA
>NC_027749.1:31265460-31269268 GCF_000695525.1 Brassica oleracea var. oleracea | reverse complement strand
GTCGCTCCATGCTTCGGGAGCGACCTCGCTGTGTCGCTGCGAGAGGTCGCTCCGGACTCGTTCTCGCGTCTCCGGGTGATGAAAACACGAGCGACTCTTCCCTATCGCTCTGGTAAGGTCGCTCTGATAGGGAGATCAGAGCGACTTGATGGTGTCGCTCCGGACTGGTCGCTCCGGACTTGTTCTCGCGTCTCCGAGTGATGAAAACGCGAGCGACTCCTCCCTGTCGCTCTGGTAAGGTCGCTCCGATAGGGAGATCAGAGCGACTTGATGGTGTCGCTCCGGACTGGTCGCTCCCATGCGCTGCTCGCCCAATGATCACTTTAAACACTTCTTTTGAACTCCAAATGCACCCAAATGTCTCCAAGAACTCCATGTGGTACTCCAATACCTGATAAGGACTCATGTATGCAAAATGCAACATAAGCATGGCTAAATCCTAATCTATATGATCAAAATGCACATGGATGAATGGATAAAACAATAGAAATATGCAAGATATCACTACGACGGTTATATCTTCCAAGTCTTAACCCTAACGCTTCTGCTCCACTAATTGTGATACAGTAACGGTTGTTAATGATGACATTCAATCCCATAATTCCACTACCTCCTCTTTAATTCAGCCTTATCGCCTTCTACAGTGTCATCCAATCTATATAAATCCACAGAAGGTTTCTAGCACAATTTTTTTTGTTTTGTCTTTTCCGTAGCTTAACTCTCTCTGCAACAGTGGTTCTAATAATGACTAATCCTCAGCTACTTCGTGCTCAGATGAAGGCAGGTCGATGTATCTAGACGGTTGAGACATGGGTTTTATGCTTTTGAAAGGCACGAAATATCAAGAAAGGAGGCCAGCGATGGGAGTCGACATGATTTTAGTTGATGAAAAGGTACTTTGTAACCCATGAGATTGCTAGATTTAGTTTTTTTTTAGTATTCAAACAATACAAACATCCTCACATGTGGTTGCTTCGTCTTACGCCGTCTACACTGATTCAGGCTTCCGTTGCGTTCATCGCTCCAAAAAGTTGCGATTTATGAGACTGTGATTGCTCTTTATCATTTGTTTTGTACGGATGGATATATATCTGAAACCAAGCCTCTGAATTATATGGCTGGATCAAGGATGATTTTGTGGCTGAAGGATTGAAAACAGTCATGAATAGGGCTCAAGTCGTCAAAGCTTTGGTACGGAGATGTATCATTTGCTTAAGAAACTAATTTGAGATCCTCTTAATCGATAAAAGGGTACATGATCATATTCTCTACGCTCTGTCAGCGATAATGATTTGGTTTGTAGACATGTATTAATCATTTGTAGCTCTTTCTCTTTTTATACCTCATTTCTAATCTATATTTGATTCAAGAAATTCAAAGGCTACTTAAGTGGGGATATCTGCTAATAATATTTCTACTCAGATCTCGGTGGTCGTCTGCATTATTTGAATTTCTTTATCCATTCATTAAAGAAACATGTTCGAATTCTCGGACATGGGACTTCTCTTTGTTTTTCACTAAAACAAATATGTATGGATGCTTACAAGAATTCATTTTTGCTGTTGCAGCTACTTCTCCATCCTGAGTCTGATGATTCTTCTCAGTATCCCAGGTAAGAGGAATAAGAAAATATAAAATGTTTGAGATAATATGTTGTAAGAAATGTTGGATTCTAAGTTTTTTTCCCTTTTCTCCAGATTGACCTCTCAGCTGTCCTTGCTATCAACTTTGAATCAAGCCGGTGAATTGACTGACTCTTCAGTCACTTTGCCAAAAAAAAAAAACTGGTATAGATTCTGCAACACTATACGTTGACTGCAAATATTAGAAATTGAGAAATGAGTAAGTTTTTTTTTTTGAACAGAGAAATCGAGGTTCACGTGTGAGTAGACTCAGTGGAGATTACAAAAGGGATATATCCTCAAAGTATTACCACGCCGTTTTCTGAACTTTGAAATTGAATAGTTAAAAAGGCATGACGAGCGCCACAATACGCAACAACTCTACAAAGAACACATAATTAAACACCCACTGATCATTTATGATATAAAAAAAAATCAAACAAAATAAAGTAATTACACTGTATAAATAAAAATAAAAAGTATTCATTCAGAGAATCACAACTATATCATTAAGTCAATTACAATGACTTCAGTTCTAATTATCATAACACCATCTATAAACAAAAACCACCCGTACATAAAGATTCACAAAAATATATCCAACCTTTTGAATCTAAAACAAGTGGAAACTGAAATATTTAATTAAATTATTTTATGTCCTTCTACAAAAAAAAGTAGTGAAATATTTTATGCAACTTAGGGATCCTTCTCAAGTTTGATTTTTCAATAAAGAAATATCAACCTTTACTGTTAAGAAATGATTTTGGGGTTATAACATCAGTATCACACTTCAAAAACTGAGACCAATGCAGTGTTGTGGAGCAATGTCTTAGCATTGGATTTGAGCTATGATCTTCATATTATGCATCTTCTTAGACCGGGAGTAAGGAGAAGAAAGTTGTAGTCTGTTGTGAGAGATGGAAGGGAGTTAGGTCTCTCTAATCTAAATCATCTCTTTCAAACAGCAAGATGTTCAAGTATGACTGGAGCTATGCATCAAATCTAAAGTTCTCCTTTGTCTCTATTCTTTTCTTTTGATCACCCAAGTTGTCCAGCTGGGAATACTTATAATTCGGAGCAACATGATGAGTTTATCTAATGTGGTTTGGCAATTTTGAATCTTGGTGTAGTTGGTTTGTCTTTTGTGAAACAGTTTTGCCATTTATAGAAATCTCTAAAAGGAAAATAAAACATACAACTTTTTCTTCTCCCCCAAGTTCGGTTGTTTCTCTCTATCAAAATGATTTTCATCTTTTACCATCAAAATCATCCAACCTTTTAATCTTCAAGGTGTATTGTAGTGGTCTCATTTTCTATTTCAAGTAGCATAACTAATACAACCAATCTCTCTCCTACAGCAATTACGAAGACATGTATTCAAACTAACTGACAAAACGTAAATCATAGTCAATTTATGGCAATGAAAAAAATTGTAAACCAACAAAATACATTAAAAATTCTTCATTTAGTTCCACAAATATGAGACCTCTGCATTGTAAATCCTACAACTGTAGCATACAGATACGAAGATCATGTGACAATCAAACATGGAATCTGCACAGGCAACTAACACCCAACCTCACAAATAATATGAACAAACTATCATACCCCGCCCCTACGGGCCTCCCCTAGTTAATTAAATATAGAAAACAATAACTATTAATCATTCAAGTTCATCAACCAAGATTTGTAATTGAATCGTGGGTTTCATATTTTTAAATAGTTTTCAAATAATTATCAACTATGTTGTAACTAATCAGAGAAAAGAAAGAATTATCTATATTATTAAAAGAGAAGTACCCATTTGAAAATGTTCTTACTTCATTAATTAAATTTCCTTTTTTTTGCTTGTCTTTTTCAGTTGCATTTATGAAATATCCTAAAACGAATAAAACTGCATAATTTATTACTTGTCTTTTCAGTTACATTAATGAAATATGCTTAAATGACTTTAAACTTCCTATTTTATTGTTTGTCATTTTCAGTTACCTTAATGAAATATCCTTAAATAAATTTGGACATAATGTCATTTCATCAACCAAAAAAACTCATGAGTTATCCTTACGTGCATAATTTTAATAATGGAGATTTTTAAAAACGTGCATCATTAAAATGTTACCTAAAACATGCATCAGTAATATATAACATGCATCAATAAAACTAGAATTTGACTCACACAATTGTAC
>NC_027749.1:31264577-31264810 GCF_000695525.1 Brassica oleracea var. oleracea | reverse complement strand
AAATAATTAAAAACTGAAAATTCATATCCGCGCTGGCGCGCGGGTCATGGTCTAGTTGTGTATTATTTCATGAGTAAGTATCATTTTTTTATTCGTATCATTTTTTTTACGATAAAAGTTAATCTTTCTCTGACACAGGTGCCGATGAAGAATGCTTGGAACATCCAAGGTCTTGCTTCCGCCCTGAGCCTGCCGCCCGCCACCGCTGGTGAAGGTCATCCCCCCCCCCCCCC
>NC_027749.1:31263616-31264545 GCF_000695525.1 Brassica oleracea var. oleracea | reverse complement strand
CCCTCCCGACCCCCTCACTCTCCCTCCCTCTTTCCCTTAAACCAATACCCTCCTCTCTCTCCTAAACTTTCACCTCCTCTATCCTCTTCCCCTACTACTAAGACTAGGAAACCTAAATTTTCACTCAGTTGAAGTTTCATCTCCAATAGATGTTGTGATGCCTCAAACTGAATTTCACTCTACTGTTTCAGAAACCTCTCCTCTTGTTTTTGGTTCACTGGAAACATATCTAACTGTTTCTCCAGAGGCTGTCATTGTTCACTCTATAGTAACTTTGGATCTCTCCTCTGTTGAAATTCTGTCCAAACCCTCCTCCACCAACTACCCTGCTACCATCCAAGAAGCTGATGGCCAAACCCTTAAAGCTCTCCCTCGAAAGAACCCTCCTCCTTATCTTCCTAAAACCGCCGTCGTCCCACCTTTAAACCCTACCACTCCCCCCTTGCCACCTCCCTATTCCACCATCTTTCACTCTCGTTGCTCCTTTTGCCCCTTTTACCTCCCTTCCTCTTTGTCCTGAGCCGTCTGGGGTTGCTGGCCCCTCTCTAGTCGAGAAAATCCGATTGCATGAGGATAAATCTTTGGAAAGACTTGCGCCTGTTCTCTCTCCTTCTTGAAGACCTCGAATCTTAATTCCTGATGCAGTTTTCAAAAGGAAAGCTGACATCAAAAAGCATTTCATAATCTGCTATTATAATGGTAGATCTCATCCTTTCCACCGGATTCAAAGTGTTTTCAGTCATATGTGGGGAAAGGAAGGCCAACTAGAGATTCACAATAACCCTCTCCAGAGATCAACCATTGTTCGAATACCAAATGAGTACCTTAGAAAAAATATTCTCGAAAAAAACATATGGTATGTGGGTGAAACGATGTTCCACACAGCTCAATGGGGCTCCTCTCACTCTTCTGCAACCCCCCCCCCCCCC
>NC_027749.1:31239133-31263475 GCF_000695525.1 Brassica oleracea var. oleracea | reverse complement strand
CCCCCCCCCTCTCTTGATTCCATAAAGATATGGGCTTATCTAACTGGTGTGCCCCTTGACCTCCGGCATAGGAGGGCTTTAGCCTTGTTGCTGGTCTGGTGGGTCATCCAAAAGACACGGATGATTTCACAAAAAAATTGGTGAGTCTAACTGTTTCGCATGTAAAAGTGGAAGTGAACCTTACTCTGCATCTCCCCAATGTTGTGGACTTTCAAAGAGAAAGTGGAGAAGTAGTAGAAATCCAGGTCAGCTATTCATGGGTTCCGCCTGCGTGCTCGCATTGCTCAGAACTGGGTCCCATTTTCCGGAACTTTCTGAAACTGTCTCCTGTTGAAAACACTGCCCCTGCAAACAGAAAACATTTTGAAAAGCAGACAAAAATTCCAAACCGAGGAAAAGAAAAGGAGAAAGTCTATGTGCCTAAACGACCTAAAAAAAAAATCATATCGTCGGTTGACACAGCAGGCCTTCCTGAGGTCACTGTCTCTTCCTCTTTGGAGGCCAATGAACCTCTAACTACTGCTGCTCCTGTTGTTGTTAGTAATGTTTCAGTCCCCCTTCCCCTTGCTCTTTTTCCTCCTAAACCCTCTCCCTGACACCTTTCTCTTCCTTGCTTTACTGACCCCTCCATCACTCCTTCCCACCCTCCTCCTCGGCCTCTAAAAAGATCCAGATCTTCACCTATTTTATCTCCTCCTCTATAGTCTAATGCTTATACCTTTGATCAGGAAGTAATAGACGCCCCTTCAAGCTTATCTCATTTTTCTTTAACTCTCTCCAATAAATACTCTATTCTTTTGCCTTAGGGCTCTCCGCTCTTTCCCGGAGACACTTCCACATTCAATCTATGAGTGTTAAACACTTTTTTTGGAATATTCGTGTTCTACATGACCGGGATAAGCATCAACCCTTTTGTGATTGACTTTTCACCCATAAGCCTCTTTTGGTGCTATTTTGGAGACCGATATCAAAGAACCTAATTTGAACCCCCTAATGACTAAGCTTTGTAGAGGCTAGAATTTCTCCTCAAACCATGCCTCTGATCCTGATGGAAGGATAAATTTGATCTGGAGAAGCTCAATTCAACTCAACATTGTCCACCAGAGCCATCAATCTATTACTTGTGTGGTCTCTCTGCCTATCTCAATGGCATTTTACTTCACAACGGTATATGCAGCTATACTTATCAGGAGAGGACTTCTCTGTGGGTGGAGCTTATTGATCTCTCATCAAGGATCGACCTAAGCTCCACGCCATTGCTGATCTCTGGTGACTTTAATGAAATTTTACTCCCTTTTGAACACTCCAACTGTTGCAGCAGCTCCATTACCCCTCCTATGGCTGAGTTTCGTGATTTTCTGCTTCAAATTGGAGTGTTTGATTTGAGATTCAACGAGCCTCTGCACACCTGGACAAACTCTAAGTCTGATACCCTAATTGCCAATAAACTAGACTGAACCTTGATAAACAGTCACTTCATCTCTGCTTACCCCAATGTCTTTGCCTCTTTCCTCCCTCCCTTTCCCTCTGATCATAGCCCCTGCCTTACTGACCTTTCTTTCCAACTCCCTCAAGCTGGAACCAAACCCTTTAGATTCCTAAACTACCTTACTAAGCACCCAACCTTTCTAATGGTGGTCTCACAGGCTTGGGCTCAGGACGGAACCTCTTCTACAACTCTCAAGGACCTGTGTTTGAAACTAAAATGCATCAAAAATGATCTCAAAACTCTAAACAAACAAAATTACTCCAATATCCAAAAGGAGTGTTAGAGATTAACAGTTTGCTTGAACTTGCACATGTGGAATCTCTTCTGAATCCTTCTACTGAATGTTTCCAAGCGGTTAAAGACCTTCACTCAAAGTGGTCCTTCCTGAGGCAAATAGAGGAGTGCTTCTTTAGGCCAAAATCCTGGATTAACTGGCTTGCTGAAGGGGATCTTAACATTACTTATTTCTATTGTATCTGCCAGACCAGAGCTAGCCTAAATGCAATCAGATAATTCCTCCTGCTGTCTGGTGGAGTTTTAAGTAACCAGCTAGAAATGAGCTGTTATGCAGTGGATCACTTCAAATCCGGTCAAGAGTCTCGCTCCCCTCATCGCATTCACTCGACACTGGACTGGTATCACTATCTCACAAACTTCAGGTGTACTCTGACTCTCCAAGAGAAGATGATAGCGATGCCAAATGCAGATTAAATAAGGAAGATGTTCTTTAAACTAAACCCAAATAAGGCTCCTGGTCCAGATGAACTCACCTCTGGTTTCTTCAAGGCCTCGTGGGAACTTATTGGGAATGAAGTCACTGCTTCTATCCTGCATTTTTTCTCAAGCTCGTTTCGGCCCTCAGCAGCAAATTCTACCATTCGTGCTCTGGTTCCAAAGTTTCCTGGTGCTTGATCGTCCCAAACCAGCCATCTTTCGCTCAGGATCGCCTAATCGTGGAGAATACCTTGCTAGTTGCAGAACTAGTAAACGGTTACCATAGAAACAAGGGGTCTAAGAGAATTACAATCAAAGTGGACACATCAAAAGCATTTGATACTCTCTCATGGGACTTTTTACTCGGGTGTTTAAGTGCATTGGATATTCCGAATGCTTACCTGAAGTTGCTGTGTGCTTGCATTTGTACTCCTTCTTATATGGTCGGCTACAATGGTTGTGTTCATGGGTACTTCAAAGGTAAAAGGGGGTTGCGCTAGGGATATCCGCTTTCTCCCTACTTGTTTGTCATTGCGATGAACTGCCTGTCACAAATGCTAAATAAGGAGGCGTCGGGGGATATTTTACCTATCATCTGCAGTGTACGAAAACTAAGTTGACTAACCTTTGTTTTGCGGATGATTTTCTCATCTTCATAGATGGTTCTCTCTCATCGCTCCATAGGATTCTACTGATATTGAAGGACTTCGATAGAAGGTCTTGTTTGGATCATTCAGTTTTAAACAAGAATGCATGTAGGCTCTTTACCTATGTGCTATTTGGGTGTCCCTCTTTGTACTAAAAAGCTTAGCTTACTGAATTGTGAGTTGA
This sequence comes from Brassica oleracea var. oleracea, assembly GCF_000695525.1. NCBI lineage: Eukaryota > Viridiplantae > Streptophyta > Magnoliopsida > Brassicales > Brassicaceae > Brassica > Brassica oleracea. The sequence goes on along the minus strand of NC_027749.1, from coordinate 31,260,441 downwards.
TTCACCAAGTAAAGAGTAGATTTACCTCCTAGAGTGTGAAAATTCTCTCGTTTTCGGGCAGGCTCGAGCTCATCAAGACTGTAATCTATGGTATCACAACCTTTTGGTGCTCAGCATTCATTCTTCCAAAGGCTTGTGTCAACAAAATCAACTCCCTCTGTGATTTGTTTTTGTGGAAAGGGAATTTAGAGGGCCACCACTCTGCTCGGGTCTCTTGGTCAGAAGTCAGTAAGCCGAAGGAAGAAGGAGGTCTCGGTGTCAGGGACCTTAGTAGTTGGGATCTTGCTTCTTGCCTCAAATTCATCTGGCTCTTATTCTTCAGAGAAGGTTCTATATGGGTTGCCTAGTTTCGCTCTGAGATCCTGCAAGGAGATATAAGTAACTTCTTGACTATTAAGCAGAAACAATCTCATTCTTGGATGTGTAAAAAGCTTCTAAAAATGAGAAATGTTATTTATCCATGGATAAAGCTTAGAGTAGGTAAAGGTCTTACCACAAGATTCTGGTCTGATAATTGGTCCCTTTTTGGACACATCGCTACCTTCTTGTTTGTAACTAGAAGCTCGCATCTTGGAATTCCCTAAAATGCAACTATGGCCTCTTTGTCTGATGACGGCTACTGGGATCTTCCCCCTGTACAGTCAGATAATCAGTTGAGCCTTCTTTCCTATTTAACTACTGTCACCTTACAAGATCAGATGGATTACTACGAATGGGAACTTGACCGCAAAACTTCTCTGACCTACTCTACTCACCAATTTTACAATATTCTAATTCCTAATTCGCCAACTGTCCCTTGGTTCAAAGCGGTTTGGATTAAATGAGGTATCCCAAGGCAGAGTTTCCTAACCTGGCTCTTTGTGTTGAATAGATGCCCTACAAAGGACCGACTAATTAGTTGGAGCCTTCAAATCCCTCCGACTTGTCTCCTTTGTAACCTGGTGGATGAATCAAGAAGCCATCTACTGTTTGATTGTCCCTTCAGCCTTGTGTGCCTTCGACGCCTCAAGGAGCTGGGATGCAACGGTACTCCACATGCAATCTCTCCCCCAAAATAATCTCACCTCTCAACTACTCCTTTGGTGCTGGCAAGCTTCGATCTATGCCGTTTGGGCTGAAAGAAAGTCAAGACTTCATCGAAACATCTATCGTGACTCTGATTCTCTGATCATGCAAATTGATCTTTTGATTCGGCACCACATCTCCCCAATCCAGTGCAGTAATGCTACACTATCTTCATCTCTGATGCAACTCTGGCTCTCAACCGCCTAGTGACTTTCTGATCGTATTTCTCCGTCTCACTGCTACCATCCCCTTTCCTCTCTAAACTACAAGACTAGTTACTGGGTTCAATTAGGTTCTTCTTAGGCTTACTATTTTTCTTTGTAATGGGCATGTCCCTTAACAAACTAAGGCCAAAAGCATGTATCATATTCTTTTCTTTTGCATTTAATATAAGGAAACAAATTTACAAAAAAAAGTATCAATGTCTAACTTGGAAAATAAGTAAAATTTGAGGAACACTTATATCTAGGATTTCCAGTTGGACATCACCACAATATTTATAACACTTATCCTTGATGTCCATTATACCAAAGTTCTTTCAAAACGCCGTAGATGCTGCTTCGTTAAAAGTTTACCAGGTAAACTTAATGAGAAAAACCATGGTTAAGGGAAAAAAAGTGCAGCGCGTAATGATTTCCCTTCGTGTGTACATACGTCAAGATCTTTGAGGCGACATAGCAGTGTGTAACGCCTTGTTGAATAAATCAGAAAAGCTGTCACATCAATGAACATTTAGAACACGAACATCGCCGTTCTTCTGCAGTTCATGATCCTTCCTGAGATTGGATCATTTTATTTGATTTTCTTGATCTCAAGGATTTTAGAATGGTGATAAACTTTTATCTTTGAAATTTAATATCCCTCTTGAGTGTCTATCATTTGTGTGTGTGTATGTGTGTTTAAAAAATAATTATCAAACTCTATTGCTTAACGGCTAGGATTCGTGCTGATAACATGTTGTAAGTAAGAAGATGATTGAATAAATTGGTGTGTATTATTCCTTGAGTAATGAATCTTTTATATAGGAGTACAATAACTTGGAAGCAAAGTCTAATTTGGAAAATAAGTAAAGCTTGGAGAACAAGTATATCTAGAATATTCCATATGGACATCACCACAATATTCATAACAAATTGGTTTTTCAATGACAATAACTAATAATCAGTCAAAACTTAATGTCCGAAGATTTGTAGTGGGATGTGGTCAAGAAACAGATAATTAGAAAAAAAATTAAGTTAATTTGTAATTTGAAAATATGATCGCAAAGTAGCAAGCAATCTAAAGTACAAAGTGTTAAGAACAACTTCAATGACGAAAAAGTGATAGCATATATTTTTGAGAAATTGAATTGTATGACCACCAAAAAAATTATAATTCACCCTCTAACCAATTACCTTAAATTTCATCGATATATGATGAATTATATGTAATAATGTTGTTATACCCTTTGACTCAACCAGTGTAACCTACCAAAAACAAATTATAGAAATTAGTTATTATTTACTGAACAAAGTAAATGCGTCTCTTCCTTTGTCGCTAACAATTAATTCAAATAAGTTTGTATATGATAAACATTGAGGAAGCTCAATAGTTTTTTTTCTTACTTTTGTGTGAGATTGAAGACATAGAAGCTCAAAATTTTAAAGTAGATTATTATCCATAATTTCATAAATATGTACTATTCCACTTATTTTGTTCCATTTTATTTGGGTTTATGTTTTATATTTGGGTTTAGGGTTTATGTTTTATATTTGGGTTTAGGGTTTAGTAATTATGTTTAGAGTTTAGTATTTGGAAGGTGGGAGTTGAGGTTGGGTCAACATTAACTTCTTCCATGCAAGGTTAGACATTTCATAATTTCACCAAGATGTACTATGCTACTTATTTTGTTACATTCTATTTGAATTTATGTTTTATATTTGGATTTAGAGTTTATGTTTGGGTTAAAGATTTATATTTGGGTTTAGAGTTTAGTGATCAGGATTAATAGTTTAGTCATTAGGAGTTAAGAGTAGGGTTGGGATAGAGTTTATTGTTTAGAGGTTGAGATGAGGTTGGTGTCCTATTCTATTTTTACGATATGGAATAAAACACTTTAAAATGGGTAGGGTTAGTATATCCTATACTATTTTTCTGATATGAAATACACTATTTATTAAAAAACGGTTTGTTCCATTCATTTTACATGATTTAATTATTTTTTTGCGTTCACCATCTTCACTATATGGATTTACAATGGGTAGTAAATGGAATACCCCATTAATTAAAATTTTTTATATTTTCATCCATTTGTTATATAGCAAATACTTATCTGGTAACTAAGATGTTGTCAAAAAAAATGTGGTAACTAAGAATGTGAGCAGGTAACTTTATATGTTTTTATTGTCAGTAGAGCTCGTTAACTCTTCCATTTCTCTCTTGGCTGATGTCACTTCTTTCTCCCTCATTCACCGGGTACCTGTAAATAAGGGGGTATAACCGACTCAGTTGTTGTATAAATGTTAGTTTATTAATTATGTCAAAATCAGTGACATTTTTTTTTTAATTTTCATTTACAATATGGCTATTCAGCAAATTAACCCTATATTTTAACAGTGTCACTAGTATACAGTAGAAACTTTATAAATTAATATTCGATAATTAATAAACACCATAAATTAATAAAAATTTTCGGTCTCAAGTTGGATCGGTTTAAAAAATGACACAAATCGATAAAATAATAAGATAATATATTTTTTTTAATTATATAAATATATGGTCCCTTTGAAATTATAAATAAATAATTTATATGTATATACATTTTATTTATGTACAAATAAACCCTTATGTTGTTGTTTTATATTCAAATTATAATTATCTTTATAATTTTTTTAAACGTAATATATTTTTATGAGATTGAATAAAATTATATCTAACACTACATGTAAATTCTATGAAACATATTTTATATACACCAAATCTATTACAATAAAGTTGACAAGTCTCACTTCTCAGGCCTCCACTTTAGCGAAGGGGATTCCAAAACGCGACACGTGTCATCGCATTATTTATTCATCTCATATTTTTGTTTATGTTAATGAACCAAATGTTGTATTAAGTAAGTTATTGGAATTTTATTTGTTTTTTTTCATTTAGGCTCATACGTTTATAGGATTTCCACCTTTTGGACGTTGAAGATGCAGAACAGAGCCGCAAGATCACGACGCCTCCGAACAACTCCTATGTAACGGCTGCCGTTTCATTTATTTGCTACTTCAATTCACCATTTAAGTTTCTCAGTTACACCATTAAATCTACTCTTTCCACTACATCGTATTCAATATCCCTACTATTTCTCAATAGTTACTGAGGAAATTTGTATATATAAATAAGGATGTATTCCTCCGTAAAACTCAATCCTCCTGCTACTCTGAAACAGCCACTTTGAACCTTTTGTTATCTGACTTGAAACTCAGTTGTTGTGCCAACACCGTTGAAGCCCGGATTTTTGGGTTTACCTGCTCGTCATCAGAGAAGATAATTCCGATGAACAAATGAAATTTATGGTTTTTCAGTCACAGCCTAAGCTTATCCACAGCTCTGTGAATGCGCACATGCTTAACACCTTCAAGCACATGTGAGGGTTCAATCTTCTCGATTAACAGGTTTGACATCACTGGGATTAATAATAACTATGTGACTCACCTCTTTCCATAAGCTTCAGTGATTTACAACTTTTGTTGAGATACTTTCTCAGAAATATCATTTTTGAAGGTTAAGATCCGATGTATTTATCTGTACAAAGCCAGAGATTGGTGAAGCTTGAAGGGAAAATAAGAGATGAAAAAAATCATTATAGAGAAAGAGAAACTTAGAAAGACTTTATTTTTACTATTTTGAGTGAGAACTATCAAAAAGAAAAGATGAATAAAATGTTCGAGGAAAAATGTTGAAAAGTCAAGAAAAGTGACGAGAGAGTCAAACAATAGAAGCAAGATGATGAAAGAAAAGAAAGTGGTGACATGTTCATACTTGTGCACTGACGTGTCCTGTTTACCCACTCTATATTTTTCTTCTTCATTAGAGAGAAAATGCTATTTGTTGATCCAAAAAAGAGATAAATGATAATAATAATTATTTATATTTCTACTTTTGTCTTTTTCTTCCTAACTTTTGGGTATCTGCAGAAATATTTTCTACAGTAGTCTATTTATATTACTCTAACATTTCACCAATTAAATATGATTTGATTTAAAAAAAAAGTATCTCTATACAATTAATGACATGTTTCTATAAATACATGAAGGCATGTGTCAAAACCAGAGTTTATATATTGGCTCATGCGTGGATGGATGGGCAAAAAAACCAAACTAACTGAACCGAAACCGATCCAAACCAAACCAAAGTCTATTATTAAATAGTTTGGTTTAAGACTAAAGTCACTGTTAACTTTATTAACAATGATTTTTTTTTTACTTTAGTTAACTTTGGTTTGATTGTGTTTTTATAAAAAAATTATGGTTTTTAAGGTTTTTGTTTTAGTTTTGTATTAGATTTAATTTACATAGTTTATTTTTAAGAGACATTATTAACGATGTTTTTTAATTTTCTATTTATGTTAGTTAACTTTGATTTGATTGTGTTCTTATAAACTTTATGGGGTTTTAAAAAGTTTTATTTTATTTTATTTTACATTGGATTCAGCTTACATAATTTATTTTTTCATAGTAACCAACATGATGATTTCGTGACCATGTGTTTATGTTTTAAAACATGGTTTCTCTTAAAAGAACTAAACAAGGGGAACCCGATTGAACGGAACCGAAACACAAATCAAGACGAATACAAACCAAACCGAAACCGATCCAAACCAAACTAATTATGGTTTACTTCAGTTAGAAATTTTTTAGAACCAAATTAACCAAACCGAACCAAACCCAAACCGAATCGATAAAATAACCGAAGTGCCCACCCATACAGAGGAGAAAGGAACAAAGAAAGCGATTATGTACATGGAAAATGGACAACATTCAAAGTATTGACTCTTTGCTAGCCTCCAAAACGAAACCAGCTTATCTATGCAAATTGATCTTTTACCTGCACACACACATACATATATGTACTCGCAGGTTGTGTCCAAAAAATAATAAAAAATCTCGCAGATTCCACAAAGACCGTTTATGAGAACTCATGCATCTTCTACTTATTCCTTTGAGGTTTTTGTCGACGGAGAAGAATGTATATAATTAGTTGAATTTTTTTTAATGTTTACGCATAAAGACAGAGATGTTTCGTTTCTGAATTTAAATTATGAAAATTCAGTAAAGCAAGAAGAATTCCCATCGTCATTCTCTCCCGTGAGTGATGGTCATGAACCAGGAGATTAAGAAGTAATAATAAAATCCCTGCTTTTTTCATTCATGAAGACAATTATACTCAATTGGTGCACCAACATATTTTTAAAAATGTTATAAGATTTCACATATATATTTTTTTTCTTATTATTTGGCCAAATATACATATAAATAAAATATTTTATACTCTATATATATTTATAATCAATGAAATATTTTTGAAATCTAATTAATTTTAATTTTTTAATCATAAAAATTTGTTATATTAATATCTTTATATTTTAATATTTTAAAATCACCTTTACTTATTAAAAAAATCTACACTTATTATGAGAAAATATCAATTTATGTTATATGTTACTCTTACTTTAAATTTCAATTTTCTTTTAGTAGAAAATGGTAAACCCGTCAAACCACATCAAACGGTGAAGTTGGTTTTATTTAGTCACATAAACATAACAAAATTGTGTTAAAATAGTTAAACGCGACACTATGAAAATGAATGTGTCATAAGAGTGTCATCAGATGGAAACTAAACCCCCTTTTTTTTTTGTTCACTTATGACTTATAAGAGAGCATGTAAACTAAACCTTTTACACATAAAAAATTATCAATTAGGTAAACATGAATCCGAGCTAATCCGAAGAATACCAACAAATCAAACAAGTTCTTTCAACAGTCGTCCAAATATATGACGTAAAGTAACAAAACACAGCCCCACAACCATTAAACCAAAAACCATTACATTATTTAGTCAGCAGCCTATGCAAAATTAAATATATTTCGGAACACTAACGTACAATAATATATAAACTCATACGGAAATGGCAAACGAACACTATTTCACACTTATGCACAGTAGTAACACAATAATAATAGACAATTGAATAGACACAACTTTAATAAACTCCATCAGTTGCATTTAAGTTATATGTCTTACAAAACTATAAAAAATGGCTACGGCAACAACACAAATTATACAACCGCCTTACAAAAATATAATTGGTCGAACATAATTCTAAATTTTCTCTTCAGATCAATTTACTACCCACTAACTCAAAAACCATAAGTCATTGCGTACATAAATTAAAACTACTTAAGTATTACTCAAGTAACACAACAATGATGACCACCATTTCTGCACAACAAAAGTCTGGGACCTAATTCCCAGTATAAACATTATCAACATCAACACATACCAAACACATGGTTATACAATTATCATACACCCCGCGCGTAGCGCGGGCACACCACTAGTAATATAATAAAAACATTATGAATGACAAATTTCAAATACAGAAACAAATATTTTCTTATTTTAGAAAAATACTTGTATTTAAAATACAATAATCAAAAACAAACTTTTTGTACATTAATAACTCTATAAATTAATAAAATATCATAGTCCTAATATTATTAATTTATAGAGTTTTGCCGTTTCATGGTTTTGTGTAGAATTATTTAAGTTCTTACAAAGATTATGAACAACGTCAATGACGTTGTGTAAGTTTTTTTTTTTGTTGAGAAAACGTTGTGTAAGTGTTCTTATGTTAAACCTAACATTTATATGCATGTGTTGAGGGTATATTCAAAACCAGTTCCATGTTTTACTACTATAGTTCAAACAAAAGCCTGAATTTTGTTCAACAGAATAGATATGCATGACAAACTGATCTTCATTTTCAATTTATTTGGCTGGTTGTAAATTGTACAAACCATTAAATTAATAGGTGGAGGGGTTCAAACGAGTGGGGAAACTGCATTGTTTAAGGAAATTCCATGCTTTACAAATTTAAAATCATTACAATAAGGAAATTCCATGGTTATCGCTCTCAAGTTACATTATTTGTAATTAGCCTAGTTAAAAGAGGCTAGTTATATAAATGTGGGTTGAGGATCTATGTGAAAAGTGACACATGATAATGGTATGAGTGTAATTAATGGATGTTCGTAATGCATTTTTAAATGGAGATCTTGATGAAGAAGTATATATGAAATTTCCACCGGGTTTTCATACTGAAGAACATGGCAAAAACAAAGTGTGTCGACTTCATAAATCACTTTATGGTCTTAAATAAGCTCCAAGATTTTGGTTTAAAAAGTTGTCCAAAGCATTAAAAGAGTATGGGTTTGATCAAAACTACTCTGATTACTCATTCTCTACACTTGCAAAAGATGGTTTTCGCTCGCAAGTTCTTGTTTACGTGGATGATTTGGTTGTCCCGGGAAGTCCGATTGACGTTATCAACGAGTTCAAAGCATATTCGACTTCTTGTTTTCATATAAAGAATTTGGGTGTACTCAAGTATTTCTTGGGAGTAGATGTGGCTTGCAGCCTGGCTGGGATATATTTGTGCCCAAGGAAATATGCTCTATATATTATATCTTAGACTGGTCTTTTGGGTGTTCGACCATGCTCATTTCCTCTAGAACAAAACCACAAGCTTGCGATTGCAAAGGATACACCGTCCTCAGATCCTTGTCACTATCTTTGGCTCGTGGGCAAGTTGATTTACTTAGGCACCACACGATCAGAGCTTTCTATGCAATCCATCTACTGCCACCATTCCTGGCAAACCCGCAGCATGATCATTGGGATGCTGCCTTGTGAGTTGTGTGGCATTTGAAGAGCAATCTAGGCCAAAGAATTTTACTCACTGCTGATTCATGTTTAACTATTACGGCTTGGTGCAATTCAAACTAGGCTGGGTGTCCGACCACACATCACTTGTTAAAAGGTTGGTTAATACAGCTCAGAGGGTTCTCCACTCTCCTCGAAAACACATAAACACGATGTTTTCTCTTGTTCATCGGCTGAAGTCGAATATTGGGCTATGGGTGATACAGTTTGAGAGCTTCTTTGGCTATGTGAGTTACTATCTGACTTTGGTATTGACTGCTTTGCCACCATCACTTTACATTCTGATAGTCTTTCGGTGATTCAACTAGCACTGAACCCTGTTTTTCACGCAAGAACAAAGCACATCGTGAAGGAATGTCATCTCATCCGTGATGAGTTCATCCGAAAAACTATAGCCACAAAAGATGTCTTCATAGGTACTTGGATTGCCGACATCATGACAAAAGCTTTGGGTCAAAATCAGTTAGAAGCTTTTTGTCTCAAGCTGGGTGTTCTTGACCTACACACTCCACCTTGAGGGAGGGGGTATTGGGCATATTGGCCCTCCATATTTGTAACATGTGTTGTATATTTTGGTTAACATTATGTACTTTGTATATAAACCCTTGTCAACATACATAATAAGATGAGAAACCCTTTTATACTTCTAAGGCTTTTTGACATGGTATTAAAGCGGAGGACACCGTGACCTATTAATTCAACCTGAAAAGTGGCCCGATCATCTCACTAATTAATGGTCCAAAGATGGCTCAATTTGGCTGCGATTACTAGAAAAAGCATAGTCTCAGAGGGATATGATGGATTATGTCAAAATTAATGGTTATACGCACAATTATCTCGAGGGAGCGTGTTGGAGATAAGATCTCACATTGAAAATATGAAAGAGAATTAAGTAATATATAAGAGACTTGGGCCATAATACTTATCGCCAATTGATTTTAAGTTGAAATCCCAAAAAACTTGACAAGTTTCAAGCTTGTTTACAATAAGAACACAAAAGCCCAAGTGGTTTACTATCTTTATCGTTCTAAACATTTTCTCATGTTGATCTCACATCAAAATCACTTTCTACTAAGCTACTTGTTCTTGTTTAGGTATAACTTGTGACATAAGTTACTTCTTTATTCATTAACTATTACATAAATAATGTCGTTGATAACTAAAATCGTTGGCGTACACTATTTTAAGATATAAAAGAACACACACATTACATTATCTATTCTGTTAAACAGAGTCGTTGAAAGGATAGTATTATGTTTTCTTCTCTCCTCATTTTGTAAATTGTTCGTAGATTCCAAATCTACGTTACTGAATCGAGACTTTCTCAAGGAGCTTGGAGAGCAACTTGGCATATTATTTTTCGTGTCGTCCCAAATTGTGTGCATAGTCTACATTGTACAGTCCAGTTCTCCTCTTGTACCCATCTTCCCACTCTTGTCCTTCCATAAGTGATCACTCAAAGTAGCCTTTAACAGTAACCTTGTCTTCATTACGAAAATCAACATAAAAGCAATGGTTTGTCAAGACGAAGAAAGTCTTTTTGGAAACTTTGGAAAACCTACTGACCAGACTGCTCCGTGTAATGCCATGATATGTATCATATGATAATACTTCCTGTTATTGTCATTGAGCTCATCGGGAAGTACATCTGTGTCTCTTCGTACCCTGCAAATGCAATAGATTTGACCACTTAAGCTAAGGAAACATGGTCTGAGTTCAAAGTAGAGAAGAAAAATCCATATAAAAGAATTTGAGAAAATAGCCATAAAAACTTTGAACTTTCAAATTAAAGCAAAAAAAAAAACCTTGAACTCATGTTTGAACCAAAAAATACTTTAACTTTCAAATATTGGTTATTTTAACTCTTATTTTTTTGTTGACTGGACCATTTTAGAAACCTGGAAAGTCCACTGTTAAACCCGTAAATATTTGTTAACTCGCTAAACGACATCGTTTTAAAAACTGATTAAACATTAATGAAATAATGTCGTTTTACATCTGTAAACATTTAAATCGTCTCCTCTTTCGTGAAACCTATATGTTCTAATTCTCTAATCTCTCATCTTCTAATCTCCGAAACCCAGAGCCATTGATAATGCAAATGATGGCTAGGAAGCTAGGGTTACTTCAGATTTTTTGTACTGAGATCTTAAGTGGAAAGTATTAGGGAATCTACGATTGAACAACAAAATCAAGTAGGTGAAGAAGGTGATAATGAAGATGATAGTGAGTCTAATGAGAATGATAATGAGGTTGAGAATAATGGTATTGGTGTTGAAGAAGAATTTTTAAGTACTATTTAAAATGACGTCGTTTCGTAAGTTAAGAGACGTTTACGGTTTAATAGTTGACTTTCTGAGTTTCTAAAATGGCCCGATCAACAAAAAAATGAGAGTTAAAATGACCAACATTTAAAAACTGAGATATTTTTTTGCTCAAACATAAGTTTAAGGTTTTTTTGGCTGTAATTTGAGAGTTCAGAATTTTTTTAGCAGTTTTCTCAAAAGAATTTATATCTTTGGTAAATATGATGATGCTTAGTGAAAGTTTATATATATACATGTTGATAGATAGATAGATTTTTGGAAGCACCCTTGGTACAATGGTTTGACTAAGGGTTTATTAATGTTTCTACACCAAAATGTATAGGTTTCGAGTTTCAGAGAAGACAAAATTATGAAAATTAATGAAGAAAATGTTTACAACAGATCTGCAGCATGACGTAAAGAATATCATCAAAGATGGATCCCATAGGACGGCTCAGGTTATAAAGTCAAGACATGAATCCTCATAAAACAAGTAAAATTGTCGGTTATCGAATTGTCTGTAATATTCTCATAGTTTGTACTACCATAATTATCTCGCGTTAAAAAAGATAGATAGATACATGTGCTTTTGAATATAAAATACCTTGTTGGTTTTGTTATTATTTGGGGATATTGGATTGCATATATTCTCTTAATTGAACCATGATTTTTGGTTGTAGATAAGTTTATTTTTTTCTAATTTGGTAGCTGTATATAGTTTAACTGTTTTAGATTTATAAATATGTTTTTCTTAATCATGTATAATTTAGTATATGTTGTCTTGGGAGACAAAAAATAAACTGATGTGTTGATCAATAGGTAGCTTTCGCGGTCAAGGCGGAAAAAGTGGTTGGGGTCGGTGTTTGAAGAGGTACCAGAAAATCGAGAAGATAGCAGTAAGAATGGGAACTGCGTAAGGAGTAACAGTGATTTCGTCGGTGAAGAGATGTGAAGCTGTAGACATTATTGCCAAGTTGCCAATTGTTGAAAAAGTGATGATATTAAACAAAGAACAGTTTTATTTATAAATAATTTTATCTTTTTACTCTTACAGTAACAAAGTAATAATGAAAAACACAATCAGAGGACATAAAGGTCTCATTCTCAAGCTGATTACCTTTGCGAGGATGTCATACTTTCCAATGTTTCTAAAAGACTACTTGGTATATTTTAGAGTATACGACTAAATGAAAAATATTAATAATCACTAATCAATATTTCTCTATTTCAGATTGGCTTTTTTTGGGATTTTTTTGGGTTTTAAATTACAAATGGTTTTAACTTTTTAAAGTTAAATTTTGAGCGAAAGTTTGGTTTTAGCTTTTTTCAGTTGATATAAAAAACTCTCTGAAAATTACATAAAAAGTATTCAAAATGGCAATCACTACCACCTTAAACCTCTGAAGTTTGTCTAGCACTTTAAACTTTCAACCTAACATTTGTATCACAAAAAACCTTTAAATTAATTTACTTGTTCATCAACTGAAAAATATGACAAGAACTATTCATTTAGGGGTAAAAAGTGACAACATGCCATTTTCTAATAAATAAACAAATAAATAATTAAAATTAAACTAAAATAAAATTTAGAAAAAATAAATAATTTTTTTTTAATTTATAATTTTTTTCAAAAAAATTAAATTATAATCATCGTAAAATTAAAAAAAATATTCATATAACTTTTTATAACTTTTATAAATTTAAGAAATTAAATTATTTTTTAATTAATTAATTTAAAAAAAAAATTAATATGGTTTCACGTAAAATAATCAAAAGTAAAAATTTAAAGTTTATAAGTTTTCAAAATACTCAAATTAGTTTAATTTTTAACACATTTAAAATTTCTTAATGTTTAAATTTTTCTTTTTAAGTATTATAAGTTTAATAATTATACTTAAAAAAAACCTTTTCGATATTTTTTTTATTTTCCTAGATTTACAATTTATAATAAATTATTTGAATATTTTTAAGCTTTAGAAAGTTTAAAATTCAATTATTTGACTATGTAAGAACTTTTTTAATAAAATATGTTTTTTTTTGAAAACTACTATTTCTGATTTTTTATTTTTTTTCTTATTTTATTTTATTTTAATTAATTATTTAGTTATACATATTTATAAAAAACTGATGCTTCATCACTTTTTAACAGTACATGAATAGTCTTGTTTCATATTGACTTGATGAATAAATAAATCAAGTTGAAATATTTTTTGTGATACAGATGTCAAGTTGATAGTTTAACTTATTATTCAAAACATTTGGAAGGTTTGAAGTGTCAATGAATATTTTTATGCGATTTTTTCACGCAACTTTTGAAAAACCCAAAATATTGAGAATAAATTAGAATAAGAAATAAAATATTTTTTAAATATAAAAAAAATCCAAAATCAAATCCTAAAAACACTCAAGGGGATATATTCAATATAAAATCCGGAGTGGTTTTGTTTTAATGAGCTTTGAGATAGAAGAACATATGCACGTTCAGTCAGACAGGACAGGGGTATTTGTGTGAGTTCAACTTCCAAATGATCACCCATCTCTACAGCCATTGTTACGGGATCAAACAGTGATCATCGTGCTCGCCTTTCTTATACTAAGCATAATCATGATGCGACTAATAAACCAAAAAACGTTGATGATACTCACAAGCATCGGAATCATAGGGATGGCAGTCATAATGCTTTTCATTAGGATAGAACATTTCGAAGACCAGAAGATAATCGATAGAAGTCACAGCCCACTGCTGCACGTTACGGTCATCACTATGCTCTGAATGAGCATAAAAAACCCAAACATGGCGTGAGAATCATATAAAGGAGGAATCTGATGGTTTTACCACCTCTGGGCGTTGTGTGGATGAGTCGTCAGCTCACAAATCTGCAACACTCATGCTTCTCACGCGTGGACAAACTTCACAACAGAGCTGAAGGAGATAGAGGCTCTACAACAAAGATTCTACATCTTCAGGATTCTTTATATCGAGAACAACAACGATATTGTTGATTCTTTAGCTATGACTGCTAGAGTTTTTCATAAGGAACTTTATTTTGTTGGTTCTATTTTGGGTTAACTTCTCAGGCCACCTCATGTTTGAGCAATATAATATAACCTTTTGATATACAAAAAAACTTATTACATATTTTTAATTTTAAATTAATTTTTTCAAAAGTTGTTATATTTTAGTTACCTTTTCTAACACTAGGTCACAATTACATCGGCATATAATCTCTCATTTTATTACATATGATGATCAACTACATGCAACATATATGATATTGATGAACAACTCCACGGATAATGATTCCACGATGAAGCTATTCCCGAAACACTTAGATCGACGGATGGTTATGCATATACGACATCTTCGATGATGCTCTCTATGCAGTAGGCAACCACAACAAATGGCTTTGCATGTAGTATTCTGAAACCTCCGATAAGCTTTGAGTTTGATACACTAAAATTGTGTCTTTTCTACTGCAAGCAAACAGTGTTGTTGTAATGTTTGAGATTCAATTCCAGAGGACCAGTTTACACTTTATCTCTATGGGATCAATACTTAGCTAAGAAAATATGTGGTTTTTAAGAATTGAGAATCGTAGCCAGCAAGTAACAGAGTTGGTTTGGATTCAGATTATAAAAGATGCTAAACCTAGGGTGAAGGATTGGGTGTCAAGTGATCATGAGCCAAACATCTATTCAAGGTTTATTAAGCACGAGTCTAGAACTCAAATTACACAAGTAGATCGATCCACTTTTGTATCTCCCATTTTAACAATCAAACTTAATACCTAAACTCTCGTTTGGATTAAAACATGAAGATTAACATTAAGTGCAGATTCGATTAGTTCACAAATTGCCCTAGCATCTACTTTCGCTGGCTAGGGACAAGCTGCCCATTCATGATGTTTCTAGCAACCTAAGCACTTTTGATGATTAGATTAAACCTAGTTTCAAACACTAAATGGCTAGTTTAATGCAGGCAGTAAGCATAACCATGAATGGAGACGATCAAACAATGAACCTTATTTGTGTTTAGCTCATTGATCTAAACACCCTAACACCCTAGACTAAGCAAGCGGATTACTCAGCCATGAATAGAGAAAACACGGAGATAATGGATGAAGAAAACATGTCTGAATCAATAAATAAAAAGCAAAGAGGTTTTAAAAATCTTCTCCAAAGGATGTAGATATTCTTCTCCCTTAACAAGAGTACAAGTTTTCTCTCTCCAAAAATCTCTAAAAAGTCACGTAATGTGTCAAGAATAATAATAAAAGATATATTTGCAGGTCTGTGGCGGCCCAGGAGGAGAAGGGGAAGCCCTAGGTAAAATCCCGAAATATTAGAAGTTTCCATAAAAATGTTTCCCACTGGAACAAGCACTTGGATTGCTCCGCTCGCTCGAGAACAGCCTGCAAGGTTGTTCTGCTCGTGAAAATCTCCACTTTGGGTTCTTTCTGACTCTTTTGTTCTAGCTGGTTCATCTTCCATCCAATGCAACTTCAGATCTGTAATGACTCGAAAAGGACTAGGAAGACTAGATAAAAACCTGAAAACCTATATAAAATGTTGTCAAAAACACCATATATCAGAGTTCTATAATCTACTAAAAATTTGCATTGTCTGCGATACGAACCCTAGACATGGATGTAAATTTTTTTAAACATTAACCAATAGAATACTGCCATGTATTTTAGTACCTAATAACAATTTCCTTGTAATCTCAAACGTTTGAAGAAAACCATATCTCATTTTTATATATTTGGAATTACATACATAATGAAAACATTGCGTCTGGTAATGGCATAATAAAAACAAATCAACTTCTTAATTAGATACAAAACACCACAATTAGTTACATAATTGGAATGATGATAAGTACTTTTGTTTCTTCTATTTTGGTAATTAACACGCTAGAATTACATCGTCCACATGTAAGTAAAACATATTCTCTTAGGGGGGTGTATTGAATTAATGATTTTAGGAGATTTTGGAGTGTTTTAATTTTGGTGGAATTTGGGTGAGTTTTGGAGTGAATTGAGTGATTTTAGAAAAAGTTCAAATATAAAAATAAAATTTATAGGTGATTTGGTAAGATCTTTTATGAAAGTTTTAGAATTGTTTAGGTGATTTGAAATGATAATATTTTCTCCTATATTGAGCAAAGCAATTCTCAAATACGAATAGTTCAGCCAATTGTTCCTGCAATAATAAGCTTTTGGCTGTGGTTTCCAACACATGAATACATTTCAAAGTTCCGTTTTTTTTTTCTTTTGTACAAATGAGTGTGGATGCTAGCTTATCTTTGGCCTCTTGATTAATCAGTGTCTATGAAATAGTTTCTTTATGTTGTGTTTTTCAATGATGAAGGTCGTTTCTCTGTTTTTTTATCATCTGATTAAATGTTAAATATATTTCCCAGTTTTTATGCTTCCTAGAGAGTTAAGTTGATAGACTAGAGGAGAATCTTGAGGCTATACAGAAAGACATGGAAGAGCTCAAAAGTGTCATTGTTCACCACTTGCCTTGAATGTTCTTGGAGCAACCATGTCATACAAAACGATGGTGCAGGAATGGCATGATGCACTAGACGGTTCGACTTCATATGCGACACAAGATGAAGTTCTTCCGATTCTGAAATTCAGCTAATTAATTTGAAGGTGGGAGAGCTTAAGTCCTGCATCCAATACTGCGGTCTGTTTCCTCCATCTTTACACTGAGTAAAGACAATTTGATAGAATGTTGGGAAAGCGAGGGAAGCAGCAGGAGATATGGGTTGTGCAAGCCGGTTTGGGGCAACATGAAGTACCACGGGTCAAAGACTGGAAAATTGTAAGAAAAATATCAGTGATGAATGTGACTGAAGGGATATCCGGCAGTTACGAGTGTCCTCATCTTACAACTCTCTTGCTCAACATAAGGAGCTATGATATATAGGAGATAGAGATTGGTAGGACGTCATGGGACATAATTCTGACTAGGAAAGACTGAGAAACCTCACAATGGCTGCAATGGACTAAGGGATTTGACGTGGTTGTTTTGTTCCTAACCTTACTCATCTCAAGCTTCAGTGTTCAAAGCCAGTTTCCTGGAATCGCTACTGTTTGTATTTACTACCTCTCTGAGCTGTTTTTTGTTTGTAATATTATATGTTAATGGTTTGCTTAGTCTGTCCCTTGATTCAATAATTTGCTATTCTTGTAGGAACCTTAACTTAGTACAGGGCAACTGATATTTGATATGCGTAAAAAAACTGATATTTGTAAAAGTAATGAAGAACATAAATCAAAATACTAATATCAAATTAAATTTATAAATCATAATTATGACAAATATTTTTATTTCAATTTCTTTTTTTTTTTTGATAACCGTAGTGTGATCTCAAAGGCTTTTTAGGCCTAAGGACTAATCACTACAAAGCCCATGGAAATCCATGTTTTCTTGCCACTTAAAGCGTACATGGGTGGCTAAGGGGAATCGACCCTATGGCGGAAGCTCTGGCTGGAGCCCGTTTACCACTATGCTAAGACTACTTTAATCTCTAAACGCCTTATAGTATGGTTGTTTTATAGCGATTCAAATTCCAAGATAGAACTGCCGTATTTTTATCTTTTAACACCTCAGATAGAGTCTATTGAACCAATATTTGTTAATAATCTCAAACAAAATAAAAACAGAAGAAAAAAATATCTTGAAAGAATTGTTCAACACCTAAGACAAATTCTATTGAACGAGTATTTGTTAATAATCTCAAAGAAAATAAAAACAGAAGAAAATAAAGATCTTGTAACAATTGTTGAATTATCTTTTTCTCTCTGTTTTATAAATGAGAGTACGATTCTTGTTTATAGATTTCAAAGTCTCAAACGTATATTTATGGAATATTCAATAGCGTATCAATTATCATTATGGTGACTTAATCCCTTGACTAACATAAAAATGTTTGACAATATTCATTATGTTTAACAACATTAAAAATTATTATGAATAAGATATAAAAATAATTTAATGGATAGAATGTGTCATAAATAAATTCAAATCTAAATTCAAATACAAATATTCAAAGCGAGATATATACCAAACTTTTATAGTCAGATTTAAAACTTTATTATGAATAAGATATAAAAGTAATTTGATGGACATAACATAACAAAATTAAATCTAAATTCAAATCCATATATCCAAACTTAGACATTTGTCAATATAAGGGGCATTGCCTCCGCGCAAGGTGAATTTTGCGTTTTAGGTTAATCATTGTTTCTCAAGTTTTTTATTGTTATAGGGTTAGAGTTGTGATGATGAACTGTGTATGTACTGTTTTCCACTCATGAAGGACTAAATTGTGTTAGTAATGTGATTGATATAGTTCGTGATGTTGCTTGCTGTGTCACTGAGACTTGCTGTTTGTTTGTCTTTTTAATTTGTTACTTGTACACTACAAGAAATATGTACATTCTTAGCACGGAAAATATGCTATAGTAGGGGTTTCTTAGCGAATTCATAAATGCTATGTCATCAGCAGCAATCGTAGGTATTCCTTCTACGATAGCATTTTATGAACGCTACGAAATGTACATATACGATAGCAATATTTGGATGATATTATTTAATTTAATTATAGCACAACTATCGTGCCATGATAGGTCTTTATACAATAAACCAAAAATAATTATAATAAAAAATAAAATAATTGGAAATTAAATCAACATTGTTTTATAATTTAAAATAAAATAAATTTTATTTATAATTAAAACTGGTTTACAAATATATTCGGGTTTACAAACTAAAGCAGAAACTAAAAATAAAGTCAAACCACTAACTCGGTTTACACTAAACCTAAAAAAAAAAAGAATCCCTATCTTTCTAACTCAGCCGCCTTCAACCACATCCATCGAGATTCTTCATCTTCCTTCACCACCTTTATCTTCTTCATCTTCCTTCACCCCCTGTATCTACTAAGAACAAAAGAAGCACCGATTTTTATTCTTCTGATCCTCACCGGTGGAGTCTCTGATGGGTCCACTTCCGGCGACACTGCTCTCGGCTGCGCACGACCACAGACCAGCATCTCTGCTCACGACCACCTTTACCAAGAACAAAAAAGAATTACATTCAACAGAGAGAGACAGAAATAGAGACACCATGAACCTTGCCTCCTCCACTTAGCTTTACCAAAAACAAAACAAAATCAGATTCATAATAGAGCAACATAGAGAACGAGATACACAAATAGAGAGAGAGAGAGAGAGAGAGAGACCGTGGTGGGGGTGGGAAGGCGACCGCGGTGGTAATGAGAAGAGGAGGAGACGCGGTGGTGGTGAGAAGAGGAGACGCGGTGGTGGTGAGACTAGGAGGAGACGCGGTGGGACAGAGTCACATAAATGGGAGAAATGAGAGATGAGATATGAGAGTGAAGGAGAATAGTGATGAGCCTGACTCACGCCATAAAGCTAGCTCAAGAGTGGAGGATTGCCCATACACATATATATTGCCCAAGGACCATGTCACCACACAATGTGGAACTTTAATAGATGGAGAGTGAATCGGACAAAAAAAAGAAGAGAAAGAGATGAGATATGTCATGGAGATAAAGAGAGACAGAGGAAAAAATTAAAATTAAAATGAATAAATCTCAGCATTTAGTTCTAAATTAATCCAATGGCTAAGAAGTGTGATACATGTATATGAATCTTATTGGTCAAAAAAATTTATCTTTCTTTTTCTATTTATCTTTTTGTTTTGTTCTTCAGTATTTGATAATTTGTTTTGTAAGTAATTTTTCTTAGTTATATCGTATATAAAATTTTATATTTTGTAGTTTATAATTTTAACTTAAAGTTTATTTTTTGAACATAATAAATTAATATTTATTTTAAGAATTGATGTTTTTTTTAACAAAGAATTGATGTTTAAATTTGAAAATATTAGATTGATATCAAGATTATGATTTTGGTCATCATTTTAAAAATTTGTATATTTAAACTGAAATCTGATTTTTACTATTCAATCTGATTTGTAATTCGTTTATAAACTTGTATGTTTGATACTAAAGTCGAAAAGTTTAAAATTTAGATTTTATCGTTTCAAAGAAATTATGATTAAGAGTAAAGTTTGGTTTTGTGTTTTAAGGTTTTGATGTTGGAATATGAGGTTTAGGATTAAAGTTTAGTATTTTGGATTAAAATTGGAAATAATAGATTTGAAGACTAGATATAAGATTTGTAATTAAATTTTTAATAATTTAGATCTGAAGTTTATACTTAGAGTATTGAATGTATAGTTTATGTTTGAAGTTATGATTTAGGATATAGAGTTTCATTGAAGATAAAGAGATATGTGTTTAGTAAATTATAGTTTAAGATTAAGAAGATGAAATTTTGAGTTTAATTTTAAGATTTGAAGTAAAAATATGAAAAATTAGAGTTTTAAGGGTTGTATTTAAAGTTTAGGGTTGAAAACCATGTTTGGGGTTTAGGGGTTCGAATAGCTTTTCTTAGCATTAATAGCTTTTCTTAGCATTATAAAAATGATATTATATATTTTTGATATTATTACTGAAGTCGTTTAAATAATATCTTTGGCGCTTACATCTAATTACCCGCTAAGTATTGGCGGTATCGGGGATTTTATCTTCCCGCTCACTTCATTTTCAGAATAGCATTAATTAATTGCTATTTTAGGTTTCTCTCTATCGTAGCGTTTATCTAACGCTATTGATACGCCCAAAATAAGGATCACTCTTTCGGTAAGGTTGATATGAACTCAGATCCGAGAGGATTGAGAACTGATGGATCGAGGGGTGACACTAAGGGTTGCGGAATAGCCCAAAGATACTACCAGACTTCGATCGTTGCCGGATGTGACGCACCGGTCCAACAAAAGAAGGATCGAAACTTGGAGATAACCTCACCAAGAAACTAAGAAGTGTTCTAAACAAAGAACAATGAGAGAAACTCATAAAAA
>NC_027749.1:31208688-31238655 GCF_000695525.1 Brassica oleracea var. oleracea | reverse complement strand
TGATTTCTATTATCTATTATATGCAGTATTATTCAGAAATCATGCTTCTCTGTTCTTGTGTTATGTCTGAGTAGTCACCGAGTTAGTTTAGGGTTCTAGGGTTTGGATTCGTGAGCTGAATCATAAATAAGCCATCTTAAGATTGTCTACATTCATATATGTTCTTATTGCTTGCCTTGAACCGATCACTTAATGCATGAATTAGGGTTAATCAATTTAGCTAGCCGTTAATTGATAACTTGATATGATTTGAATGAGGTTTGCATCCCTAGTCAGCGAGAGTAGATATTAGGGTGTATTGTGAACATATCGGACTTGATCTCTAAAGCTTGCTAGCGCATCTTGATCCAAACGAGAGTTTAGGCATCAAGACCGACTAGCAAAGGAATCAATTCCACGAGAGTGGGATGATTCAACCTGAGTGATCCGAGTTTAGACTTGTTATAAACTGAACTTGAATAATTCTTGGCTTGCGATTTCCATACTTGAAGAAGAAACCGTAGACTAGCGCCTTTAAATCAATTCAAACAACCTCATCTTGTTACTTGTTATTTACGTTATTGACTTCTTTAAAAACCCCCACTTTGTTTTAGCTTAATTCTGATCCCATAAAGATAAAGTGTGAACAGGTCCTCTGAAATTGAATCTAAAGATATTACAACTACACTGTTAACTTGACACTAGACAAAGATCCAATTTTAGTGTATCAAGTTTTGGCGCCGTTGCGACGGGGATCAGCTTTTTACCTTTATTTTTTGGTTATTTATTTAGTCTAAAACCTCTAACTTGTTTAACCCTCTTTTTGCAGCAAATGACCCGAGTGCATGACCAGTAGACATACTCGGAGCAATACACAAGGGGACTTAATTTCGCTTACAAATCAGGAACTTGCAACCTTAGAAAGAACCAACCGTCAACAAAAATCAATTACTGCCACAATGGCCGACTTTGACACTCCAGAACAAATGGCCGCTTCTATGCAACAGATGCAGCAGCAGATGCAACAGATGCAAGATTTGCAGCAAACAATCGCAGCGCAGCAACTGGCTGCACAGCGGGAACCACCTGTCCCAATTGGTGAGATGAACCTACCGTGTAACATCCCTGCTACGCGCTCTGCTATCGCTCCACCACCATGTCAAAGGGAAGACTTTAAGATAAAACCCGGCATGATCAATCTTGTCAAGAGAAAGATGTTAAAGATGTTCCATGGTGATACGCCCAAAACGGGATCACTCTTTCGGTAAGGTTGATATGAACTCAGATCCGAGAGGATTGAGAACTGATGGATCGAGGGGTGACACTAAGGGTTGCGGAATAGCCCAAAGATACTACCAGACTTCGATCGTTGCCGGATGTGACGCACCGGTCCAACAAAAGAAGGATCGAAACTTGGAGATAACCTCACCAAGAAACTAAGAAGTGTTCTAAACAAAGAACAATGAGAGAAACTCATAAAAAGGGAAAAACAATCTGTTTTATTTCGTGGCTCTAAGGCCTTATTTATAGGATTACAAGTTGTAGAGATCCAAAGAAAAATGTGCTAAAAACAAGACATTGGAAATAGAAACAAAGACTTGACTAAATAAAGTCTTTGACTGAAACTTGGAATACCTCTTCATATAGCCACGACCAAGACTTTGAAAAGTGAAGAATATGCTCCTGATATGGTCCAAGACATGTCTCTTTGAGGCCTGGTCGAAATCCATCTTTTCCCTTAGCCAATATTTTATCGGTTTCTCCATTTGGTCCAAACAAGCTCGTTTTTGAATCTTTTTGAAAACCATCAAGCCCAATGCTTTCTTGAACATTTAGAACATGAATAATAATCTTTGCCATGATTGAATTGACCGTTGGTTCATCAGAAAGAAGGTTAGCCATTTCGAGCTTCTCGGGTGGTCTGAATTCGCGAGAACTGAAGATCACCTGATTTGTAAATAGCATAACTATCACATATGAACTCCGTTTGATCTCATTCTTCTTCAAGGAGCTCCGTAATTGAGTTGAGAACATTATCCAAGTGATTTTATGCGTAGAAGCCTCGTGGTTTGGAAGATATGAGTCAAACAATGAACATATATCTTTACTGCTTTCCATGATCAAGCCATGCATGTCTGTTTTGCCCGGTGCGCTACCCCACGGCACATCAGCTATCATATAATACATAAATTTTTAAATCATCTACGATAACAGTTCAGTAAAACGTGCTATAACAATATGCTATCAATGTAGACTTTTTTTGTAGTGTGTACTGTTGAGATTATATAAATTATATTAAGGTTGTTGAGAGTACATTTTGTTTCTGGATATTTTTTCTCCAGTTTAGTTGTGTAATTGTGTGTATTAAATAATAATTGTTTTTATTCCTATTATGTTGGTTATATGTTTTTTTTAATTTTAAACTTGTTGCTTTTACCGGACCTTTTAAACAAATACATGAAGACTTGTAAAAATAACTATAAAATGAG
Organism: Brassica oleracea var. oleracea; assembly: GCF_000695525.1. Lineage (NCBI taxonomy): Eukaryota > Viridiplantae > Streptophyta > Magnoliopsida > Brassicales > Brassicaceae > Brassica > Brassica oleracea. The sequence continues at coordinate 31,236,187 of NC_027749.1, read as the reverse complement.
TGACAATTAGTATTTGAGCGTTAAACAAATATATTATTTCTCATAAGAACACAATAGCACTGGCCTTTTGACATTGAGCATGTAAGCTATTTTCATAAGACAAGAGGAGTGAGTAGGTGGAGATGTTGGTCCCGTCTTTGTGTCTGTTGGGATTGTCTCTTGTATCTCCTGGTGTGGTTATGTTTGTTTCTATTTTATTTGATAGGTAATATGTAAACAAAAAATCATTGTTAGTTGTATTTATCAGAGTTTGTAACTTACTCAGTTTTTTTTTGTTTAGGTAATTTCACTGATCTTGGTTGTCGTCTTCGTCTTCTTCTTCGTAAGCATCTGCGAAAGTAAGTTTGTAAATTGTTAAATAGCTGGCCGTGTAGTTTGTATTTGTTTAGCTGGCTCAATGTAGTTTTCATAAGACGAGGAGTGAGCAGGTGGAAATGTTGTTGCCGTCTTTGTATCTGTTGGGATTCTCTTTTGTATATCCTGGTGTGGTTTTTGGTGTTTTGATTATTTGGGTTATTGTGGTTTCTTTTAAGCTGCAAAATAAAGATTTGTGTAAAATTAGATTGATAAGTAAAAAAGATAATTAGATGACCACAAATCTTGGGTAGGAAATATTTTTGATTATTGATGTTAGCACAATATATACAGTAATATAAAGGGAATTATGTGTTGATTGTTTCTTACGGATCAATGAGGAGACGGATAACGACTCGAGTTGTTTCTTTGGTGAGGTCAGAGCCCTGGACAGAACGGATTTGCCCAACCATATCTGCGAGTTTAAATATCAGTTATGATATTGAAACATAATATAAACCCAGATGCAATATGATAATATACCTGATAGTTCTAGGTTTGTGTTCGCAATCACTTGGAGATTTCGAACAGTCTAATCTTGACTGGAGATTGATCTCACGAGCACCCGTAATGACTTCATCAATAATGGTTAGTGAGATGACAAGAATTAGGAATGGATGATCAGTTATCTTGTACATGCTTGAGCACATAGCAACCTCAAAACGATCGACTTTCACAATAGAATCAGCTTTCAAAGAGGGCATGTAATGATTAGCACGTCCGACGGGAGTAAACCCATGAATCACGGAATCTGCAAATAATATTATTCAACAAAGAATTAGAAAATCAATTATAATAATTATGTTAAATAAGTGTGATAGATCGGAGATTAACTTACCTTTTCATCAAGGAAAAGAACCGTGATTCCCACAAACTCCATGTCTTTCTTGAAGTTCAGGAAGTCTCAGAAGCGGAGGAAGCCAGAGGCTATGCTCTGACTACTACGACCAAGACGGAGAGACTCGAAGGTTGAGTGACGGACGCCGGTTTGAGGGACTGGAGAGGCAGAGATAAGCATTTTCTAGAAGATGGTTAAAGCTAAGAGGAATCAATGAGTTTTGTGGAGATGCAGATTGAGTTCATCAAAGATGAGAATCATATATAAAAGGTTTACAGAGGGACTACAAATCAGGAACATTTATGATCAAGCGTTTTAAGGTGAAGAGTTCACCGGTGAAAAAATAGATTACGAACAAACACACGGCTCAACTCTGTAACTCAGACTTGTTTGAGACAATGATGAAAGAACCCAAACTCATGTTAAACGACAACAGTTTACAATATGTTGCACACTTGAGCTTTTTTTTCATATAACGTCATGAATCTCATTTAAAATGAAACCCATAATACACTTATAGGTCCGACCCTCAGAGGAAGCCGAAGAAGCAAGAGCTTCCGACCTTCATAAATATATATTAGGTTCGGCCGTCAATACACAAAGTATCATTTAGCTTAGTGGTATAAATGTTGGTGTTTATATCTCAATAACCCGGGTTCGAACCATGGGCTTGACACTTTTTCACACTTCTTAAAAGTGGGGCCCACAAAACGCTGACGCTTAGGAATGAGCAAAAACTCAACTATTATAATATAGATTTTGTAATCAAATTTATAATTTATAAATTTTGTTAATCATTCATTTGGATTTTCATTTCTTATTCAAAATAATTTCGGTTTTGACAAACGAATACACTATATCATAGTGCTCATTGTGATGATTACATAACACCCAAATTCTGGTCATTACGACAAATGTTTCCGTCTAAAAACCCTTTTGAAAAATGGTTCACACCACTTTATCGAAAAAGAGTTCCAGCATTTGTTTTCACTGGAAAACATATATGATGTTCCCAAACTTCATTATTACATTGGAAAAAATAACACTTACATTATTACATTGGAAAAAATAACACTTACCAATTATAACGATATTAGCTTCTGTAGATAAAGATTGGAAGCGGACAACGTCAAGACATTGTCAATTTTCTCTTACAAATCTAACACATGTCCTTCTGGGACCTTCCAATTAAAGGAATGCAATAGCATTGTGAGAGTATACAAAACTATCCTCTCGGCGAGCGCTACACCAGTGAAAATTTCTGGCCAGATCAAAAAGGAAAAAGCTGTAATCAGTTCCTCTGAAATCAAAAGATATTCTCTCAAGAAAAAATCAGTTCGATTCTCCCACACATTTCGTCTCTTTGGATAGATAGACCAAACATTGATGAAGATCTTACTGTCTTTAGGGACGTTGTAACCCCACCACCTGAGTTTCAGTTGGACGATGGGGGACTAGCAAAGGGAGAGTTGGGTAAAGTGTAAGTCTTTCTTTCATAATGGCTAGTATATATTGAAGTCTAGTAATGTGTGATTCGAAAACAATATTTCTTTTCCTACAACAATGTACGGAAGTGTTATTTATGTTAGTTATTCCATTTTAAACTTACTTAAGTAATAAATTAGTTCATGTAACTTAACCGTGACTTATTTTAAATTTAGATGGAATATCAGTTCATTGAAAATGTTAAACTTTTATACCAACACCTTTGATTTTGACAGACTTTACAGAGTAAAATAGTAGCAGAAGAAGAAAACAAAACTAAACAACAACATAAGGAAAGAAAAAAGTAACTCCAACAAGGTCTAGAACACCTTAAACAATGAAACTGAGAAAGCGCCGCTCCAAATAATTGACAAGTTTCGATGGGATTTTGCTTGGGTTCTTCTAGCCAATCCTAATCCAGACACGAGCCTCCCACGACGAAACGGTGCATCGCTGACACAACCATTTAAGCCGCTCGTGCTAATGCTGAGAACATGAACTAGCTCCAATAGACTTCGCTGGACCAACATCGATGGAGGAAAGCCACCGAGAAACCGACAAGCCGGAGAAAAGGAGGGGCGGAAACCGAGATGAAAGAGGAGGGGCGGCTGCCGGAAAGAGACCAAGGCATGGTCATACACAGCCCACCTGAAGTCTGAAGCCTTAAACCACACGTGAAGACCACCACCCCTACAGTTACCATGCAGTAACTCACACGGCCATGAACGCACCTCCGGAGGGAACTCCGATGCCCAAAAGACCGGAGAGAAAGGGGAATGTCTCCACTCGACACGAAGGAAAGCTGAAAACCTCAACCAACCGCCGCCGCAAACCCTAAAATGACTCCGCTCACACACGACCGACACCGCTTCGCCGAGACTCCAGATCGAAGGCCACAAACATAGTTCTAAATCACCCGAAGGCAGATCTAGATGAACCACGACGGACTACTACATCAGTCTCGAGCATGTCGACAGGGAAGGAGAAGATGGGAAAAAACGGAGCAAAAACCGAAGAGGGAGAGATGAGGAGGAAGCCTCCGGAGACCATGGGCACCACCGCGGTCGCTGGAGCTAGGGTCGCTGGATCTACCGAAGTCGTGGAAGAGAGAGGTTGGAGGTTATTTAGGAGAGAGAGGAACATCTTTTTCTATGATGATGATGCTTTTTTCTTGTATGGGTTTTGTTATGGTTTCTTCTCATAATATGGTAAGAAGCTTATCAGAATGATTTGCGTTTTTGTTGGGTGATCAAAAGGATTTAATATCTATTGGATATTGTCTATTTGCTTGTTGCCTTTCCTTTGTGCATTTGTTTCTAGCATTTTTGCTCACTGTAGACTATTTCTGTTGCGTATTAGGTGGGTGTTGTACCTAGTGTAAGTTCCAGTTGTTGTTAGTCAGCAAAAATATAATCTAATTTGGAGCTGAAACTGTGATGCTGAATGTTTGGCCAACCAGGTGGGTTGGAGATGAATCCCTCTATGGATGATATGAACTTATTCCAGCATGCACAATGGCATCGGCTTGTTGTAAGCAATCTTGTATGTTTTCCTCTAAATTAAAAATGGGAAACAGTTTCTCAAGAGAAGGAAAGTAGAAGTCCAAGACAGGACTTACAATATGGACAAGTGAGAATTGTTACTCCATCGCGATGTGCAGCATTGAGTAAATCTGGGGAAAATGGTGAGACAATCGAGAAGGAGGAAGCAGATGATAAAAAGGAGGATATAGAAAATGAAAAAGTTAAAAGAGAGGAAGTAGAAAAGGAGGAGGATGAGATAAATTCTCAACAAGAGAAGGAAGAGGAAAAAATAAAGGAGGTCGAAGTAGGAGGTGAAGCTGCTAGGCAATCCCTGCCGAGACAATCAAAAACGCTCCACAAGATAATTCTAGGAACCTCAACTCAAAACAGGGAGAGAAACCCTGGAAATAAGAAGAGAGGTTCTCGGAAAAACCTTTGATGTCTGGATTTTTGTAGAATATAAGACGGTTCAATAAAACAACTAAGAATAATGTGGTGAGAAGTTGGGTAAATAATCAGTCAACACAGTTTGGATGTCTAATTGAAACAAAAGTGAAGGAGAACAAAATTGATAAGATTGTTTCGGAAGTGTTTCATGGATGTGGCTTTATGTCAAATTATGCGTTTAATAACTTGGGGAGATTCTGGGTTGTGTAGAAACCAACATTGGGGATGTCTCCAGTTTATAAGAGTGATGAGATCATCACTTGTTCAGTGTTAATGCGGGAAAAACAGAGGAATTATTTCGCTCGTTTGTGTATGCTTCAAATACAAGAAAAGAAAGGAAGAGTTTGTGGAGGATCTTAGAAATCATAATGAAGCTCCCATATTCAAGAGTAAAAAATGGATCATTATGAGAGATTATAATGAGATATTAGATGGTGGTGAACATTCTGAGTTTGAGGTTTCTCCAAGGATTCCATTGGGTATGCAAGAGTTTCAAGAGATTATGAGAAACTATAAGCTGAAGATATGGGATATGAAGGTCCTCTTTTTACTTGGTGTAATAAGCGTGAAGAAGGTTTGATTTTTAATAAGTTGGATAGGGTATTTGTAAAGGAGAAATGCATAGCTCATAAGCATATTGTGTATTTGAATCAAGAGGATGTTCTGACCATTTGAGATGCAGAATTCAACTGGAAGTTGAGGAAAAGAAAAAAAGAAGACCATCTAAGTTCTCAAATGTGATAGCTAAGATGCATGAGTTTAGACCATTGATGGAAAATCAGTGGAAAGATTTATGAGGAAAAATTTCAGCCCTGGCGCCATCAGGAACTTTTCGACTATATCCATGCCCCACTTCCGGAATGGCCAAGGGGAACTCACGGATTTGAGACTTTCGGGAGGAAGTTTGGAGACCGGGACGTGTCTCTAGCATTGGTCGGCTCTTCTGGCCCTGAGTATTATTCCTACTCAAGCTCGTCTGATATTTCTGGACCCATCCACATGTAGGGTCCATTCTCCTACCTCCCCTTTTTCACTCTGAAGGTTGATTTCTTTTTCCAGAGCCGGGAGCATAGTCAAGGAGAATTCGGCCACAAACTCTGCTAGAAACTGTGATTTGATAGCAGTAGCGGGTCTGAATACCACATAGTACTCTCCTAGTTTCACTACCCGCTTGGCCAGGCGTCCTGATACTTCGGGCTTGTGGAGCATGGTTTTTATAGGAAGTGATGTCACAACCACGATCTAGTGAGCTTGGAGGTAGGGGTGTAGCTTCCAGGCTGCGACGACCAGCGCTAGAGCCAATTTCTCGAGATGACTATAGCGGGTTTCTGCGTCGAGGAGAGACTTATTAAGGTAGTAGATTGAGAGCTGTTGGCTTCCTTCCTCCTGTACCAAGACGGCGCTTACTGCATGCTTCGACACTGCCAGGTATAGCAGCAGAATCTCTCCGTCTAGTGGTTTCGACAGGAGATGATGCGGCCATCAGATCAGCACCTGAACCAGAGGTCAACCCAAAGCCCTACTCAACCCGCCAAGGCGCCAACCAGGACATACATGCACTAAAAATGCCATATCTTACAAACCAGGAGGGTTTAAATGACGAGACTAATTTTTATGGATTCTACACTCAAGGAGTCCAGGACAATTTGAATTGGGCCAAAATATTCACGGAGAAAGAAGTTATGAATTTTAGAAGTCAGAGGTTTCTCAGCCCGTCCATCTGCGAGTATGTGACTTTAGAAGAGGATTCAAGCCCAAAGAAGAAGCGTCCTGAATCAAATCCGATCATATAAGTCAAGAGGAGTTTACCAGCTTTCCAGAAATCCCAATATCACAAGATATGGTCAAGGAAATTGGAAGATGTGATCAATTTACCAAAACCGGCCAAACCAGTTCTACACTTGCCTTATTTGGGAGATCCGAGTTTCATTGGGAGATCCGGGTTTCACATCAAACCAACCACAAGAATGGCAACCAGGAGACCTTCTAAGTCATTCAGAGGCACTCCACAACATCCTAGGAAACACCATGCCACACTGGATCAGGCGGATCCCAATCAAACCAAAAGATCAAGCCGGTTTACTCAAATTGGCCAAACCGATATTATTTATGGAAAGTCTTCAACCAACTCGACTTGGTTCGGCCCAGACTTATTCATGGAGGCTAGGAGATCATCTAAACCATCCAGAAGACATCCAAAAAGCCCTCAGCTGCACCATCACCCAGGCGATCAGGTGGATCTCTCTTCCCATCAACCTTCCATATTTGGCAGCATCTACACTAAATGTTTTGGAGGAGTTTCTACAATTATTTATTCAAGACCAACGGCCATATTCTTCATCAAGACAACTCAGATACATATCAGGAAGACTTATTGACCCTGGCTACATCCAGAAGCTGTCCAGATACAAGATCATCCAAGATTCTCTTTTGAAGGCACAAATCAAGCTAATGGCTAGTTCTCATGGAGCCATCAAAACTTTCTCAGCCAAGACTTTTATTTCGATTTATTTGTTTCCTTTAGTCAATTTTAGACTGTTAGAAAGTGTCTTAGTCGAGCCTATATAAGCTCAAGTCCTTAGTCTTTGTAAACCACCCCATCTTTGAAAGTTATATGAAATATTCAGTTTTCTAGTTTTCTTAAAACTATTGTTCTAAGTCTTTTGAGTTTGTGTGAAGCAGCTCCAAAGCACCTTGACTTATCAAGCCACCTTTCCATAGAGTCTTGTGGCATCCTCAATCCCCCATCCTTCCATTCCAATTCGCTTGCCAAGCTTGAGGGTGATACACATCCAGCAAGCAAAACACCATCTCGATCCACTTCAATCATCAACTGATTAGGCTGAGAGTGTCCCACAACCAGCAGCCTAATTCCATCCTATCTATCTTTATTTATCTTTTCTTATCATATTAGAAATCACATCTCATTTGTTTTTTGCATTTTTCTGCATTTGTTCTTGTGTTCTTGTTGTTCATACTTTTCAAAAGCCACGAACAAGAAAAGAAAAAGTTGTGTTTGATTCATTAAAAAATCGAAAATCCCAAAAGAAAAGTGTTTCTTTCCCTTTTTGTTTTGTTTCCATAATCGAAAATCCCATAAAAATTGCCATTTTGAATTTGTTTCCTTTGTTTGCATATCCTAAAAAAAAAAAATCATCCTAGTTATTTTATTAGACCATTTTAGTTGAAATATTTCTTGCATATCATATTGCTGCATTCATATTGCTGCATTTAAAAAAAAAATCATTCATTATAAGTTTGAATCATCTGTTTCATATTGTTAGGTTTATTGCAGTTCTTAAACTAAAAACTCAAAAAAATATCGTTGTTAGTTTGTTTCCATATTTTCTTTCCATTTATTGTTCATAGCATCCCATACTGATTTATTTCAAGAAAAGAAAAAAAATATTTAAAACCATAGTTTAGATCATTTGCATATTGTTGGTTTAATTGTTTCATCTTAAGAGAATAATTCAAAAAAAAAAAACAAAAAATTCATTGCTAGTTTGCTTTTCATATTTTCTTTCCATTTGTGTTTCTTATCATATAATATAGTTTCATTTCGAATTTACATTCAGAAAACCAAAAGAAAAAAATCATTTATTGCATAGTTAGTTCATATCGGTTCACATTTGCATAATTCTCGGTTTAGTGTAAATTGCATCATTGCATCTATCTTATTTTGGTTTTACCAAAACTTTCCATACTTTCACTTGCTCTTTGAGATTGTTTTCAGGAAGCAATGGAAGAGAAGGGACACGGCCAAAACCTAGAGGCCACATTGAGCCAACAGTCCGTAACTCTACAAAAGCTCCAAATTAAGACTGCTCGGTTGGAGAAGAGAAACAAGGCACAAGGCCAACGTCCACATGAAGGAGAAAGGAGATTTGGAAATGTACCAGGGGCTGTCTATGTCGATCCCAAGCCACCAGATCCTTCAAGGATCAATCAAACTCCAACTTCTAACACCCACAACTCTCATGTTGTTAATTCTCGGTTTGATTATAACTGTTTTGCTGATAAAGTTGAACTCTTTAAATTTTCAGGGAAAAGAGGTTATCTTAGATGGGAAAGAAACCTTGATGAGTGGTTTCACTTCAACAACATCCAGAAAAAGGAGAGGTTGTCTTATGCCATTGATCAACTAAAAGATGATGCTTTTAAATGGTGGTTACAAGAAGAAGATGATAGATGGTTTTACAAGGAGCAAGCTATCAAAACGTGGAGAGCTCTTAAGGAAGTCATGAGGGATAGATTTGCACCAGATTTTAAAAGTTCTGAAATCCAGGAACTTTATCCAAGGAGGTATCCAACTAATGGTTCCAAAGGAACAAGAAAAGTTGTGGCACAAGAAGGCCAAAGAGTCTTACCTAAAGAAGCCAACTTTCAGCCAAACCAGGGGCACGCCATTGTCTATTGCTTAGACCAGAAGAGTGACATCCCAAAGGCCATGAAGATGAGTAAAAGTGTTGGCCAAAACACTTTGATTAGGTTCAAAGAAAAACCAGACCCAGCTATTGTCAAAGTAAAGGCCAAGGCAAGTCCTATACTTGATAAATCTTTTCATGAATCATCTACTACTTGTATGATGCACTTGTCTTTGTCCAAGAGTGTTATTACAGGTATTAAAGATCCTATATCCCATGGAGATGACACACCAAGAGCAAACCTTCTAATGGATCAGAAGGACAAGCAATCCAAGTTGCTTAAAGAAGCAAAACCAGTAACCAAAGTATCAAACCAAGGTAAGTGTCTAACACCACCTTTAGATACTGGTTTAAACGTTTATATTCTTGGTACAGGGATACCAGATGAGAGCCATATCCTTACTGAAGTTCCAAGGGCCGAACCAGTACATGAGCTCAATCAAAATCCACACCACAAGTGGAAACCGAAAACTGAACAAAGTGTTGTTCAAGTACCAAAACCTGAGGTAAATTCCACTCTAGATCAGAATGCTATTATTAATTCCATGACAAAATTAATGCACTTGTCTTGTCCAAGGGAAAGTGAAAGAATTACAGAGAGCCATGGAGAGTACACTGTCCACAAAGAAGAAACACCAACCATGATGTTTCCACTTTCCGACCAGAATAAGGCTCAAGATACAATTGTGTGCATATCACCAAGAGAGGCCATGTCCGGTCCACCCATGCTGTCTAATCCGACCAGCACTGTCCAAGGTAAGTCTTCTTACCTTAATAATGAGAATACTTGCTATAGATGTCAAGAGAAAGGATATTTTGCTGTGACTTGTCCCACTAAGAAAGTATTGAAAGAAACATCACTAGAACAAAAAATTGAATTATCTAAAAAGAGCGATGGATCATTTCAAACTGATTTGCTAGTTCCCAATTCTAGTGTCATACACTTGTCTTTCCAAAGGTATTGACACAGGTTGTGCTAATGAGCTTTCACCTAAGGAAGAGGATCCCATTCCACAAGTCCTAGATCAAAAGCTTAGTATAAAGTCATTGCTTGAGTTCCATGGCAAAAGGAAACCAAGTAAGTTCTTTAAGCATTCAAAACCAGTGAAACCCATGTGCTATAGATGTCATAAAAAAGTTCATTATGCTATAATATGTCCAAATAGGGGAGTAGCAACTGCTCATTCAATTGAACTAAAACCTGACTCATCTAGTGTTGACAATACTCATGCGGTTTGTAAGTTTTCCAATTCTGGTATAATGCACTTGTTTTTGTCAAAGAGATTTAGTACAGGTCCTATGGAGCATGAGTTCATTAAAGAAGATCCAAAAGGAGGCGTGATCCTTTCATATCTGTCCAAAGAAGAGCCACCAGATGCATCATGCATCACCAAACCGAAATTATATCAAGGTAAGGTTCTAAACTCTCAAAAGAGAATGAAACCTGACTTCCTCTATCTTGGTGCAGGTTATCCAGTTTCGAGGATGAAAATTTGTCAAGGGGGAGGGTATGATGCGGCCATCAGATCAGCACCTGAACCAGAGGTCAACCCAAAGCCCTACTCAACCCGCCAAGGCGCCAACCAGGACATACGTGTACTAAAAATGCCATATCTTACAAACGAGGAGAGTTTAAATGATGAGGATAATTTTTATGGATTCTACACTCACGAAGGAGTCCAGGACAATTTGAATTGGGCCAAAATATTCACGGAGAAAGAAGTTATAAATTTTAGAAGTCAGAGGTTTCTCAGCCCGTCCATCTGCGAGTATGCGACTTTAGAAGAGGATTCAAGCCCAAATAAGAAGCATCCTGAACAAAATCCGATCATAGAAGTCAAGAGGAGTTTACCAGATTTCCAGAAAGCCCAAGATCACAAGATATGGTCAAGGAAATCGGAAGATGTGATCAATTTACCAAAACCGGCCAAACCAGTTCTACACTTGCCTTATTTGGGAGATCCGGGTTTCACATCAAACCAAACTCAAGAATGGCAACCAGGAGACCTTCTAAGTCATTCAGAGGCACTCCAAAACATCCTAGAAAGCACCATGACACACTGGATCATGCGGATCCCAATCAAACCAAAAGATCAAGCCGGTTTACTCAAATTGGCCAAACCGATATTATTTATGGAAAGTCTTCAACCAACTACACTTGGTTCGACCCAGACTTATTCATGGAGGCCAGGAGATCATCTAAACCATCCAGAAGACATCCAAGAAGCCCTCAGCTGCCCCAGCACCCAGGAGATCAGGTGGATCTCTCTTCCCATCAACCTTCCATATTTGGCAGCATCTACACTAAATGTTTTGGAGGAGTTTCTACAATAGTTTATTCAAGACCAACGGCCATATTCTTCATCAAGACAACTCAGAGACATATCAGGAAGACTTCTTGACCGTGGCTACATCCAGAAGCTATCCAGATACAAGATCATCCAAGATTCTCTTTTGAAGGCACAAATCAAGCTAATGGCTAGTTCTCATGGAGCCATCAAAACTTTCTCAGCCAAGACTTTTATTTCGTTTTATTTGTTTCCTTTAGTCAATTTTAGACTGTTAGAAAGTGTCTTAGTCGAGCCTATATAAGCTCAAGTCCTTAGTCTTTGTAAACCACCCCATCTTTGAAAGTTATATGAAATATTCAGTTTTCTAGTTTTCTTAAAACTATTGTTCTAAGTCTTTTGAGTTTGTGTGAAGCAGCTCCAAAGCACCTTGACTTATCAAGCCTCCTTTCCATAGAGTCTTGTGGCGTCCTCAACCCCACATCCTTCCATTCCAATTTGTTTGCCAAGCTTGAGAGTGATACACATCCAGCAAGCAAAGCACCATCTCGATCCACTTCAATCATCAACTGATTAGGCTGAGAGTGTCCCACAACCAGCAGCCTAATTCCATCCTATCTATCTTTATTTATCTTGTCTTATCATATTAGAAATCACATCTTATTTTTTTTTTGCATTTGTTTTCAGGATCATAACTTGCATTCCATCATATCGCCCATCCGATCATATTTTTGGTCGATCCATCTAGCTTCCATCATCCATCTTGCAAACCCTGATTTCCAGCCTGCAACAGGAGAGGAGGCATGGGGAGCTAAACTTTGAGCTCGACGAGGGTGAATTTGCATTTGTCGCTCCATTGAAAGTCTTTCGGATTTTTGAGTGCTTCGAATAAGCTATGAGATTTGTCACAGAGCCAGGATATGAACTTGCTCAAGGCTGTCATTCTCCCGGTCAGCTTATGGACTTTTTCACGTTCTTTGGAGACAGAATCGCATGAATAGCTCTTATTTGCTCCGGATTGGCTTCAATACCCCGGTGGGTAACGATGTATCCCAAGAATTTTCCTGATCTAACGCCAAAGGGGAACTTCACAGGATTAAGCTTCATGATGTACTTCCATAGAGTGGAGAAGGCCTGATGTATATGTGATATATGATCCTCGGCCTTCACATATTTGACGAGCATATCTTCTATGTAGACTTTTATAGTTTGGACGGTTTGGTCCGCAAACATCATGTCAACAGTCTCTGGTAGGTGAACCCGGCGTTCTTCAGTCCGAAGGGCATGACTTTGTAGCAATAAATGCCCTTAGAGGTCATGAAGGAGGTCTTTTTTTGATCTTCCGGGTGCATAAGTATTTGGTTATAGCCGGAGAATGCATCCATGAAAGTCATCAACTGGTGTCCTGACGTAGCGTCGACAAGCTTGTCGATGTGAGGCAGAGGAAAAGGATCCTTCAGACAGGACTTGTTGAGATATGTAAAATCTATACAGACTTGCCACTTCCCATTCTGGACACTGCACTTCTCTGATGAACCCAGCGTCCAGCAGGTTCTTGACTTCTTCGTTGATGATTGCATCCTTTTCTGGGGCGAATTTCCTCCTTTTTTGTCTGATAGGAGGTTGTAGAGGGTCGACTTGTAGTTTATGCATGATGATCCTCGGGTTGATTCATGGCATATCCACGTGGGACCAAGCGAAATAGTCGGAACTGGATCTGAGGAAATCTATCAGCCTCTGTCTCATTCCTACGACGAGTTTGGAACTTATCTTAACGTACCGAGTTGAACCCTCTTCAATTTAGTGGTACGTCATCCATTTCCTCAATCTCTGGCTCCTCTGTATGCGGGGACAAAGGCTTATCCTATAATTGCTATAAGACCTCTGCCTTGCCCTTTAGAGTGGTTTGATAGCAGTAACGGGCGTTTTCCCCTTGATTCCTTGATGCCCAGGGGTAGGAAATTTGACTATTTGGTGGAGCGTCGAAGGGACGGTCCTCATGTCGTGGATCCAGGGTCATCTGAGTATCATGTTGTAGGATGATTGGCAGTCGACGACTAGGAAATTAACCAACGTGTTGATTCCTCCATCGTATACTAGGAGGATAACTTCTCCAGTGTTTTGCTTGATTTCTCCACTAAAACCTATGAGGGGTGTGAACTTTCGAGTCAGAGCTCCTTCCTCCAGTCCTAAGTCGTGGTAGGCGGTCTGGAAGATTATGTTGGTGGAGCTTCTGTTATCTACCAATATTCTTCTTACCAAGCAGTTTTCTACAGTGAGCGATATGACTAGGACATCATGATGGGGAGCGATAACCTTCTCCTGCTCCTTGGCCGTGAAACTGATTTCATATGTTCCTAGGAGTAGGCGCTTAGGTCTTCCTGCCCATTCTTGGCGTTTCTGGTACTTTTCTTTGCGGCTGTGTGGCTTACGCCGCTTATTTCTGAGCCACCAGAGATGACGTTGATGACTCTATCATGTCAAGGTGGCGATGCAGGGCCAGCTCTAGTGGGCTGGTTGATTGCTTCTTTGTCAAGGAGGCTTTTAGATTTATTAGAGAGGAACTCCTGGAGGTGTCCTTTCTTTAGCAGTTCGTTAACCTCTATCCTTAATGCGACGCAGTCTTCCATCTTGTGAACGTGGTCATTGTGGAAGTCACACCACCGGTTCGGGTTCTGAAAGGAATCTAGTGCTTTCATCTCCTTAGGCCACTTGACCTGTTGGCCCATCTGCCTCATAAAGATGACCAATTCTGGCTTTGAGATAGAGATATTTGGCCATGTAGACACTTTAATCCCTTCGGCTTTCTACAGGGGCCGCTTTTGATACCTGCCTCGGTTCCTGTTTCCTACCTTTTTCCTGGATTTTTATAGGACTTCTCGTCTCGGTCGCTTTTGTCTTGTCTGGTCGCCTTTTGGTCATGGTTTTTGTTGGACCTTGGACTGGCTCGTGACATCCTCTTCCCATTTTACCTGCGCCCAGGCTCGGGACAGCACGTCTTCCATAGTCTTTCATTGGTACTTGGTTAGCTCTTTTTAGAGGTCCCCGTCAGGGAGTACCCATCTCTTGAAGACCGAAATTGCAGTTGAAGCATTGCATCCTGGGATGGCTAACTTTTCATGGTTGAAACGCACTATGTAGTTGAGCAGAGGCTCGGCTCGATGCTGGAGGATCTCATAGAGGTCGTCCGATTCTTCTCAAGACTCATACTACTTGTGAATTGCTCCATGAACTTGTCGGTAAGGATCGCAAGGGAGCGTATGGATCCATTAGGTAGGCTGATGTACCATTGCAGGGCAGGCCCCGTCAAGGTTGAACCGAAGCCCTTACGTGATTAACTAAATTGCTAGTACCATCATACATCCTCAAGTTGGGGAAGGAGAAATTCCTTGGCATCTCTACTAGAGCAATCTCATCCGTGAAAGGGGTATCAGTGTATGAATTGGGATCGTTTCTCCAGATTGGAGGACCTACTCCGGGGAGCCTTTCCACCATGGATTGGATGGCGTCGAATCTTTTGGAGAACACCCCGTCGAGGTTGGTGGTTACAGCGGACCTTGTTGTTGTTTCTCCTTCTGGTGTCTCCTCTTCGGCATCGATCACAGAGTCGCTTTCTTCCACAGCACATGCTCGGGTTTTCTTTGCGGTACCATCTCCATTCAGTGGTGGAGGCTTTCGGATGTCGTTGCTTTCAGTGGTAGGCGTCTCTAGAGGCTGCATGGGCCAAACCTGAGTTCAGAATCGACGTTGCTTGTTGCTCGTCGTGTTGAGAGCTTGATTTTCATCTCGGAGAACAAGATTCTCCGCTTCGAGTTGAGAGAGTTTCTCCGCGCTTTTTACTAGTAGTTCGGACTGCTCGCCGAGTTTCTCCTTCAAGCTTCGAACTTCTGAGAGAAGATCAGGATTCTCAGGGGCTGCGTCTTAGGCTTTATGCAACTCGGAGACTTGACTTTGCAGAGCGTAGAGTTGATTTTGCAGCTCGATCTCCTTTTGTGTAGCCGGAGATCGTTCGTCTTGCCCATCCATTACCATCGTCATGTAGTTAAGATTACTCCCCTCCTTCTAGCGCCAAATATTAGGATATTTTTGTATAGGATCTTTTGAAGCACCACGGAACAACGAAAAAGCAGTAGACAAACAAGAATTGAGACTGAAACATATTTTGTTTTATTGATTCAATGAGAAGGAACTACAACGTTTGGTGTATAAATCCTAGTTCTAGCCGCCTAGCTCTAATCTCTTACTCTCAGAATGTCGATCCCTTATTCTAGGGTTTGGGCTCCCCTTATATAGTCGAGTATACGTCAGTTTTGTATGTTAAACTCTTCCATATTCAGAAATATTAAAAAAAATCCCTTAAGTATAAAACTTCCATTTTACCCGGAGGCATGGATGGAAGCAAGGGTCAGAGCCGGGATTTCTCCAGGCAGGAACCCGGAGACCGTGTCCTGCTCGAGGGCTAGAGGAATTCTATACTAAAGTATTTTTCCTCAACAGAGCTTATCTCACACAATCTGCAAATGCTCTGCATATTCCTCTCTGAGAACTCCTCTGCATAAAAAATGGAGGCAATCAAAACTCTATTGTTTCATCTGAATACAATGGAAGGTTACCATTCCTTACTGCCGATGATTTGCAATTTCTCCATCGATCAATCGAGTACTACTTGATACCGTCATAGAAAATTCACCCCTAGCCTCGCGCCAATGTGGTTTACCTCCATCTCTTATTGGTGTCCGATAAATTCAAATACTCCGAGTTCGTAGATCTTATCTGCAAAAATCAGCCTTGAAGAAACAACTGTAACTCTTAAACCATAATTTCCAACGACTATATTTAGATCTATGAGTGGAGAATATATTCAGAAATTTTGGCTTCGAAATCAATTGTTTATCAATCATTTTCTTGTTCTCCCTTAAAGGGTTGATGTGCCTTATTCTCTATTTTCAGTGGATATGCTCCTATTTCATGGTGGCTATTGGTGGTGTTTCCGGTGACATTTTAGCAGACTTAGCTACTCCAAAAGTTTATGTTAAACCCCACCATGAAATATTCTTTAAATAAAGAAAAAAATTAAGGATTTTGTTTTGGAAATTAATGGTTTTTCTGGGTCATGAGTATTGGGTCACTACATATATTTTATTAATGAAAATATAAAAGAAAGAGAGAGAGATGTAATTTTACGTGTGTTAATCAGACAAAATGCATATAGTATATCTTAAAAATAATTTATAAATTTTGTAAAAAATATATTGATAGGAGTAAAATTGAAATCATGTAATTATAAACAGTTGTTAAGTGATATAAATTAAAATATAATAAAATTTAATTGTTATCAACATAGATGAGTGTGAGTCATGATATTCTTTGGTTTAGAGTTTGGCAACATATATATGTTGTAGTATTGTATGTATTCTTAGGTTTAGATTTTGGAATCTTAACAATTTTTTTTTGAAAAATTAAATTTTGATTTATATGCGTTTAATTTTATGTATATTTTTTTTAAAACAAAAATTGTATTTAAGTTTAATGAACTATTTGTTTCCATTTAGTTAGTTATTTGAGTTTAGGGTAAATTTAAGGTTTAAACGACTTTCAGAAAGTTTTCTTGAAGACTTCCGATAAGTCTTTTTGTGTGTCTTTAATGACAAGACTTTCATGAAGTCTTCCAAATCGTACATAATATTACCGCCTATAATTTTAAGAAAATTTATTTTTCCGCTTAAAATTATTTTGTTCAAACAAATAAAAAAATAAATTTATAATAATATTTTTTTACTAACCTAAAACTGAAAAAAATAAAAAATAAATCATGAATCCTAGTTCTTTTGAAGAAAAAAAGAAAAAAAACCCTCAAGTTCTCTCAACTTATCGCCTCTCAGCCCGTCAGACAAACTCATCTCAGATCTCCCACGCCAAATCTCTTTATCTCGTGCCTCTCACTCTGACACCGGAGCTATGCGCCAAACCTTAAGACATTCTCCTTCTCTTTCTCTCTATGGCTTCCTCTCTCTCTCTCTCTGCCCAAATCTTCGCTGGCACTCAGCCCTCTGGTCCTTTTTTCTCCGGCCTCCGCCGCACTTGCTGTGGGAACCAAAATTTTGCACCGTCGATTTTAGTTAATGAAGGAAAGCAAAGAAATACTCTACTTTTCTTGAGGTCTGGATTCTCTGCGAGAGCCAACGACAAGTGACCAAATAAATGCGGAAAAAATAAAAAAGATAACAAAAAGAGTTTAGAAAAAGTAGATATTTGTTTCTAATCCGCGTAAGAGCGTGGCGATCATTATAAAAGGTTACAAAAGCTATGGCCGCAAGACCCGTCGGCAAATTTCCTAGTTCTAGCCTCCTAAAACCTTACACCTAATTGAGTCGCAGCTCGATAACAAAAGACGAAAAAGAAAAGAAAAAGGTTTTATTGATTTCAGACTTGACCATATGAAAGGCTGCCTACGTACCCCTTTCGAGGATAAAGCCGAACATAGTTCAATCAGAAAGAGTGGAATAAGAGATCGAACTGCCTGTGCGAGTTCGTCTAGTATGAGTGCAAGTCATAGAAACCGAACTTGTTGAGAATAAAGCCTAAGGTTTCTAAGTGCAGAGAGTTCTAGAGTCTAAAAGAATTATCCCATGCGCCTCTCGCCTTGGCATCCCTTTTATAGTCTTCCTAGGTCGGTTTGCCCTTTCCTTTTCTTCTGTTGGTCGAGTTTATCGATTCGCAGAAATATTCCATTTTTCTTCGATATTCATGATTATCCTCAAAAACTTGACATTTATCTCCAAAACTTGACATTTATGTGCTCATGCGAGTAAAAGATAAACTTTCATAGTAGTCTTGGGCTCATTCTAGTCTAAAATCACAAATGGAGGTTTTGCCATCTTCGGGTGGTTCGGATGGTTGGGAAACGTTGTTAAGCTCTTTTCCCGTTTCGTCAGTTTGTTTCCTGAGAGTTGTATGTCGAAGAGATTGGATCTTCTAATTGAGAACTTGTCGTATAACTTATTTTAATATTATACGAGACTTTTGGTTCCGAAAAATATTTTAGGGGACTTTCAGACATTGATTACACCTTGACCAATTTTGACCCCAGCACTTGCCCCAAGCTCGAGGCCGCCGTCTCCTTCTCCCACCGCGTCAAATCCTCTATCCGTCTTGTTTCTTCCTCGCATACGGAGAAGTGAGGTTCGGCCATGTTGTGTTGGCTTCTGTCTCATGCGACCTCCGACCTCTTCGGCCTTTTTGATTCCTCTTTTGTGTTTGTGATAGTGTTCTCTGGTTAAAGGTCTGACCTTTTCTTTTTGAAGGAGAAGAATCGTCTCCTCTGGTCTCAAAACCCTAGCCACGGATGTCGCCGCTGCTTCTCCTCGTCGATCGATACACACCACAGTGAGACTCTTGAGCTTCTATCCTGCTTCTTCTCTTTCTGATGAATCTCTTCGTTTTGTGTTTTGTACTTGAGTGACATTGTTTCTGTTTAACAGAAGAGCTTCGTAGTGGAGGTAGAAGAAGAGAATGAGATTCTTGACTCTGAGGTGTATACAACTCTCTAATCTGTTATTATTTGTTCTTTTAAATCTGTTTTTGGTTTCTGTTTTATATAATTCATTTATCTGACTAGCTTGCGTTTATTGCTGCAGATTATTGTAATTATTCAGTGAAGCAGGTGGGATGAATCTCTTTGTCTTTTTTAATATAGTATATGCGTCTGTTTTTTAACATAAGTAAAGACTAGGTTGATTCCATCTCTGACTATTCTACGTTGTCGCTGATGCAGGGGGAAGAGATCTTGGAACCTTCAAGAGTTGTCTTCAGGTTTTGCTCAGCTGTTAAATCTTGCTGACACTCGAAAAAAGGGTGGTACCAGCATTGAAGATCTTGCTGAGTAGTTCCTGACATGATTACAAAAGAAGAGGAGCGGCCAAGACAAGGAAACAAGTTCAAAGTCTGCTAGCAGACATTAGATCTTTCATGTGTCTCTATATTGTAATTTGATTTCGTATTGTTTTTCGATTAGCCATTTATGTGGCAAGACTTTCTGGCTAAGTCCATCCAACCATGTGTAATTGCTTCCTCCCTAGTTGGAGTTTGTTTTTAATTTCTATAAAATTATGGTCTGATCACGAAACACACCAAGATGTGTTTGATAAAGTTGTTAACTGATATGAAGACATTAACATTTTTACCACTCTGCCCACTCGTAGGAAAACACAACAATACAAAAAAGAGAATAATTTTCGTGAAAACTTAGTTAAATTCATTAAACATTACACAAATTCTAAAGTTAACATAGAAGATGCATTAAATCACACAATTTGATATTCTTGAAGTTACTTAACACTTTTGAACGTTAAAAAAAACTATTTTTAAATTACTTAACACTCTTGAAAATACAAGTTTTACCAAAATTAACGTAAAAGACTTTCTACAAAGTCTTCTCAAAAGACTTCTTGGAAGACTTCTCAGAAGATTTCCTTGAAGAATTCCTGAAAGACTTAAATTTCAAGCGAGAAATTAAAATAAAAGCGGAAAATTTAAGCAGGAAATTAAAATTTTAGCGGAAAAATCAAAATTTAAGTGAAAATTGAAATTTTAAATTTTATGAAAGTTAAAAAGTATATCTTATGATCTAAACACATTAAACCATATGGTTTGATATTCTTGAATTACTTAACCCGTTTGAAAATTAAAAAAAAAATTATCTTAAAGTTAAAAATACAAATTTTACAAAAACGAGCATAGAAAAATTCTAGGGAAGTCTTCTTTCATTAGCCAGAAACATTAATAAGCATGAATGTTGTTAACCTCATAATTATAACCAATTAAGTTATGAACTTCATTTAGGAGCTCCAATATTGACTAATATTCATGAATTAACAAGAAAATGTTAAAAAGTTGTTTAGTTTTAGAGAAAATGAAAGTTTATTAAACGTTGACCTTGACGACTTCCATGGAAGTCTTCTTGCTGACTTCTAAGAAGTCGTCAATAAGGTCATTTTTGCAATTAAAATTTTACAAAGGAAAACTTCCAGAGAAGTCTACTCTACAGCAGACTTCTTTCGAAGTCTTCCTTTGTAAATATTGGCTTATTTTTTTTTTCAAAAAAATCTAGAAAATACCAGAAAAGACTCCCGGTAAATCGTCTAAGATCAACATGTTAGTTTTGTATTTGACCAGATTGTGTCAAAAATTTGACTTTTCCTAGACGACTTACAGGGAAGTCGTCCACAGAAAAATAAAACTTCATTATTTAATTTTTGTTAGACGACTTCCATGTAAGTCGTCTCGGGTTACTTTTGCAATTAAAAATTAAAACTTAAATATTTAATTTTATCCGGACGACTTACATGTAGTTCTTCATATAGATGACTTACACATAAGTCTTCTGTGGTAACCAAGATTTGATCAAAGGGTAGGTCAAAAGTTCCAAACAAACATGGGTTAATTTTGTGTTTGACTTTCAGTGTTGAGTCATATTTGCAAAAAGCCATTTAAAATATTTCCAAATATGCAACGAGTTATTTACTCTTTCAAAATTTAAAATATTTCCAAATATGAAAAAAAAATTAATGTAATGGAAGACAAAAAAAAAGTTAATGTAACGAGCTCATTCATAATGTAGCCTATTCCTTAGTTACTTAAAACTTTTTGTTGTACTTCAAATAAAAAGTCCACAAAGTCCATAATGTCAAAGTTCATATTGGGTCCATGAAAACTACAGTTTAAAAATTAATCATTTTAGACATTTCTATATGAATATGATGGCATGATTTTAATAAAAAGTCTACAATGTACAATGTTGTTATAAAAGTTATGGAAAAGTCTATCTTTATTCATAACATAGAGGTTCTTTATATAGGAGATTACACCGTCATAGATAAATGGAAAGATTACAAATCATAATCTCTTGGTTATGAGTCATCCACAATCTGGTTCATAACACTTTCCCCTTGGATGCCATAACCATTTAGAGCTTGTAATATGCTTTAATGTTGCCAGGAAAACCTTACCAAGAAAACTCAATTGGGACAAAACCATGGTGAAAGAAAAAGAGTACAACACACATTACTCCCCCTGATTTGGATATTACTGAAGGTCCCTTGGATCTCTCCTATTTTCTGCAATCCGTGGTGATGAAGATCTTGGGCAGAATATGCTTCGTCCTCGAACATGATAGTTGGTTCTTCTTTACCATCGGCCATGCCACAATCTGATCGAACATATTGAGTCATCGACCTCAAATACACACACACGAAATCTTGGATGATGTTGCTGTGATATGCGTGTACCACCATGTGTAAAACATAACTTGTCTGAAAACAAATCAACAAAACCAAATAACCCCTCTTTGGGCTGGTTAGTATAAAATAAACCAAAATCAAAGGCTTCTTCATCGTCCTTCTTATGGACCAATCAGATCAGTGTCTAAAACAAGACTTCTGCATCCATAAATGGAGGCTTGATTACACAGAGATGAATCGTGTGTCGTTTGATCGATAATCCGTTAGAGAATTAGAAACGAGGAAGAACAACACACAAAAGGATCTGGAGTTCATCGTCTCACGTTTCTAGGGTTTTCCCTCCCATTGGGCTAAACGGGCCAAACAAATTCAAGTTAACAGATCAAAAACTTATTAGAAGCCCAACACGAAAATGGTCTGTGACATAGCCAAAAGAAAGAATCTTATTGGTTGATATTTGAGTCTTACGTGGACAGTCTATTTGGGGTTCTTATTTTCCTTTCATTACTTGTTTGATTTGATAATTTGTTTGTTGTGTTTCTTTATAAACTTGGTATTTGTTGGATTATGTCACATTACTAAGCGGTGATTAAGAAGTTACAGAGGTTCGACCGGTACAACATAAGAAGGCGAAGACATGTTAAGGAATGGAACTAAGTTTTGAAACGGTCCGGTTGGTCCTGCATTTGAGCTTGGAAGAACCTTTACTTAAAGTTGCATCCTTGGCTCAGTGTCCAAGCAATCCACAAATGAAATAACTAAGTATTTGAAAAAAATTATGTTTAAAATTAGTATCATTTCCCTCATTTCCCCCGCAAACTGCGGGGGTCCGGATCCTAGTACTTATAAAGAGAGTGAACTCGAAATATTCCCAAACGCTGCTTAGTTCTGACGTTGACAATAGTTTTTTGTAACCTAATGGTAGTGGTATCCAATCTCCTTATCCTTCAAATTATTTTAACTAACAGTCCATAGTTTTCCGGGGCTTGTGGCCCTTATATTCACTGGGCGGGCACTGGTAGTATGCATTCTTCAGTTCCTTTCTTTACAAAGTTCATAGATGGAAGTTTGCCAAAGCCAAAAGACTTCTTTCTTAATACCTTGATAAGTATTCTGCATTACAAAACTTAATTATATAACGATAGTATTATTTGGGAATAATATATGAATTACCAAATGTAAGGACCTTAGCTTCTATTGATAAAGATTCGAACCGGACAACCTAGGAACGGGCAAGGCAACAAGAGCAGTCTTGAGCTTCAAGACAATTCCAAACTTCTCTTCCAGACCCAAAACTTGTCCCTCCGGAATCTTCCAGTCGAACGAGTGTAATAGGGTGGCGAGAGTGTACAAAACCATCCTCTCAGCGAGTGCTACACCCGCGCAAATTCTCCTGCCTGATCCAAACGGAAGAAAGCTGTAATCGGTTCCACTGAAATCACAAGATTTATTATCAAGAAACCTCTCGGGACAAAACTCGGTCGGATTCTCCCACACGTTTGGGTCTCTTTGAATAGACCAAACATTGATGAAGACCTTAGTGTCTTTAGGGACGGTGTAACCTCCCACCAAAGCAGTTTCAGTTGGACGATGAGGGACTAACAAAGGAATGGTTGGGTGAAGTCTAAGTGTTTCCTTCATAATGGCTAGTATGTACGGAAGTCTAGTGATGTGCGATTCTTCGACAATATGTTCTTTTCCAACAACTTCGTCTAGCTCTTGTTGCGCTCTCTTCATCAACTTTGGGTTACTTATAAGCTCTGCCATCGCAAACTCTATTGTGTTTGTAGATGTGTCGGTACCACCAACCACCATATCCTTCACACATACAGTATATAACAAACACTTTAATCAAATCACTCTCATGAACAAAAAAAACACAAACGATATATATATATATATATTCTATTTTTGGTAATTTAAGAGCTATGATACCAAATCACTCTCCTGAACTAAGTAACGAAACTGAAACCATTAGTTACCGCGAGTACGGCTTTGACATGGTTAACTGTAATGGGAACCTCCGAATCGCCTTCTTGGTCCTTTAACTTCATCAAATGTTGCAAAAAGTCTTTACATTCACCATCGTCGCTACTTCTTAGCTTATGCATCTGTTCGATAGCTCTATCGAATATGGCATCAAGCTCGTGAGCAGACACACGCATCTTCTTCACAAGCCCTTGAAGATCGAACCTCGCTAGCCACGGAAAGAAATCAGAAACATTAGGCTCACCCAAAAGCCTAGTAATCTCAGAAATAACTCCTTTAAACTCTGTTCCAACACTCTCCATATCCTCTGCTCTTACCGACCCTCCCCATAACATATTCATTGTTAGATTCATCATCGTCAAGAACAACTGGTCTCCGACGTTCACCGCCGATCCTTCTTGACTTTTCTCGTATAAAAATCTCGTTCTCTCTCGGATTTCTTTGCGTCGAAGCTCGTAGAATGAATCCAAAGTTTTGCGGCTAAGAAGCTTGAGAACACAAACTTTTCTAAGCATCCTCCATTCAGCACCGTATGGTAGCCATACAAGGTCGAGGCCACCATAGGTAACGATTCTTGCCGTGAGTGGGACATCATGGTTTGAGAAGTTGATGTCTTGATCTTTGAAGATCTCTCGAGCCAGCGATGGAGAGTTGACCACAACAGTTAGTTTTGAGCCAAGATTGAGTTTGAAGATTGGACCGTGTTCATGAGAGAGGTTTGTGAAGTAGGTATGAAGGTCCGGGTCAAGAAACGGGAGGCTTCCGACAATAGGTAGGCCTCGCGGTCCAGGCGGTAGAGGCGGTTGCGGCGAGCGTTTGAAGAGGAACCAGAGAACCGTAAAGATAGCAGTGAGGATGAGAATTGCGTAAGGAGTAAGATTGGCTGTGTTGTTGGCGAAGAGATCTGATATCAGAGACATCGTTTCTACCGCTGTTCGTACGAACTATGAGATTGTCAAGACTGGTATAATGTTTTTATATACGGTTACAATACATACACTTACAGCAAGATAATTTATTATAATAATAGTGGATATGAATATGATAAGTGATAACATTTGAGCGGATAATATATTCTCCTCCTACCAAAGAACTTTAGGCTATTTAGCTCTTTACCAATCATCACTATTCAGACCAAGATTCAGACCACCGTATATTTTTATCTGCAACACTGCTACCCCTACATATATTATAACGCACTCTACAATTGTATATAGGCAAAATCCAACACCAAGATTTGCTAAGATCTTATCTTCTATCCTAATATCTTTTTCTCATGTCAAATCATCGTGAGTTCTCTCTGTTAACTCTTCTAATTGTTACAAACCTTTTTCAAAATTCAAAATCAATAGATTTCTTTCTCTTTCATCTTTCCTTTACAAAAATATTTTTCTTTCTCGCCTAAAAACGATTTGTTCTTGAAAATTTCCAGAACTTGTTGTTTGGGAAACTTGTAAATGGAGAACAACTATGGGCAATCACCAACATGTCCAATGTTGAAGAGAATTTTCGTCATTGTAGAAGAACCAGTTAGGGTTACACCATAGCATAAAACATGTGGGACTCAGAAGACTGATGAAATTTTTTTCTCTGTTGCGATTCACTTTTGGATGTGACAGATAGAAATAGAAACAAAACATCCTAGAACAATCTCTGTTGATGACAACTACAGCCTCGAACCCAAGACTAGCTCGACAAAAAAGAGCCTTCTTGAAGACATCTCGCTTACTGGCCAATTTATGGATCATCATCAAAAACTATCAAGTGAGACCAAGTTCTGATAAAACTTGAATTGAATTTTGCATTTGTCTCTGAGGAGTTAGTGGATCTCAGGCTTCTTACTATGCAACTTGGATTCATGGAGCACGACTTTGAGTCTTTTATATCTATGAAAGAAGAAGATGAAAGAAACTTTTGGTAATGATGATGATGATAATTTGTCTGAGAAGGTGTTGGAGTTGGATCCATGGAACGCGACTTTATGAACATATATTTAGCCGTGTAAATAATATTATATCAATTAGTCTTGTACATTAAATATGTATGATATTTAGTACAGATAACTCAATTATATTAGCTGGCTATCTTAGTACACAACAGACATTTAGATTGATCACTATCACCTTCATTATGGTGCATCGTAGGGTTTTATACCAAAATAGTAGACGTTCACGTAATATATTAAATATGTTAGTGCATCCCAATAAACTAAAATAGTAGACGTTTATTGTAATGTATTAGCCGTGATACGTAACGTTGTTTGTTGGTTAATAAAATTATAGAAACGGATTATAGATAAAATGGTGGTTAATAATTACAGTCTTTCCAATCCATCATAAGTCTCACTCTCTCAATATGTTTAGGATGAAATGATACATTACTTGATTATTTTTTTCAATTTGAATAAAAAAGTTTACGTAGTTTAACAACATAATTGACAGGAAATATAGTTGAATTAGCCGTAAACAATTTCTTTAACTTATTATTTTTATAATGTTTACATCAATAAAATTTTAGTATCTGGTTAATAAATCTAATAGATGTGTAACACATATTTATTAGACGGCTAAACTATTTTTTACTTGAAATGCCATATTTTGTGCCCACATAGGTGTTCGAAAAACTATTTTTCAATTTGAATAAAAAGTTTACCTAGTTTGACAACATAATAGAAAGGAAGTATAGTTGAGTTAGCCGGAAAAATAATTTCTTAACTTATTATTTTTATAATTTTTACATCAACAAAGTTTTAGTATCTGGTTAATAAATCTAATAGATGTGCAATACATATTTATTAGTCGGTTAAACTATTTTTTTACTTAAAATGCCATATTTTGTGCCCACATAGGTGTTAAAAAAAACTATTTTTCAATTTGAATAAAAATGTTTACCTAGTTTGACAACATATTAGACATGAAATATAGTTGAGTTAGCCGGAAACATAATTTCTTAACTTATTTATACTGTTCACATCAACAAAGTTTTAGTATCTGGTTAATAAATCTAATAGATGTGCAACACATATTTGTAAGCCGGCTAGACTACTTTTTTACTTAGAATGACATATTTTGTGCCCACATAGGTGTTCGAAAACATCAAAATACACCTTTTCACCATTTCTGATTCCTAAAAACGGTTACCCGGCTAAATTAAAAATTGCTTGTATAATCTGTTGTTTAACCATTAATAAATTTGTTAGCTAGCTAATTATCATATTATCATATATCTATTTGTGAGGGTTATGAGACCTAATCTCTAACTCTAATTGAAACCCTTGGGTTCTGCATGTGGAATGAGAGGTGTTGTTTAGACGCGTTGTCTTGATCATCGAGTAACCCGAGGAATCTCCAGGATGTAAAAAAATGAAAGACAACGAAGTTCAAGAGATAAAATGCTTCATTTTGTTTGAGAAATTATTGGTGATAGGTATTGTGGAACCGAAATTCGCACTGTCGATTTCCGTTTAAATAAGGAAACTAGGAAAACCCTAATTTCCCAGAGGTCCCAGATATCTGCTAATACCACACACCAAGCAATCAGAACACAATAATGACAACGATAAAATATAAGAAATCGAAAAGAGAGCAAAGTAGATCTTATTCCGAATTCGCGTTTGAGCGTTACAACAAGGTAAGAGCCTGGGCTACGAGAGCTGTCGGCTAGATTCCTAGTTCTAAACCCTAAGACGGCAATAACCTAGTTGAGTCGCAGCTCGAATAACAAAAACGGAAATATGCCTAATTGCTCTAAGTGCTAAGTTTGCTCTGAGAAAAGTCCTCCCCATGCCTCTCGCCTAGGACTCCTTATATACTGGCTCCTAGGTCGGTTTACGCTTTTCCTCTTCTGCCATTAAGCCGCCATAGCATAAAAATGGAGATATTCCATTTTTTCCGATCTTCGTAATTATCTT
>NC_027749.1:31206033-31208667 GCF_000695525.1 Brassica oleracea var. oleracea | reverse complement strand
CTCGAGTCATGTCTTAGGTCCCTTTGGGCCGTCTTCCGACTCGAAGCGTTTATTAAGGCTTCTTTCGATAAAGAATGAACTTTCCGCGGTTTTTACGGTAAAGTTTGATTGATAACTTAGAAATAGCGGGGAACGTGAAATGGGTTTGCTACGGTCTTCGGGAGATAGCATCGAAGGGAAGACGATAATGCATGGACTAATGTCGTATCGACGTTTCGGGAGAGCTTGGTCGCTACGTAGCGACCGAGCTTTGGCTCGAGCTCGGTCGCTACATAGCGACTGAGCGGAATGGACGTTTGGTCGCTACGTAGCGACTGAGCCTTGGCTCGAACTCGGTCGCTACGTAGCGACCAAGCGGAGCACGTGTTTGGTCGCTGCATAACAATCCTTTTTGGGCTCTTGTCCGATGACTCGCGTTTCCTCCGCAATGCCTTTCGTAAAGAAGAATCTATTTCAAAAAAGTATTTGTCGAAGAAGTTTTCTACGTTCTTCTTCTTCGGAGATTTGGACGTTAACTTCGTCGTAACCGTTTTTGACCCCAACAGTTAGCCCCCAGCTCATTGGGAGCGTGGATTTCTAGTGAGATCCCAATGCTCGGTATGGTGAGTTCGGACGAGATTGGTGTATTTGGGCGAAGTTCGTGTCCAAAAATCCGCAAGTAAATAGTAATTTCTCATGCCTATAAGAAGGAAGGTAATTTCTTCACAATCTTTACAGTTACTCATTCTCATAGAGAGGTTTCTTGAAACACTCTTTCATCTTTCTCTTTCTCTCTATTATTTCCTTCTTGATAAAAAAAATAAAAACACGAGATCTCGAGTAAGAAGAGGAGTTCGAAAAAAGGGTTCTTGCCCGCGAATGTTTCTGAAGAGCTCCGGGTGCCAAAGATGGAATTCGTTCCTCATTCGGTAGACCCGGCCGAGAACGAGGCATGGTGGGTGGCGTGTTACGGTTCGATCACGCCTCCCAAAGAAAAATCGTTCCCGGTCATGAACCATCGCCCGGTGGAGGAAGGTGCACCAAGTACGAGTACTAGTGCATTCCTCGAGGTCACGCGGTCGTTCTACCATATTTTGGACGCGGTGGAGTTCAGGGTAGGAGAGCGTTCTAGTAGTCCCCCGGAAGGTTACTTTACTTGTTACAAAGCATTTGTGGTGCGCTGTCGTTTGTGGTTCCTGATTCCCGAAATTTTCGTCCGTGTGTTGGATCGTTTCGGGGTGGCGATAAGCCAACTGAATCCTCTTGGCATCCAGCACCTCATTGGAGTCCTGATCCTGAGCTACGAGCATGGTCTCTCCC
Organism: Brassica oleracea var. oleracea; assembly: GCF_000695525.1. Classification (NCBI taxonomy): domain Eukaryota; kingdom Viridiplantae; phylum Streptophyta; class Magnoliopsida; order Brassicales; family Brassicaceae; genus Brassica; species Brassica oleracea. The sequence goes on along the minus strand of NC_027749.1, from coordinate 31,207,368 downwards.
TCACCGTCGATCATTTCGAAGCGCTTCTTCGGTTACAGATCATCAAGGATACGGACACGTACAGGCTGGTTCCTCGGAACTTCATGTCAGTGGTAAAGGGGTTTACTTCTGACTTCAACTCGTGGAAGAAGTTTTTCTTCTTTGTTCGTGCAGACGCCGCGTCCATTGAGGAGAGTTGTATCCCTTTGTTCCGGAGGTTGCCGAACAATCGTCCCTTCATCAATCCTCTTGCTCTGTTTCCTGAGGACATTATTACGGTGAGGGATCTGCTCAGGTACGGTCCTTTTTTCTGGACTTCCTTTACGCCGAAGAGAGTTCGAAAGGCGTTGAGGTTTGTGCATCCTAATCCTGCTTTGGGCGGAAAAACAAGGAGTGATTCTGAGCCTGATGACCAAGGTCCCAACGCTGCTCCCACGATTGCGACAGGACTGAATTCTTCGAAGGGGAAAGATATTGACCTCGGTGACCTGGAGTTTTCGGTGGACGATTGCATGCTTCCAGGATTGGATCCAGATCTTGCTTCCTTACGCCGAAGAGAGTTCGAAAGGCGTTGAGGTTTGTGCATCCTAGTCCTGCTTTGGGCGGGGAAACAGGGAGTGACTCCGATCTCGACGACCAAGGTCCCGACGATGCTCCCACGGTTACGACGGGGCTGAATTCTTCGAAGGAGAAAGGCATTGACCTTGGTAACATAGAGTTTTCGGTGGACGATTCCATGCTTCGAGGATGGGATCCAGATCTTGCTTTCGGCGATGGAAGCGGTACGAGCGAGGTCCATATTCCAGACTTCGATGATTTCTTCGCTGGTCTTTCGTCGGGCAGGCTTTGACGCTCCTCAGGCCACGAGCGAGTCAGGGAGGCCGAAAGTTGTTGCGGAAGGATCTCGCATCATTAACGGGGTATAAATTTAAAGAATGCTGACGATCGTTATTATTATTTTTTGCTTATAACGTGTCAATCGGTTTTACAGGGCTTGAACTTGCTTGGATCGGCCATTGAGCCGAGCCATAGAGAGGCCAAGATTCTTTAAAGCAGAGAAGGATCTTGCTCGCATGCGAGACGAGATGTTGGCGCGAGATGTTCAACTCGCTCGTGATCATGCCAGGGCTGTTCGTAGGGCGGAACGGAAGGGCAAGAGGGAGATTGTCGAGGTGATAAAGACTCGCGCCTCTCAATTCCAGGTTGAGTACGGGAACCTCAAGGATGCTTTTAACTCGCTGGGCGACTTCCGTGAGTGTTGCGGTTCAGTTGGGAGCCTTTGGAAGACGCATGCAGATGACTACGTTTTCGAGAGGGAGAAGGAGTTAATGAAGGGCGGTATGAAGGTTCATGTTC
>NC_027749.1:31204652-31205417 GCF_000695525.1 Brassica oleracea var. oleracea | reverse complement strand
GATTACAATAACGCATCTTTTCCTATGTGGGAGTATACGAGTATACACAACCACTCCCCCCCCCCTCTTGTTAGAGAGGGGGATAGCTGAACTCGTCTTTTGACGAGCTACCTACGTACCTCTTTCGAGGATCAAGCCATCTCGTAGTTCTATTTTATGCCGCGAGCGTTTTTTCTCGGCGATTGTCGCCGTGCTGACCGCCTTGATCGTGATGACCGTGGCCGGGTCATCGTTCTCTTCCGGATTTTCCGGTTGAGTCGTAGTGGCGGCTTCGGACTCGTGCTGAGTTTCGACACCCGAAGCGTTTGCGTCAGCGGACGATGTTAAATTGTCTTTTCTTGAAACGTTTTTGGTCGAAGATTTATCTATCTTCGTGCGTTTGCGATTTGCCGTTGTAGAGGTCGTCATCTGCCTTAACTTGTGCTCCGCGAGGACGCACATTCGCGACTGTTTCTGACATCCCCAGATAGCTGCGACTCCGTTTGGGGTCGGGAATTTGACACCCAGGTGGTACGTTGACGGAACGGCTCAGGTGGTACGTCGATGGAACGGCTTGCATAGCGTTGAGCCATGGGGTTCCCATGATCACGTTGTAGATGGCAGGATGATCGACTAATGAATTCGACGATTTTTGTGATCTCCTTGGCCATGACTGGTAGCTGAATCGACCCGAGGGTCATCGATACTTCGCCTGAAAAGCTTGTGAGCGGTTTCGGCGTCGGAGTTACTTCTCCGAGTTCGATGCTCATCCGATTGAGAGTATCA
>NC_027749.1:31202491-31202742 GCF_000695525.1 Brassica oleracea var. oleracea | reverse complement strand
TTATTCCGAATTCGCGTTTGAGCGTTACAACAAGGTAAGAGCCTGGGCTACGAGATCTGTCGGCGAGATTCCTAGTTCTAAACCCTAAGACGACAATAACCTAGTTGAGTCCCAGCTCGAATAACAAAAACGGAAATATGCCTAATTGCTGTAAATGCTAAGTTTGCTCTGAGAAAAGTCCTCCCCATGCCTCTCGCCTAGGACTCCTTATATACTGGCTCCTAGGTCGGTTTACGCTTTTTCCCTTCTGC
>NC_027749.1:31175338-31202331 GCF_000695525.1 Brassica oleracea var. oleracea | reverse complement strand
CTGTTGGTTAAGAAATCGTAAGTTGGGCCTCGAGTCATGTAAGCGTTTATTACGGCTTCTTTCGATAAAGAGTGAACTTCCCGTGGTTTTTACCGTAACGCTTGATCGATGACTTAGAACGGCGGGAAACATGAAATGGGTTCGCTACGGTCTTCGGGAGATAGCATCGAAGGGTAGACGAGAATGCATGGACTAATGTCGTATAGACGTTTCGGAAGAGCTCGGTCGCTACGTAGCGACTGAACACTCGGTCGCTGTTTAGTGACCCTTTTCGAGCTCTTGTCCGATGTCTCGTGTTTCCTCCGCAAAGCTTTTCGTAAGGAAGAATGTATTTCAAAAAAGTATTCGTCGAAGAAGGTTTTTCGTTTTCTTCTTCGGGGATTTGGACGTTAACTTCGTCGTAACCGTTTTCGACCCCAACAGTTATAAGTGCTTTTCCTCATTTAACTCGATCATCCATAGAGAATCTTCACCATGACTTAACAACGAAGACCGCTCAAATCTGAGTAGCAGCAGCGGAGATCTTCCATCTCCATGCATGATGCATTGAGCTGCCGGTGAGACATATCAACCGAACAGAATTCAGAACCACATTTTATTTAATTAATTATGTAGAAAGAAAAGAGTAGTAAAAGTAGATACACAACAATCTATGGAATGATATCTACTCCGAACAAATGAAATTTTATCACCCATATGAAACAAGATGATTCAGATGAAGAACAAAATATATTTTACAAACTGATCGGAGATCAGAGTAAAAGAAAACACAATGCTTTCGCTTTCTGAAAAATACATAGAGAGTTGAGAGGAATAAAAGATGTCTAATTCTTTTTCACTCGATAAAGACAAAATAATGAGAGAAAACCCAAATATAATTTAACACGTATCTTTACAAATCTTTTTATTATCTTTTTAATTTATTTCCAAATCTTTTGTAAATCTAAAGTAATTGTGCCCGTCAGCTAGTTATTGTAGGTACCCTACCATAGCAAAGTCGATTGGACAATTACTATGGACACTATCGTCATTAAACTCCAGCCACCAACCTCTTATGTTTTACTGTTTTTGGTAGATACTTAATTTAACACTTTTCCTTTGTTTTCTACCAAATTAGCTCTAAAATAAAAGATTGTTAATATTCTCATAAATAACTTAATTGAAAAATGCCTCTCCTAGGCACGAAAAGCGAAGGAGGTCTTTAACGGCTGTCTTAAAAACCAAGCCTTCCTTTGACCAGTAGACTCTTTCCATCTATGGCAAAAAAAGCCTGCAACCCTGAAAGTTTTTTCAAATTCTTACCCGTTTAATCTTTTATCCCCCGGACCTAGCAATACATCCTCCTCGGCAAGCATGTACGGACGGTGGCTCATTTAGCTCCTGCCTCCTCCGGTGAAGCCATACCCTGCTACATCTCTTTCTAACATCTACCGTCTGCATCTCCAAGCTTTCTCCATACCTGCTCCCCACAGAGACAGTAACATACAACAAGCCATAGATTTCCTCTGTACTCGGAAGATCTGGACGGCTACAACACCTCAGTCAACAAATGGTCTCGTTTTTACAGCTGACCTACACTCGTTTGTAGTGTTTTGGTCTCTGTTACAAAACTGAGTTCCAGTTTTAAGCTTCTTCTCAATTCTTTTTTGATGGGTCCTAGCTCCTACAAAAGAAGACGTTCTTCATAGGCAGTTAAACTTCTATACCGGTGGATCTCTGCTGCTTATAAGTTCTTGAGGACTTTTGCACCACGTCTCGTCCTTAGAAAAGTGTTCTATCTAGATCTATAATTTACCTGAAAATTCAAAGATGTCTCAGTTACTCACAAACTCCACCAAGAACAAGATGCAAGTGCAAGTACAAGAGGAGGAGGATGATGACCTGGTTATCCTTCCGGCAGTTGATAACTCTGAGCTGATTGCTCGCTTCAAACTCAACCTGGTTGGAAGGCTCTTCAACGGAGAAAGGCGTAGTGTTGAAACTCTTATTGCTCTCCTCCCAAGGCCAAGCATCTAGGACGTTGAAGGCAGAGTTCGTGGAGTGGACTTGGGAAACCAACGATTTCAATTTGACTTTGAATCAGAAGAGGAACTTCAGAAGGTGCATAGTAAAAGACCATGCCACTTCAACAAATGGTCTTTCGCTCTAGAGAGATGGGCACCTCACATAGGAGATTCCTTCCCAAACACTATGACTTTTTAGGTTACTGTTATGGGGATCCCGACACACTTCTGGCTTGATCCGATTTTCAGGAACCTTGGAAGAAGACTTGGACAAGTAGGTTTAGTGGAGGAAAAAACAGCAAAGTTTCAGGTTGTACTTAATGCCGAACTCCCTTTGAAGTTTGATTTGCGTGCGCAGCTTCTTTCTGGTGAAATTGTTCCGGTTTCTCTGGAATATGTTAACCTTCATCGCTGGGGCCACTCCTACCGCTGTATCTCCCATGAAGTTGATACTTGCCCGCTGTTAACTGAAGAGCAAAGAGAACATCATCGACTAACAAAGGAAAATAACAGAGACCAAGGGCAACAATCCAGAATTGATTCTAATAGGAAGGGAGACCTTTCAAAGAGATTCAATGTAGTTGGACAAAAGCCTCCAACCTATCTTGAGAGACGCTCCGGGGAAGGAACTCAAAGAGACAACAGGGACAGCGTATGGAAACGTATTGACTCCCGGTATGCTCCTAGAGATGACCACCGGGAGAACAATCGACAGGCACCGCGAGCCCGAGACCGTAATATTTTACCCCCTAGCAAAGAGACTTACAACAAACGTAGGTATGATGATTCTTTCGCTGCAAGCAAACATCGAGAAGAAACTCGGAGAGCGGAGAGAAAACACGTACCTACAGGCCAGAGCTCTAAGGGAGAGAGAGAGAGCACCTGAAGGCCCTCGTGATAAACAAGCTGCTCGGCCTTCATCTAGCTCCAAGGGAGAGAGATAAGCTGACAATCCTCCCGATACTCAGCTTGAACAGCCCCAACCGGCTAAACAGATCATCTCTTCCCCATATCATGTAAGGGAAAGACCTTTCAGATTGTCTCTCCAGAAAAACTCTTCTGGTGAATCAAAACTAAAGGGAAAAGTAGGCGACTTGGGAGACTCCTTTTAATCCGTAAGCTCAGCAAAAAAGGAGCCTCAAGTTTGTTTATAAGGCTAATTGATCCCCATCCAGATCCCAACCTCGCCTGCTACCTGTTTCCAGCGAGGAAAAGAAGAAAAAAGATGGTACGAGATGACAATGGAAGAGGAAGAGGAGGGTATTAAACCAAATACTGAAGCTGATTTCAATACTCATTTGCGGGAGACAGATTTGAATGAAATTAACAATCTTAATGAGGATAAAATTCTGGAAGAGGATGATTGGATAATCGATGGTGAAACCTTTGATGTTGAGGATGATGATCTGATGGACGAAGATGAACTGCTGTACGATGAGAATCACAAGAAGGAGGAGATTGAATAGCTGATGGTTTCAAAACCCATGTCTCCGTCGGGGGAGAGTTCAATCGGCGCAGAAGATAACTTAAAGGAGACGAAGGCAGACGTGACACTGAACCGGCTTAGGGGGATCGTGATTGAGCCTAGCTCTAGTCAAGAGCAACGATCACCATCTCATCCGTTGCAATCCCCGTTCAAGAAGAAGAATGGATCGCCAAACCCTCACGCTGCGGAATTGTCATTGAGGAAGAGGAATATGATAAAGGGTCGGGCCTCGCCCAAATTCAAGGAGGCAAAAGATGGGCCGTCTATGGGCTGTAAATCCTCTATGGGCTGGGTAGATAAAATGCATGATGGTGGTAAAGACGAAGCACTTGCGAAGACCAAGAACAAAGCTGCGAAGGTGGGAAGCAAACCACCCAAGATCCCCAAATGAATACAGTAGCGTGGAATTTTCAGGGCGCGGGTGCCAGACCTTACAAAGGAGCACCTCGAAGAACTTTATCATTGTTTTTTACCTAGATTTTGATTTCTTTCGGAGACTAAAAACAATCGGAATTTCTTGCAAGATGTGCAAGTTTCTTTTGGATATGATCATGTTTGTACTGTTGGTCGGAGTAGAGGTTTAGCCCTTTTTTACATGGAGGATCCGTCAGTTACTATCTTGTATGCGGATAAAAATATGATTCATATTGAAACAAGACTTGAAGGACATGAAATTTTTATGAATTTCGTGTATGGTGACCCTGTTGTTAGACATCGAGACCAAGTTTGGGAACGATTGTCACGCATGAGTACTACACGTAACAAAGCATGGTTTATGATTGGAGACTTCAACGAGATCACCGGAAATCATGAAAAGAGGGGAGGAAGACGTCGACTAGAGAGCTCTTTCCTCTCTTTCCATACCATGTTAGAAAACTGTGGAATGCTTGACTTCCCATACAAAGGAAACTCATTCTCGTGGGTGGGAAAAAGACGATCCGGAAAAGTTAAATGCAAACTAGATAGAGCAGTGGCGAATGAAGATTGGCACGCCTTATTTACTCACTCAGTTGTAGAATTTCTGCAACTTTGGGGTTCGGATCACAAACCGGTCCTAGCACGGATCCAATCCAGTGTTAGGAGGACAAGGAAGAATTTCAGATTTGACAAGAGATGGATAGGAAAACCAGGATTTAAGGAAGCAGTAATCTCGGGGTGGGGACAATTTGATGAAATTCCAATGAGAAATTTTCATCAAAAAGTTACCTCATGTCGAAAAAAGAATAGCTCATGGAAAAAGCAAAACCCTACAAATTCTGCTCTATTGATTAAGGAGTTAAAATATAAGATAGACTTGGCGCAAGATGATGAATTCACTACAACCGAAGAAATAGAAGATTTGAGAAGACAACTGGTTTTGGCATTTTGAGAAGAACATACTTTTTGGGAACAAAAAAGCAGGGATCAATGGCACATAGATGGGGACAGGAACACAAAATTTCTTCATGCCACTACTAAACAACGAAGAGCCCAGAGTCGGATAATTAGTATCAAAGATAAACATGGGAAGCTGGTAGAGAGTGAAATTGAGGTGGAGAATGTGGCTGTTCAGTACTTTCGAGATCTTTTCTCTACCTCTTTACCGACGGAGCTGGACGCCTCCCTCCGCTTCATCTCAGAAAAGGTGTCCAGTACCGACAATAGTTTACTTTTAGAGGAACCGTCATAACTAGAAATTAGAAGAGCTCTCTTCGACGTTAACCTGGATAAAGCTCCCGGTCCAGATGGCATGACTACTAAATTATTTTCAGAAATTCTGGCGGGAAATGCAGCAAGACATTATTAGACTTGTCCGAGATTTCTTTGTGACGGGGAGTTTTGATCCATTATTGAACTAGACGAATATATGTCTCATCCAGAAAAAGAAAAAACCTCGAGACATGACTGAGTTCAGACATATTAGTCTTTGCAATGTTAGCTACAAGATTATATCTAAGCTTCTTTGCAAGAGACTTAAGAGAGTTATCCCGCACTTGATCTCGGAGACACAATCCGCCTTTGTGGCAAAACTTTTGATTACTGACAACATCCTGATAGCACAAGAAAACTTTCACGCCCTATGGATGAACCAGCGATGTAGGGAAGATTTCATGGCTATTAAAACAGATATGAGCAAAGCTTACGATAGAGTGGAGTGGAGTTTCTTAGCAAATTTGATGCTGAAGATGGGGTTTGATGAAAGACTGGTTGACCTCATTATGTGTTGCGTCACGTCGGTCACATATCAAGTCTTAGTCAATGGGAAACCAAGAGGGAGAATCCTACCAAGGAGAGGGTTGAGACAAGGAGACCCACTTTCCCCTTTTTTATTCATCTTGTGTACGGAGGCTTTGATCTCACTTTTGAATGGAGCGGAAGCGGAAAAGAAGATTTTAGGTCCCCGTGTTGCTAGGGCGAGCCCTAGGATCTCTCATCTTCTTTTCGCAGATGACAGTCTTTTCTTTTGAAAGGCGGAATTAAGCCAATGCAAGGAGATCATGGACAAAGACTAAATGCGTCTAAATCATCAATGTTTTTTGGAAACCGAGTGGAGAGCTATCGGAAGCAAGATATAAAAGATGCCTTAGGATTCTCTTCAGATGGCGGCATGGGGATGTACCTTGGATTATCGGAACAAATCGGTTGCTCAAAGATGAGAGTGTTCTCCTTTGTACAAGATCGGTTTAATGGGCGAGTCAACAATTGGTCATCAAAACTCCTTTCTAAAGGAGGAAAAGAAGTTCAAGTCAAATCTGTGGCTCAAGCAGTTCCGGCATTTGTGATGTCGTGTTACTTGATTCCACATGGCATTACCGATAAACTAAGGAGCACAATGTCTAATTTTTGGTGGAGCTCAAAACAGAACAACAGAGGTTTACATTGGATAGCATGGGACGAGATCTGTACCCCCAAAGATTTGGGGGGACTAGGATTTCGAGATCTCCATGACTTCAATATCGCACTTCTTGCAAAACAATTCTGGAGACTAATTCATTTTCCGAACTCCTTATTAGCACGTGTGTTGAAAGGACGATACTATAATCACACTTCTCCCTTAGAAGATCGGCGTACATACTCACCATCATATATGGATGGCGTAGTAGTATCATGGCAGCAAAACCTCTACTCATATCGGGTTTATGGAAAACAATTGGCACGGGTCAAGATACAAGGGTTTGGAGTGAGTCTTGGGTTCCTGATGTAGTGGCTCGACCACCTAGACCCGCCGACCATATTGTATACGTGTTACCCCAATTCCTTCTTCAGTCCTTCATTAAAAATGATGCTAAAGAGTGGGATACACAACTCTTACGGGATTTCTTTCACCCAGATGATATCCTATTTATACTTGGGCTGCACTACAAGAAAACTGTCCGTTTGTGACTACATCTTGCGACTGCACAATCAGTCACAAAAATTTGAGACTCATTTACGACGAAAGTGTGACTAGTTAACGACTACAAAGAATGAAGAGGCAAACTAGTCACTCATTTATGACGCCGTCGTTTAGTCGCTGATATGTTGCAAATTAGGGACTACACAGTCTACACTAAGACTATATAAGAACGATGCATATAGAGTCATAAAGTGATTTCAATATTATGACTGTTTTGTGACAATTAGTTTTCATAACAAAATTGCCACAAAATGGTGACATAAAAACGTTGAAAAAAATAATATTCAATCCCTAATCCCTAAGCCACAAACACTTGAATATAATTTGATGTGGGTAACTACTATAAACAATCAATCTTTAAAATACATCTTAAATATTAAAATTAATTTTATAACTTGTTATGACACAAGGGCGTGTGTTCTTTGTATTTTCTAAAATTATTTCGCATTTTAAAAGAAAATCAAAATTGCAAAACGTATAATCTTATATTCATGTGAAATAATGACTTTGAATTTACAAAACAAATGATCGTTAATTCATATATTTGAGTGTTTGGGATTTACAGTGTTTTGTAATTTAAATATTTTTAAAAAAATTCAATGTTTCAGTCACAAAAATGTCTTAAATTACCAACGCTTTTTGCGACTACTTTGTGTTTTGGTAACAAAAGTGTTAGTAGTTTGAGACGTTTTTGTGACTTTTACAAGAACAGTTCAACCCCTAAACTCTATAAATCACAAACACTTTAATATATATGATTAAATGTAGGTAAGTAACTAGTAAGTTCTATAAAAAGCAATAGTTAAAATAAATCTTAGATATTACAGTTCTAAATTTTCAACTTCGTATGACATAAATCCTTTATATGTAATGCGTTGTTTGTATTTTATGGAATGATTTTGAATGTTATAGAAAATTTCAAAATCATAAAATTTATGATTGTGAATTCTTATATTCAAGTGAAATATATACTTTAAACTTACAAAATGATCGAATTATATTCATATATTCAAGTATTTGGCACTATTCTTATAGGGTTTAGGGATTAGAAGATTTTTTATTTTCAATTCTTTTTGTAATAGTCTCACAAACGTCATAAATTACTAAACTTTTTGTGACTACCAATGTTTGATTTTACTAAAATTTTGGGCGGTCAAATTTCCCCCTTTCCAACATTTTAACGAAAATTTTACTAATATAATAATCTAAAAAGTTATACTTTTGTGAAAACCCTTGATTCTTTTTTCACGACTCCCTCTTTTCTTTATTCTCCCAATCCCACCGCCTCCAAAGTACTTTTCCTCATCGGTCTTTAATCGGTAAAATGATTTATTCCCCTATGAACTAATTATTTCTGGCTTTTTTGCACATAAACTTTTAAATCATGCCAAAAACCACATGAACAATGGAAAAATGACTTATTCCCCTATGAACTAGTTGTTCCCGGCTATTTCACACACAAATTTTTAAGCCATGCCAAAAACCACATGAACAACTCTATCTTTTAAATTACATGCACAAACTATCGATTTTAAACTAATTCCCCTAAAACCGTAACGATGTTATTTAAACGTAAACTTGGTTTATGATAGGTGGAGAGACGGTTTAATTTAGGTTGATAAAAACAGAATACTACGTCATTTTTTTCCTTTTCTTCTTCTTTTTGTCAACTTCTCTTCTTCTTCAAAAATCGTTTTACTCTTCATCATCAATTGGGGATAAAATTTATTATCATGCAGAAGAATAAAACATTTTACATGATGTATAAAGAAAGAAGAGTAGCAAATACTAACTTACCAATCTCCATGTATTGTCACAAGGAACTATAAAATTGGCATAGTCTAGGACGCTTGATTGGTTCCGTAAGCGGATGTTACTCTCAGGTTCCGGTCCTGCAGGGATTTACATATTCTCCTCAATCCAGAAATTAATGTCATATGATCTCTTTATATGTTTTATGTCATATAACTCGAAAATATCTACCCAACCAGTTACTATGTCATATAACTCGAAAATACAAAATAATTTTTTTTATCCTCAATTGATGATGAAGAGTAACGATTTCTGAAGAAGAAGAAGAAAAGCAGTTGACAAAAAGAAGAAGAACAAAACGACATAGTATTATATTTTTATCAACCTAAATAAAACCAACTATCTACATGTCATAAACCAAGTAAACGTTTAAACAGCACTATTTACGGTTTTAGGAGAATTAGTTTAAAATCGATAGTTTATTTATGTAATTAAAAAAATAGAATTGTTTATGTGGTTTTTGGCATGACTTAAAAGTTTGTGTGTGAAATAGCCGGAAACAACTAGTTCATAGGGGAATAAATTATTTTTCCGTTGTTCATGTGGTTTTTGGCATGGATTAAAAATTCGTGTGTGAAATAATCAGGAACAACTAGTTCATAGGGGAATGAACCATTTTCCGTCTTTAATCTCTGCAGATCTGTAACTACTATCTCTAGCTCTTGTAGTCTTATGATTTCTCTGCCGTTCTCTCTTTATATGTGTCACTCTGTTCCGCTTGATTTAGCTTCGGATTCCGGGAAATGACGGAGATGCAGAAGCGGTTGCGACGGCAGTGAAGTTTGTCATCAAACAATGGATGCTGTAGCTGTCGGAAACAGAACGAGGCGTGGTGAGAGTTGAGAAAAAGCTGAATCTAGAAGTGAGTTTGTGGCGGAGACGTTGATTTTCAGTCTTTGGCTCCACCATCTTCTCCGTAGCTTTTTTTTTTTTTTGTATTTTAGTTTATAGTTTTTGTAATTTTAAAATAAAAAGAGAAAAAAATGAAAATGTTTTGATAAAATTATGGTTTATTAGATTATTCACAAATGTAAACAAAAACAAATCAGATTTATTAATTTGTAAAATTATAAAATAAAAGAATTGTTTGTAATTGTTTACAAAAAAAAAAAATTTGTTTGTTATTGTTTTTTTCTTTCTAAATAACTATTGATAGTCACAAAATAGTATCTAAGTAAGTACTAATCAATTCCGTCGGTAAATAGTCACTAATACACAACTACGAAATGGCGTCATAATATGCACATAAGCAGCTATTTTGTGACCGAAATAATTAGCGACCAAAAATTTGCGGCTACTATTTGAATTCGCTACATAGTCGCAAATAGGGTATTTGCCACTATTTTATGACCATTTTGGTGGTAGTAAAGATCAAGTTTTCTTGTAGTGCTGAAACCTTCTCGCTCTCCTACTCCAGATGGATATGTTTAGAACCATACAAATTCTGGAGTTTATTCAGTTAAAACCGGCCATGACCTACTTCGATCGATCAAGTTGAGTCTTTCACATAAAGGGGCTGTAGAACCAAGTTTCACGAACCTACAGATCCATGTGTGGGAAATAAAGATCCCGAGTAAGATGAAACATTTTTTGTGGTAGGTTATCTCGGGCTTTATGGCAACATCAGAGAGGCCCACATGGGCGCCGATAGGAGTTGTCCTAGACGTGCTGGCCCAGTGGAGTCGATTAATCATCTTCTTTTTGAATGCCCACCAGCTCTTTAGGTTTGGGCTTTATCGGACTATCCGTCCATTCCGGATTACTTCCCGAGTACATCCATATATCAAAACATGAACTTCCTATTTTGGAAGAGAAAAGAGGTGGCTCCTCTGAGACCACAATTCGATACCTTTCTATGGATCTGTTGGTACATTTGAAAGGCGAGGAACGACAAAATCTTCGTGGGAACCAAAATCCACACTATCGATTTTCCGTAAAGTAAGGAAAATTAGGAAAACCCTAATTTTCCAGAGGTCCCGGATTATCTTCGAAAACACACAAAAAAACAAAAGAGACAAGGACAATAGAATATCGAAAGTAAAATGCACAGAGGCGTATTATTGATTTATAAGAACAAAGTTACAGGATTTTTGAGAGACAAGACGAACAGAGTTTTGCTAGCCAAGTCAGTCCCAAAACAAAGACAAAAAGAGTCTAAGTAAAAATTGAGCCGCCTAAATTCTAAGTTTTCCTAAGCTAGCCGCGTTTTTTCTAGGTCTCAGAATCTCTCCGTCGCGCCCTTGGCCTTGGCTCCTCTTATATATGCCTTCTAAGTCGGTTTTCACTTCCTTTTCTGCCCCTGGGTCGAGTTTATCTCTTCACGGAAATATTCTTTTTCTTTCCGATCTTCATCATTATCCTGGAAACTTCACATTTATCTTTCGATTTCGTGAGATTAATCTTCCTCTGCAAGTAAAGATAGGCCGTCATAGTATCGTTGGGCTTGGCTTTGTTTACGAAATCGTAAGTGGGACTTTAGCCGCGTTCTAGGCCTCTTTGGGCCGATTTCCGACTTTAAACGTTTTTTACGATTTCTTCGAAAGAAGGTTTCTTGACGCGACATCGGTTTTACAAGAAGTTCACACTCCTCGTATAGTTAGACAAGTATGGTGTTAAGCCAACCGTCGTCATTTATACGAGAGCCGTAAACTTATTCGGAAAACGAGTTCTCACGGTTCTTATTATAAAGCTCCAATGGTAACTCTGATCAATACGAAAGGAAGGATTGATCTAACGAGGCTCGGTAAGGGGCATGAGGTCCAGTCCACGGCAACAAGAATTGGTCCAACTCGCCAAATGGGCGAGTTGGATGGTGTGATGGATCCAACTCACCTATTTGACGAGTTAGAATAAGTCCAACTCATCAAATAGGCGAGTTGGACGGTGTGGCCGATCCAACTCTTCCATTTGGCGAGTTGGACTGCTCGTCTGAGTCCGAGATCCATTTTTACTTGATTTTTTTGCTTCCAGAACTTCTGTTGAGAGTATGTCGAGAAAGCTTTCGTACAAGAATCAACTTTTAGACGTTGATTTCGAGATAACCATTTTTGATCCCAACAGTTAGCCCCCCAGCTCGCAAGTTTCAAGCACGATTCTTGCGGGCGAGAAGTGGCGTTAATGGGAATCCGTGGCTGAAACTGATTTTTCTCGAGAAGTTTCTTCTGATTATTTTAATGCGGATTTTTTTTCAACTTTTGTTTCTTCTATAAGTATAGAGCTTCCCGTCTTCATTCTCTCCACGTCCTCTCAACTTTCCAAATTCTCTTAGCATTTTCTCTCAGAAATTTCTCTCCACTTAGATGTCTTCTTCAAGCAACGTTCAGAAGAACTGTGATGTTGAGATGGCCGAGGCCACCAGAGCTGGCTCGTCGGCGCCGCCTGCTGCTGGAGAGGTGCCAGCTCACATCGCGGAGTTTTTGTCCTTTCAGAGTGAGCTGGCTCGTTGCGATGCCGAGGGGATGGTGAAGCCTGCGCGCAATACGTCTCCGCAAACTGTGGCCCTAAACGACGCCCTGACTTCCGAGGTCCCTCCTATGCGTGATGTCGTTCCCGCTGGTGGGGTGTCCGTCAAGGATGTGCCGGCGCCTGAGGTTGAAGTTCAGCCATCTGGTTCCTCAACGACTCCGGTTCGTGTTGTCGATGCCGAAACGGCTCCCGAGTCTATGCCTCCTCCAGCCAAGAGATCGATCGTCGTAGGACTTCCTGCTCCAAGCGCCACTCCGGCTGTCGTGCCGAAGAGTCGCAAGAGGCCGAGCGCTAACCCGGATGCGACCAGGAAGAGGATATGTGAGGAGGCCGGTACTTTGCCTACCAAGGCGTCTGGTTCAGGTTCAGCGTCATGACATCGCGTCAAGGTTTGTTTCGAGCAAAAAAATTTCCCTTTCTTAGTGTGTGCGAGTCAATCGTTTCTTGATCTCCCCTTTTATCTTCCAGTTCGGCTCGTTGATTGGCGGGGATGATCAGCGAGTGTGGATCGGAGGTCGAGCGTTTTGCTAAGGAGTTAGAGGAGTCACGAGAAAAGTCGTCGCAGCTCGAAGGGAAGTTGAAGGTGATCGAGGATGCTCATTCCCTCGAGGCAGCTCGGTTCCAGTCTAGGATTGGCGAGCTTGAGCGTGATCTTGTGAAGACTGTGAGTTCTTTGCTCAAGGCAAAAGAGGGGAAGACGGCTAAGTCCTCGGAGCTGCGTCGGCTGAAGCGGAAGAACAAGAGCGGGGAGGAGTCGTCGGTTGGTGCGATTGGAGAGGCCATGCACGCTGAGTTCCAGATCCGCTTGTCGAGGATCGCCGATTCCCTTGACTACTTGGTGGCCATTCACGTCAGGGATTTGGCCTTGGCAGGAGTCGAGGGAGGGACAAACGAGGTCGGTCACTCGCCTCAGTCTCCGCGAGCCGAAGAGGCCGCGCTCCCCGTCCGCAGGGCAGAGCTGGTAGAAGCGGAAGGAGACTTCGACCTGATCCTCGTGGGCCTGAAGTCCAAGTGCGTTCTTCTGTCCTACTCAGGTGAGCCCGCGGGTCAGGATCTCATAGCCGAGGACGCAGGAGGAAGCGTGGCTCTGAACCTGGGAGGGGTGATCGGTGAAGGTGAGGCTCCGCGTGCGGAGGATGATTGAGTTTACAGTCTCGTATGAAACTTTTGTTTCTATGTTTTTTTTTCCGGCCAAGTATGGCCAATCTTGGACTGGCCGCTTGTGGCTTTGAATCCCTGTCGCTTCTGCGACTTTTAAATGAAACCTAGTATTTTGCGTTTTTAAGAACTCATGGAGTATTTATATGGGTGTAGAGGGAAGACTACGAGTTGTCATCTCGTAGGCTACCTCTAGGTGAACTGCTATATTCATGTTCTGTTTTGAGAGTTTTTCATAGCGCGAAGACTTGCGAAATTTCTAGAGATGCATGAATATTAGCCAAGAGACATATTTTGGAATCTCGTATCAGGGTGTTTGATATTATACCTAGATATGTTAGAGACTAGTGTGTTGGGTTTAGGGTAAGACCTAGGTGTAATCACGGTTTTAGGGGGTGCGTTGACGACTTCGACTTACGTTTCCCCTATCATTTTCGACCTGATTCCGTTCCGCTTCAAAGTCCACGATATGTTCTCAGCTTACGTGACTTGTATGGTAGGAATTGAGCATCTCTTCGAGGACAATTTTTAAGTCTCCCGAAAGTGCTGACCAAAATTTTGGATTTTTTGTATAGCGCTATTAACGTGGTGTCGGGTGTACGAAACCTATCTCTATGAGATGGCTTAGTCTGTTTAGAAAGTTTAAGAGTTTGTTGTGATCAGCAACAAACTTATCGGTCGATATTACCGTTTTAGACTCTTTGCGAAGGATACGTGTTAAGAAGGGATGTGTGTTTAATAGTCGTGAATGGACTATTTTTGAAGTGAGCATTCCCTTTCGGAAAGTTCTTGACGAAAAAGGGGTCCTTCGGGCAATAGCGACGTCTCGCTTTGCCGACGGTTGACTTTTTACGTCGTTTTTTCAAGTGATGGAGTGTTTTGATGAAATTCAGATTTTAGGATGTTTTCCGCTGCGTTAAAAAGAAGCTTCGAAAATATCGAGTCTGGGATCAGATATTTCAATTTTTTTGGGAGTATACGAGTATACGTATACGTACCTACTACCCCCTTTTTTAATGAGGGGGGACAGCTGAGCTCGTCGAATGACGAATTGTCTACGTACCCTCTTCAAGGATCAAACCGTCCCGTAGTTTAGTGCTAAGTTCTACTTAGTGGTAGTATTTCTCGAGGTGCATCGCGTTCCAAGTTCTCGGAATTTTGATATCCTGCATGTTTGCGATTTCGTACGCGCCTGGTCCGACTACTTTTATGATTTTGTAAGGTCCTTCCCAGTTGGTTTCGAGTTTTCCTGCATTCCGTTCGGCGGTGTTTTGGAAAAATTTTCGCAAGACTAAGTCGCCTTCTTTGAATTTTCGGCTGCGTACGTTAGTGTGGTAGTATTTTGCAGCCGCCTGTTGATAGTTTTGAATTCTTATAAGGGCTTGGTCCCGTCGTTCGTTGATTAGGTCGAGCTCATCAAGAAACATTAGATTGTTTGAATCTTCTCGTTCTGGGAGTAATCTTCTGTGTACTCCGAGAAATTCGACTTCTGCTAGGATCATACATTCGCTTCTGTAAACAAGGGCAAATGGAGTTTTTCCCGTCGCTCGTCTCTGAGTCGTGCGATGTGACCATAAGACTACTTCGAGTTCTTCGGCCCATCTACCCTTTTTGGCGTCCAATCATTTCTTGAGCCCATCAAGGATGGTCTTGTTAATCGTTTTGGCTTGGCCGTTGCATTGTGGGTATCTAGGAGTCGATTTGGTCAGTCGTGTCTTCCATTTTTCGCAGAAGGCCTCGAATCTGGTCGAAATAAATTGGGATTCAGTGTCCGTTACGATTTCGTATGGGACTCCATGTATGCAGACGATGTTCTTCCATACGAAGCTTTCGACTTGGGCATCTTTGATGCTTGCGTAAGAGCCAGCTTTGACCCATTTTAAGAAGAAATCCGTCAAAACTAACAAGAATCGTTTCTGCTTTGACCTGTGCATGGGCCCGACTATATCCACCGACCGTCGCATGAATGAATATGGTGCCGAGATTGAGGAGAGGACCTCTGCCGGCTGATGGATAGTAGGCGTGTGCGTGCCTCTGGCATTTTTCGCATTTTTGCGCAAAGTTCTCGCAATCTTTGATCATCGTTGCCCAATAGTGTCTGTGGCGTTTGATTTTGACTGCGTGGGATCTTCCGCCGGAATGGTTTCCGCACGACCCCGAGTGGACTTCTTCCATTGTTCTTCGAGCTTTCACTCCCTCTACGCAGGTTATGAGTGGCCCGGAAAATCTCCACTTGTAGAGTTCTCCGTCGACCAAGACGTATAGCGCATATTGGGTCTTAAGCTTTCGGGCTGCCCATATTTCTGCCTGGAGTTTCCCGTCGGTGATGTATGCGAGGATAGCTTCTGTCCAAGGTTTATTGAATCCATACTCGAACAGCTCTGGATCCTGCACTGCCTGGACGTCGACTTCATCAGGATCGCCGTCGGGCGAATCGATTAAGTTTATAATGACAGGAGGCCCGATGCTAGGATGCTCTATGAACTCTACGGGAATTACCCTGCTCAGACCCGTATATGAAGTAGACGCCAAGGCGTCTAGGGCGTCGGCCTGGGCGTTTTCGGCACGAGGGATCCAGGTGAGAGTGAACTGATCAAAACTTTGAGCCAATTTTTGAACAAGATTGAGGTAAGCATCCATTCTCTCGTCCCTTGCTTCATATTTCTCGTTGTATTGGCTTGCTACAAGTTGGGAATCGCAATAGGCGTGAATGCTGCATATCTTCAGGCCGTGAGCCAATCGTAAGCATGTGATTAGGGCTTCGTACTCGGCTTCATTGTTTGAGGCGTGGAACACTAGTCGGAATGACTGTTCCAGCACTTCCATTGTAAGTGACGTGAGTCTGATCCCGATTCCAGAGCCCTGTTTGGATGAGTATCCGTCGACGTGGAGAGTCCAGGTCGAATCGGGTTCTTGGTTAGTTGTGCACCCCGTAGGGAGTTCTACTAAGAAATCGGCGAGTATTTGCGATTTTGCGCAAGCCTTTGCTCGATACTCGATGTCGTACTCGCTCAGCTCGATTGCCCATTTTCCTAACCTACCGGATTTACTGGGGCTATGTAGGATCGTCCACAGTGCGAATGATGTGAGTACTAGGACTGTATGGGACTGGAAATATGGCCTTAGCTTTCGTGCTGACATTACGACCGCAAGCGCCAGTTTTTCCATCATCGGATAATGCGTCTCCGCGTCGAGCAAAGTTTTGCTTACGTAAAAGATGGGTTTTTGCTCGCTGCGTTCTCATAGACCATGGATTTGACCCATTTTCATCCATGGTTTATAGGTGTTTTTACTATCTACAATTATATTATAGAGTCAATTTATTATATTATTAAGATCAGGAGTGATTTGGAGATAAGTGATGATTTTGGAGCATTTTGGAGATATTTGGAGCAAGCACCCGAGATGACCATCGAGTCTTCACCAATTTACAAGATTACCTCTGACGAGTTTTAACCTAACTATATAAGCTTTGCCACCATGTTAGAGGCAAATGGTGTTTTTCTGAGTTTTTAGTTTTATTAGTTTCAGCAAAGGTTTTAGGATAGTGATAGATTGGAAAGAAGATCCAAAGTTATAATTTGTGATTGGAACTCCATTAATATCTGTTTTACTATTGTATGAAGTTTTCTAACCTAATTGCTTTCATGAATTGCTTGGCCATGTATGAGTAGTTCCATTGTTAGATTTAGGGTTTAAATAGGTTATGAGGGATAAGCCCCAACTATAGATTGCTGAGTTGTGGTAATTGTCATTGGGATTGTTCATTAATGCATGTTTCTAGATTAGCTACCTAGAATTTGCCCTAGGATTGATAGATAAAAGCGAGAGTTTCATTCTCATCCTGAAAACATTCTAACTGAGCTAAATTTCTTGCTAAAAGTAAGACGAGAGCTGATCTAGTGAGCTTAGTAAGCATTATTCAACCCGCATATAAAGCTTAACTAGAAGCACGTCGATCGATATTAATATTGGATAATCGATCGACGGAGCAAAAGATGTATCGATCGATATCCCTATAGGATCATCGATCGACACTGCTATTGATCGAACACATTTGTTTTGGTCATTAGATCTAGTTAATAGACAAGTTCAAACATGCAATAGCTAATGGACTTGTTGAATTGATAGTTGAGCTTTACATTATCATGCATGCAACTCATTGGGCATATGTAGGATTATAATTCAAAGTTTCCTGAATAGAAACCCTAACGCTAGCTATTTCCTTTTAAGCACCAAAGCCTCCACCAATCAATCGAGTAATTACTTGCTCAACCAAAACTGCAAATTTACATTTTAAATCTTAAAAACTTCATACTTAACAAATCATATTAGATCCATTAGGTTCTCTAGCTCCCTGTGAATTCGATCCTTAAGTACTACAACTCGACCTCTTATTTGAGATAGTACAAATCACTCCTTAGGGTAATTTGAGTGATATTAAATTTGGCGTCGTTGCCAGGGAGCTTTGATCGCCTATTGATTTAATTTTTGTTAAGTTTCTGACATAAATTTTTTGCTTGGATTTTCAGGTACATGTTCAGCAATACTAGAAGCAACAAGGAAACTCAACTACTGTTCTCACCAGATCCTGCAAGCTTGGAGCGTTCAATCCGCAAAGAAGCACGCTCCTCATCGTTCGATAACACCATCTGTTCATCGACCGATTTCTGTCAACCACCGTCGACCCAGACACTAGTCCCATCGACCGATACTCGCTCACCACTATCGACCGAAGACACTCATCTTCCGTCGACCAACATCTTCTATCCGACCTCGATCGATACTTCAGTCCGAACATCGATCGATACTGAGCCGCGAGACATGGTTGCTACTTTGATACTTGTACGAGATGATAGAGGAAACCTGCATGACCAGGAGGGCCATCTGCGTAATGCGGCAGGTCAGAGGATAGATGCTCAGGGGGCTGCAATCCCTGAGTCTGATACTGATGCTACAGGCGCTACTCTACCTGTAGATGAGGCTGCTCGAACCAGAATGTTGGCTGACTACAACCGTCCTGATCAGTTCTACACCAACCGATCAGCCATTCGTCCCCCCACTATTCAGAGGGATTTCAAGTTGAAGCCACAGTACTACACACTTGTGGGACAGACACCCTACTATGGGTTATCTCACGAGCATCCTATGGACCATCTGGAGAGGTTCGAGGATCTTATATCTGCTATTAAAGTCGAGGGAGTCTCTGAACACTACCTACTATGCAAGCTCTTCAAGTACTCACTTGTTGGAGATGCTTCGCATTGTCTTAAGCAGTTACCACCAGGATCTCTGACATACTGGGGCACCATCAAGAATGCATTCTTATGCAACTTCTTCGATGAAGCGCGTGCTGAAGACTTGAGGAGCAAGATTGCTACATTCCCTCAGGAGCCTGCAGAGTCATTCAAAAGCTCCTGGATCAGATTCAAATCTTATCAGAGAGACTGTCCACACCATGGATTCAATGAAGTACAACTGCTCAGTACATTCTACAGAGGCATCGCGGTGCAGTACCAGATGGCTCTTGATGCTTCCAGCACTGGGAACTTCAATACTAGGAATCCAGAGGAGGCAGTGAAGGTTATTGAGAACCTAACATCTAGCAGCAGCACCAAGAACATTGACTTTGATAGGAAGAAATCTGTCACCATCCTTGGGAATGATCAGATGGATGAGGAGAAGGCAAAGTTGGACAGTGTTCACAAGCTTCTCAGGAAGCAGGTCTGCTTGGTTGAAGATGCAGAGGCTGTAGACACAGAGGGTAGAGCAGATGAAGAAGATGTGAAATTCATCAGTGGAACTAGATTCCAAGGTTCGGGGAACCAGGGAGGAAACCTAAACTCCTATGGAAATAAGGGTAACTTCAACTAGAGTTCGCAACACCAGAAACCCTACAGCAACAACTACAGCAACAACATGGATTATGAAAGCTCCTACTACCAGAAGCCACCACCGCCAACTCAAGAGAGCAAGATTGAGGAGATGCTTGATAGAGTTCTAGAGGGACAGCAGCGCATGACAATGGACTTTAATGGGAAGATTGATTCTGTCTACACCAACCTGAACACAAAGTTTGAAACTTTGAGCACTCATGTGAAGAAGCTGGAGATGCAGGTTGTTCAGATATGATAAGCTGTTAAGAGGCAGGGAGCCTTAACAAGAGGGGTAGAAGATGATGTGATGAAACACCGCGTGAATGCCATCATTGGGGATGATTTCTGGCAAGTGGGGAAGGAAGAGAACTGCAAGAAGGAGATTTCGAAGTAGAAAGTCTGATGAGTTTCAGCAGATCACATTGGTGTCGATCGACGCCAAGCCACGAACATCGATCGACAGAGGTCATCCAACATCGATCGACGTCCTCTCCTGGATATCGATCGACAACACCTACGGAATCCACCGCATCTTGCAAAGCCGTTATGATCATGGCCCACGAGGAGTTCGCAGCAAAAAACACCCACTTCCGCCAGCCCTGTCTACGTAAACATCGATCGACATTCTGACCCCACCATCTATCGACATCAGGAGACCGCCTATCGATCGACGAGCACCTATTACGTACTGAGTGCAGATGCCAAAGATAGATGTTGCACGTAGGGGGGGTAAATGAAAAGGAAAAGGAAAGGTTCTGAAAAAGAGTCTTCAGAATTCCTCTAGATAAGCCATTCGATTAAGCTTATTTTACCTACAGATTGTGGATTTCTTCAGAGAAACTAGAGAGACAGAAGAAGACATTAGGAGAATGTTCTGTGAAGGTAGAGAAAAGATGAGGATGAGGATTACATTGAAAAAGAAGAGTGATCCTGGGCAATTTGCAATACCTTGCACGGTGAAGGGTATTGAATTCCCACATGCCTTGTGCGACACAGGAGCATCAGTCAGCATCCTACCTAGGGTTATGGCATACCATCTGGGTCTGCAAGTGGAGCCTTCACAGAAATTATTCACTTTTGTGGATTGTTCCCAGAGGAACTCAGGAGGAATTGTGAGAGACCTAAAGGTGCAGATTGGTAATGCCCTAGTTCCAGTAGATTTCCATGTCTTGGACATTAAGCTGAACTTGGGAGAGCCTTCTTGTCAACAGTGGGAGCAGTGTGCAACTTGCAAACCAACCAGTTGTGTCTAACACTCATCGATCCTAATGCCCACTACGACCCTATCCCAGTCAAGAAGCCACATACGACCTCCAGAAGAATCAATTATCCAGGAATCATTGCAGCTTGCCACTGTGGAGCCGAGTACGAGACAGAATAGTTAGTGTCGATCGAAACTCACACTGCAACATCGATCGACAGTGCCCAACCAAAATCGACCGACGCAGAAGGAGAAGAATCGGGCAATATCCGTCAAGGAGAATGGGAAAACGACTACTACATTCCCACTATGGCAACACACACCATGCATACAGAGGAGTATGATGAAGATTATGAAGAAGAATGAGCTATGGAGCAAAGAGCGACTTTTGACGAGGAAGATAAACTTCTCCATCATTCCTCTTGGAAAAAGAAGTCGCCATCGATCGACAGATACGGTTCAACATCGATCGACACTCAACCTCACCAACCAAACAACCTTTTAGCATCGACCGACAACGCCTACTTCCCATCGATCAACACTAACGTCGATGCTACCAGAGACAGAGATTACTCAATTGGCAATTGGGTAGATGATCGCTATACGAGAGCTACGCAGTAGAGACAACATACCGTGATCAAGGAGATGATGAACTTCATGAGGGTTTCACATACGAGGAACCTCTCAACATGCAAAGACGCTATGAAACAGATCATAATCGAGCAGAAGCTGCTTAGGAAAGAACACGTTTCAGGAATTCGATCGACAGAGAGATCGGTCTATCGATCGACATCAATCATTCAAAATCGATCGACATCAACAATACAACATTGATCGACATCCGTCCAATACCAAAATCCACTGTAAGCGATAAAGATAAATTTGATAACCAGTATCTAACTCCAGAAGAATTTGGTATTTTCAGGGACCCCGATGGCTACGCAAGAGAAATAAACGAACGTACACTGCACGTATCTCGAGAGGACATTGCAGACATCCTTCAGATAGCCAATGGAGCAGACAACCTGTTCATATATCTACACAACATTCCAGAACACCAACAGAAGGCTACAAAAGAATTCTATGACACAACTGGTGGCATAGACAAAAACTTCAAACAAAGGACTCGCCATCCAACTCAACCATCGATCGACGTTGACGTCCCAACATCGGTCGACAGACGGCCAGGATATTCTACTGGGAAGAGAAGGATGAGTATGGAATCTACAGAGATGATCAGGGATACGCCAGAGATCTAGATGGACCCAACATTCGTGTTCACAACAGAGATATCAGAAGACTTCTGGAAAGAGCTTCAAGAGATGAGCCAGCCTACATTTGTCTTCCGGAACATGCTAGCTCATTCACACAAACCAAGCTAGTACCAGAGATCTACACCAAGGACGAGATCAATGAGATGTTCTATGGAGTCTATGGAGAACAAGAGAAGAACCAAGAAGCCTTCCAGATGAAACTTGATGGTGTCTACTATCCACTGAATGATAGTATCAGCTGGCTGACTACTTGCATGGAGGAGATGAAGCAAGACATAGCCATAATTCAGCGCGCGACCGACTTTGCTCGACCTACATCGATCGACAAACGCTTACACACGTCGATCGACAACCACATACCAGCATCGGTCGATGACAATCCACCACACCCACATTTGATAAAGTCTCAACCAGATTTTCACACCAGGGCAGAGATAGATCAGATAGTAGAAGGGATCTACAGAGCTCTGGAATCTACAAAAGAGAGGCTTGATGGGAGATGTGATGACATCTATTTCCCAATGGATCTTAGCATTAGTGCTTTGACCTCAAAGATAGAAGATAATCAAGGGGAATTGGTGGAGATTCAGAGTTACATTGCCCGTCGACCAGGAGCATCGCCATCGATCGACAGACGCAACAACAAATCGACTGACATTCATCAACATATATCGGTCGACAAAGCTTCAAACCGAGGGAGGCTAGTACAAAAGATAACATCAGACATGTCTGATACACACAACCATGTAGAGAAGATCTCATCTGACACATACGCCAGACTTATGAGACATCATATCATTATGGAGAGTCCTGGAGATAGATTGCAGAAGATAGAAGATGCAAGTACAATAATGAAGGACAAATGGCGCAGAGAAGATGAAGCAATGAGAGATGATATCACTCAAATTACTTTAAGGAGTGATTTATACTCTCTCAAATAAGAGGTCGAATTGTAGTACTTAGGGATCAAATTCACAGGGAGATAGGGAACCAATTAGATCTAAACAATTTACGATTAAGCTAGGCTAATAGTTTATAAAGCAGTAAATAAGCAGTAAACAAGTTGAACAAAAAAATTGTTCAGCTTGGCAGGGAGTTGTTTGATGGAAGGATGGTTTGCGAGATCTAGGGTTTCTATTCAGGAAATTAGGATTATACTGATATAGATGCATAAGATGTTTGTTGGATGCACAAGAACTCAAACAATAACAATAATCTACTCAGCTCTCGCATGTCTAGATTATCTATCACTAGATCTAAGATCTCAACTCTCGCATGTTGATCTGTAGAAAGTGTCGATCCACGATTTGATTGGAATGTCGATCGATACACCTTTCAGACCGTCGATCGATACAACTACCGAGTTGTCGATCGACGATCCTTCCATCGAGCCTTACCGAGAAGGTTTGAACTATGTTCACTAGGTTCCTAGATCAATTCTCTAGGAATCCTAGCACAATATGAATTATTCAGGAGATAAACCATGCTCTCGCGTGTGCCTATTCATCCGAACATCGTGGTTCTAGTTCGCGACTCTAGAACACAAGCAATAAGTGCAATTAAATTGATGGACATCCTAAAAACTTAGCAATCTATATTTGGGGCTAATCCCTCATCCTATCTGAACCCTAAACCTAACAGGTGGATCTATTCAGACATGAAGTTGTCACAGAAAATCATAGAAGAATAGATAAGAAAATTGCAATAGAATAGATATAAAAGCAATCAAGAAACCAAAGGAGTTCCAGGAGGACTCTGAAGGAATTCCTCCTTTCTCTCCTAACTAAGAACAAGAATCAAAGAAAGCTTAGATAGTGTGTAGCCGTCAACAATGGCTTATAAATAACATAAATAGGGTTTCTGGTCGTCCAAAGGCATTCTGGTAATTTAAGGTTGCTTCTGGGCTTTAGCGGTCATAAAATATGCTCAGCTCATATTCTGGTATCACTGTCGATCGACACCAATGCTGCAACATCGATCGACAGTCCTTCATCTCATAGACAGCTTCCTCTTGCGAGGCATACTGACTACTCTTCAGTAAAACGGGCATAACGTTTGCTACATGATGCTGATTGACCTCAAACCGGTGGCATTGGAAATCTAACTCAATGCTAGATCTTGTGTCAAATGATGGGCTCAATCTAACGGTGGTAAGGTCTCCATCCATAGCTAGACATATGACGCGTCTTTGCAGTTCTGCACCTCAAAAAGCTCCAAAATCACCATATTTCTCCAGAACGTACCTGAACCTGTAAATACTCTAAATAGATTCTATATAATAGTAATTAGTTATTAAATCACTTATAAAACATGGCTAAAAGTGTGTAAAATCCATGGTCTATCAACTCCCCCAGACTTACCCTTTTGCTTGTCCTCAAGCAAAACAGATGGGTAGTCTCTCTGAAAGAGGTTTGAAAACAGCAGGGACTCACATGATTTAAAAACTTAGAATCATCACCTCTACAATATTGTAATCCACATCTAAAAGTCCTAATCACAAAAGCACATTATACCATATCCTAGCTTAGCAACCAAATTCACCTAGCCAACAACTTAGCAAATCCTGTATGAAATTCCCCTCTACCAACCTCATTTCTTAACATAAATAAAAGTGCAAGCTTTACCTTGGGAGTATCGATCACAGGATGAAAGGAGTTTCAAACAAGTATCTGGATCTGCAGGTAAAAGTTAGTTCCTATCTTTTCTCTCAACTGTTGATCCACTTTAGTATCTTTAGTACTATCTGCAATCAGTAAGTCTAGAATGGTGCTAAAAAGTGGTTACATAACAAAAAAATATCTAATAAGTTCATTATCCCCTTCTTGACTCAATAAAACTCTTCTGAAAACATTTTGATAAGACTCATGAACACACTAATATCAGTAAACATCCCCCCAGACTTAACTTACACTGTCCCCGGTGTATATCTTGTCAGAGTTGTAGTGAAAAATAATCATAAGTACATAATTTAACAAGTAAGAACGATAACCTGCTCGCTGATGTTAGTGTTGATCGACACAATGAATTGACAATCAATCATTTTTGATGAAGTGCGGTTGACTGATGTGGGAACCGAAATTCACACTGTCGATTTCCGTTTAAATAAGGAAACTAGGAAAACCCTTATTTCCCAGAGGTCCCGGATATCTGCTAATACCACACGCCAAGCAATCAGAACACAATAATGACAACGATAAAGTATAAGAAATCGAAAAGAGAGCAAAGTAGATCTTATTCCGAATTCGCGTTTGAGCGTTACAACAAGGTAAGAGCCTGGGCTACGAGAGCTGTCGGCGAGATTCCTAGTTCTAAACCCTAAGACGGCAATAACCTAGTTGAGTCGCAGCTCGAATAACAAAAACGAAAATATGCCTAATTACTCTAAGTGCTAAGTTTGCTCTGAGAAAAGTCATCCTCCATGCCTCTCGCCTAGGACTCCTTATATACTGGCTCCTAGGTCGGTTTACGCTTTTCCTCTTCTGCCCTTAGACCCCCATAGCATAAAAATAGAGATATTCCATTTTTTCCGATCTTCATAATTATTTTCAAAATTTCGTATTTATCCGCGGAAACTTGACTTTTATCTTTCCTTGCGAACCAAGCATAAACCATCATGCGGCTTATGGGCTGTTGGTTAAGAAATCGTAAGTTGAGCCTCGAGACATGTCTTAGGTCCCTTTGGGCCGTCTTCTGACTCGAAGCGTTTATTACGGCTTCTTTCGATAAAGAACGAACTTTCCGCGGTTTTTACCGTAAAGTTTGATCGATGACTTAGAATGGCGGGAAAAATGAAATGTGTTCGCTACGGTCTTCGGGAGATAGCATCGAAGGGTAGACGAGAATGCATGGACTAATGTCGTAAGCTCGGTCGCTACGTAGCGACCGAGCGGAACACGTGTTCGGTCGTTGCGTAGCGACCCTTTTCGAGCTCTTGTTCGATGTCTTGTGTTTCCTCCGCAAAGCTTTTCGTAAGAAAGAATCTATTTCGAAAAACTATTTGTCGAAGAAGGTTTTTCATTTTCTTCTTCGGACATTTTGAATGTTAACTTCGTCGTAACCGTTTTTGACCCCAACACTCGGTCGCTACGTAGCGACCGAGCTTTGTATGTGCTCGGTGGCTACGTAGCGACCGAGCCGTGTACGTGCTCGGTCGCTATGTAGCGACTGAGCTTTGGTGAGAGCTCGATTAGCGACCGAGCCGTGTACGTGCTTGGTCGCTACGTAGCAACCAGCTTTTGCGCTGGGTGCTACACGGCAACCTTGTTCGAGTCTTTCTCCGATTTTTCGTGAATGTGTTTTCTACGCGGCAACCTTGTTCGAGTCTTTCTCAGACATTGATTCCGTCGTGACCGATTTTGACCCCAACAGTTAGCCCCCCAGCTCGTTAGAACCATGAGCTTCTAGCGTGAGGTTTTAGCGAGTGGCTTGGCTAGTTAGGTGAGTTAGGCGGAATTAATAGTCGAAAAGGTTTGTGGTAAGTGGTCTTCTCGCTCTTCTAAGAGTAGAACGCGATAAGATTGGGGCTGCGCCTTATGACGGCTGCCTACGTACCCTTGTTGAAGGGATCAAGCCTTTCGTAGTTCGTCTTGGAGTTAAGGTTCTTATGACTTGTTTTCCAGCGAGACCTTTACGGTCTAGTTTTTATGTAGCGGTTATCACGCGTGTTGTTGCCGATGGCATTTTATATGGGTGTAGAAGGAAGACTACGAGTTGTCATCTCGTAATCTAACTCTGTGTGAACTGCTATATCCGTGATCTGTTTCGAGAGTTTTCCGCAGTGTGTTAATCTTGCGGGATTTCTGAAGACGCTCGAATATTGGCAAAGAGACAAATTTTGGGATCTCGTATCAAGGTTTTTGATACTATGCCTAGAGATGTTAGAGACCAGTGCGCTGGGTTTAGGGCAAGACCTAGGTTTACTCCTCGTTTTAGAGGGTGCGAAGACTAATTCGACTTACTTATCCCGTTTCAGTTTCATCCTGATTCCATACCGATTTAAAGTCCGCGATAGGTTCTCGGCTTATACGACTTGTATGGTTGGAACCGAGCATCTCTCCAAGGACAATTTTTAAGCCTCCTGGAAGTGCTGACCAAAAAGTTTGGGTTTCTTTTACGCTATTATCCTTGTGTCAGATGTACGAGAGTCATCTCCACGAGATGGCTAAGTCTGTTTAGGACGTTAAGAGTTCGTTGTGATCAGCAACAAACTTAATGGTAAAAAATACCATTTCGAGTCTTCGCGAAGGATATGTTTTGAGAAGATGTTAGTGCGTATGACTGTTTGGTCTTCCAAGAAAGTGCTTTTATCAAGGAAGAAAATTTCGTCGAAGAACGAATCTTCA